>NC_055658.1:10675608-10987251 GCF_017976325.1 Chelmon rostratus | reverse complement strand
CTCCGTCTGCAGTTATAGAGAGCTCATTTTAAGATACAGCAAAGACACAACTATTTTTATTTTCAGGTGATTATACACAAATGAAAACATAGCTGTGAACATTCTGTTACATTTCTTCCAATTGATGTCCCCAAATCCTACACGGTGCATCTTTAAGGACAGTAATGCTCTCGCTCACTACACTCTGACCTTCCGCCTCTTAATGTAAACTGAAAATAGTAAATCCTCAGAAGGTGAAGGCCCTTTATAAAAGGCATGTGAAAATCATGACAATATACTTCAAATACCTGCAGACTGAACCCTCCCCTCCTCGCTTCTCTTTTAACATACAGTGCAGGATATAGGATGATAAAGGATGCATCCTCAACACGTCAGTCCCCCGGTGCTCGCAAAGCCGAGTCGACTGATGTGTTTGAGGATGCATCCACATTTTTGATTGGATTATGTAAAATAAAAATTGAATTCTAAATCCATTTGACTGAGACTCTGAAGGCTGTCCAGGGACAGAGACATCATTATGAATATTAATTGTTAATAATTATCCTTCTCCTCGGGGTAACCCGAATTTCAGGACAGTGGAAGTTGATTTAGAGAGGGAAGAAAGTGAACGATGAAGATGGAGAGACAGACGGAGAGCGCAGGAAATAAACGAGGGAAGAAGTGCATCAGTATCTTTACTGACACCCGCACATTTTCTTTAACTTGTCATGAAAACTCTCCGTTGTATACATCGCTTAGTGACTTGAGGCATTAACATGAAATCCAGCTTAACGTCAGACCATCTGCTTTTGAATATTTGTATAAACTCAGAGGATTTCACTTAATACCAACACTGGAAAGAGAAGTGGAATGAATTTTTTGAGCATTTCATAAGCACAGCTGTCTATATTGAAACTCTGAGGCACTTTACTTTTTCGTACCATTCATTTCACTTTTCCCAAGGTTGGTGAGTAAGCCAGCCTTTGTCGCTTTGCAACTATTGTTGAAATGTGTGTGTATATGTATGTGTGTGGCTTGTTACAAGAGTTCAAACTTTGCAAAATGTAACTTTTATTTATAGGTTTTGAATTTGCATCTTTAATTATACAAAAATAAATAAATAAATTCTGAGATGAAACAGTGAAAGCATTTAATGTCCATCTGTAGCCAGGTTATAAAAGTCCTCGTAATATGCCTTTAAATGCTGAAATATGTCATATCTAAAACACACTTGCAGATTGACAATTTTTTGTTCAATTTAGCATGGAAACCCGCAGACAAAGAATCGCTTATTTATTATTCTAATAAATTACTAATGGGATTAAGAAATTAGACCAAATCTAATGTGATATAAAGTGAAACAAAACAGAGATGGTCACCATAGCTGTAACTGTATGCTCAACAACTCAGAACGGTTTGGTTTGCCTCACTTTGAATTTCCATCCAATCATCTTCAAGAGTCACCATGTTACGACAGTGAGGAAGCTTTAATGAGCGACCTCATTTCCTGTCGACCATCACTGCAAAAGGCGCTCTCAGGCTGAGCGGAGGAGCCGAAAAGACCGCCCTCCTCTGCAAGTCAAATGATCTCACTTGGCTGTTTGCAGGAGACCGTTTCCTGCATCTTCTTCAATCACCAGAGTGCCGAGCTGAACATTATCGAGGCATTTATCTGCTCTGAATGGCAGCTCTTTGAGACCTCACTGTGGACAGCACTTCAGCCTTATTGGTCAAAGGTTCTGGGACTGTGTTGACGCTCTCGACAACTTTTAGAGATTTTTTTAGCGGTACCATTTCCTGTCTTTTCTGTGTTGCCTATATACCATCCAGCCCTGTCCTAGACCAGAGCATGTAACAGACCCACCAATACACTAGAGGATAGCACGTCTGCTCTTTTTTTTCACGTATATGACGGTGTACCACCAGTAGGGGCCGATGATGACAGGAGCAAAGAAAATGTTATATAAACGGCGCAAAAAGTCCATTGCCAGCTTTCAAACAGGAGACCAGGATTCAATTCCTGTCTGAAACCAATAGTTAACATTGATTGTTTTAAGGAAGTAGTTATTTCAAGCCAAATCATGATTTTTTTCCTAAACCTCACCACATAGTTTTGGTGCCTAAACATAACCAAACTGCAACCGTCACCTGGAATGTTTCTCAACGAGCTTTATTTTGAAAGTAAAACTGGACATTGCATATATTATTTTTTAGCTTGACCACATAATGTTATAGGTTCATGTCTAGATTGCTACACGATGGACCGGAGAGGACTGTTGGGTGTATTACACACTTGGCTGTGATACCAGGTCGTACCATCATAAAATATGAACCAAATTATGGTGAAGTATGTAAAAAATCATTCTGTCTCTTTGAGATCATTCCGTCACATTAAAACTGATGTTGTGTTCCTCAAAAGAAAAAAAAAAAAGGTGCACAGGTTAAGTTCTTTTACAGCTCCACAAAGAACTTCAATTTCTGTCAGCGGTGCCTGCGTGATCTTGATTTCCAGTGAATACACTTGGCCATGTTTGTGGAAAGGAAGCCTGCTAACATGCCAACTACTATGCAGTAGAGCTTTTTTCAAAAGCAAAATTCTGCATTTTGCACAAAGGACAACAGGAAAAGTTGAAAAGATCTGTACATGGAATAAATACCCATTACTTTAACAGCTGTAGTTATACGGAGGAGGTTTTACTGTAACTCATTTCCAGGTATTGCTTCTGCTCACTCTGCTGCAGATACATGTACATAATGGATATGTGGTGGTTTAAATTGTTCTTCTTCAAATCACTGAAGTAACCAAAGGTGCAGTCAGATTCTGACCTTGCAAGTTCTTGCTCCTAATACAGTATCTTGCACAAACTGATCATGGCACTTGATTGGCTGTGCACGTAAATGCAAATTTTGTGGTGCAGCTGAGTGAAAGAGAGTGCTCAAGCCTATAGAGCCTGTTAAAGGTCAAAGCAAAATGCTACCGCAGTTTGACTAATCAAAATTCAACGCATAATGAGAGAAATTTCACTCACTCATAAATATATGTGATAACATAAAGCTGGGAAGCTGACCCATGAATAAACAAAGTAAATAATAAATATGCAACATTCTAAATTTAACTGAAAAACTTATCAAATATTTCTGCACATATAAAAAAATGGAAATAAAAATGACAAGGTGCCGATTGATAGCTACTATATTACATGTTAAAAATTAATGGAGGATGGTTAAGGCCACAAAAAGAACACACCTAGAGCATATCCACCTTGGAGAGAATTTATTAACTTGTATAAGTGCATTTTAACCTTTAGCAGGGGCTTAATTATTCATAAAAGCTACAGAAAAGGAACGTTATTATAAACTGTCAAGTCAGCCAGCCACCTACATAATGTAAATGCCCTTTGCATGCCTTATATGTTCCCAAACACCAAAACAGCTAAATATATTAGCTATGGAACAGTCTGGCTGTCATGGTGTTTGGGCCAGGCAGAGGTCAGTCAGCCCAGCAGGTATTTTACACTACACCCTCACCCACAGTGTGGAACATTTTTTTTTTTTTTTTTTAATGAAAATGACCTGCAGAAACTCTAATGCACAAATGCATGCAAGATACAGATGTCTGTATCCGGGTGGCTTTCCAACTCTGATTTGGGTAGGTAGGTAGGTAGGTAGGTTACTTTATTGACCCCCATTAGCTTAATTGGTTGACAGGTATGTTTGCTTATTCTTCAAATTCTGGTTCTTCTGCATAGATGTTTCTTCTGCATTTAAGTGCAGCCACTAAACTGGCATTTATATAAGACTTTGAGATTCATTCTAAGGATCCCATGTTCTCACAAATTACTCTTTATAAGCTGAAAAGGATCCGTTTTTTGCTCCGACTGTTCAGCTCACACCAGCCAGAGCAGGCACTGCTCACCGTGGTTGCCAGTGTTTTAAGTTTCCAGCTAGCTGCACTTTTACCATGTATATCACTACAATAAAGGCTGCTAAAATAAAACCTTCACCACCGCACATGTCTAAGCAGGAATACGCCCACAGGGCCACGATTGTTACAGCTTTGTAATGATCTTTGAATGGTCTGAGCAAGCTGGCTGCTGGGTGCTAATCAGTGTTACACAATGTTGCCAAGCAAACGAATTGCTGCAGTTTGACCCTTTCTCTTTGCTGGTCCACTCGTTACGTTGCCTTCCACATCTTTGCATGACAGTGACAGATAGCAAGGTGGTCTGGACGGTCACCCAAGTGGAGGATGGTCACCGAGCTGGAGCTGGTGCTGCATTGCATAGTGACATAGACAAGTAACAGAAGAAAAGGCTTCACTACTGACGAGGCGTTTCAGGCAGTTCAGCCCAGTGTTTGCTGTGTGAATGAGTAGCTTCCTTTGGCTTGGACTTTGCACTGTGTGACTTTGTAGATTTTTTACATGCACCAAAAAGCTACACAACACACTACAGGAAGGGAAAAAATCCCAAAAGTCTAATATGGCTGTTCACTGGTGAAGGCTAACTGACAATCCTCAGTGTACACACCAAGTAGTGCAAGTGTGAACTGAACACCTCAAACATGCACATCTACATAAGACCTGCATGAAATGGGCCACTAGTCATTTCACAATATTCCACACTGCCTTTTGACAGCCCTTTTGCAGCACCTCCCAGGGACTCCCTCAAGTGCCAAGAGATTTCAGTCACCACCACGGGGGACGGGATGCTTTCCCCAGTAGCAAATTATTAGACCCCAGCCTCCATCATGGTGTGTGAAGTGGCTGAATAGAGGGGAAGTGACTATTTCTGATCAAAGAGGATCTTACTGAGACCAGCTCCCGATGCTCCCTTGTCTCAGCCCTTTTCTCTCTGAGTAATTTGTTTGTTTGTTTTTCTTTGTGTACTTTTGGAATCTGATTCTGTGATTAATCCAGAGTGGCATGAGAGCCAGAGCTTAAGTATATGAATTATTCATATTGTGATCAACGTATTAATTTCATGATATCTGGAGCCTGTCTTTTCTAAAACACGGAGTCGAAATTTGGTTCTGCCTCCCAAAAGGTTTACCAAACAGCAAGATGAGCCTGCAGCAAGTTAAAGGTGAGGACAAATGCATTCTGCCTTAATTTAGAGAACTGTCCCCAGATATCAAGAGTTAAAAAAACAGCTTTTCCCAAATGTATTTAATTTGAATAGAGCCCACTCTAAGAATCATCTAGTTAGAGACTCTGGATTTCTCACAAAAGCTGCGACCACAATTAAAATAAAGCTGCATCATGAGTCTCTGAATATGTCATGTATTTAATTGGCCTTCTTTCTTTACCCACAAGAAAATAATGTGGCAAACGTGAACAGTAACAAAAAAAAAACTCTCCTGCCTCCAGTGTGCCATTTTGCCGTCAAATAACATTCCAAAGTCAGAGTTTCATCAACTTACACAAAGAGTTTTGCACTTCATCCTCTGAATCTATGTCAATTGAGTGGAGCACAAAAAAAAAGAAGGACCTTGAGAGAATTACAGACGACAATAATTAGAGCATGTTTTATCGTTTGGAGGATCTTCCACCACCCATGCATCTCACCTCCACAGCGCTTCAGTTCTGACCTTGAACTAAAAACTGTCTTTATAAGAGAAACTTCCCCAGAAATTAGAGTTTTGAATCAATACATTTAAACTCTTAACCTCTTTACCCAATTATCTCTTTTTGCTAAGGTTTTTCTGCATCTACTCAAGCTGTATATTTAGGCAGAATGCTTGCTTGGTACTCAATAGTTTTGTTAAATGTTCTTAATTAACATTGACATAGCTGTTTATGACTTAATGAGCATGTGAGTTTTAAGGGGGTTATTATAAGATGTCTCTGTTTACAAATTAAACTTGAAAAGAGCTTTAAACACTTCACTTACCTTACCTGTTCTTCATTCAGTATATACGTCTTCTCAAGCTAGGCCTCTCAGAACTGTTAGGACACATTTCTTGCACATGACACACACACACAGAAAGTTGCACTGGCCTGCATGTTGAAATCCTTTTAAACTGTCAGTACATGACATGTATTTGGAGCATTTGTTTAATTATTTATTGCCAACCATTTATTATTTTATTGATGTCGGAAACAACTATAAATTGGTTGGGTGGTCAAAAAGGAACCATCAACCAAAAGTAATAAAACATCACATCTCCATTCCTGCTGCATGCTGTGGAATAGTCTTTCATTTATTTTTGTTTGTTTGTTTATATGTTAGTTTCTATTTAAAAGGCCCGTAGAGTGAACAATATACGCAGCTCTAGATTTTCATCAGCACAGGTGACTCTCGTCTGATCAACTGCCGAACTCTTTGATTCAAATTAGCGTTCAATCAAATTGAACGATGGCATCTGACATTGTATCACTGGCTAAAAATGTCTTATTAAAGGCTCCCATACCTCGCCTTTGGCAGCTCCTAGGTGCTGCTCTGCACATGTATAACCACTGAATCATTTAATCAAACCTCATTTGAACGTGTCCTTCTTATGGTCCCTCTGCTCACACCCACCCAGAACCGGGACTATGTCATGTTCATTAAGCCTCATTTATGTATTTCTTTGGAGCGTCTTGTGGTTGATTATCTGAGATATCCTTGTTAATTAGGTTTTACAGTAAATATATTATAGGATGTAGACAAAAATAAATATATAAGTGCATATACTAAACCCCGTCAAGGAACTTTATTTATTTATTTATTTTATTTATTCATTTTGCAGCTCTTATGACAGGCTGATCACCTTTATCTTCAACACTTCAAGTTTCTGAAAGGCTGAAAAACGTTTTTTTTTTTTCGTTTACACTTTTTGAATTGATGAAAGCTTCTTTTTGTAAACACAACACAAATAAAAGTGCACTTGAGATGCACATAGGAATGATTTGTTTTCACCAAAATGAAGGAAAGAAAGAAAGAAAATAGTGGTGTGCTCAGTGGGTACATCTTGAGATGTACTCAATATGCAAACACTTGTGCTCCTGAAGAAAAACAAAATACAAAGAGCAAACTTCAGTAGCTCAAGTGTAGAGGAGCCAGAGTTTGTGAAGTTGTAATATAAAGCCTTTATTAATTTCATGACTTGTATGTGACATTTACACAAAAAATGGTCTAAAAATAGACTCTTTTAGCACAAATATGCAATTTAAAAAAGCTAAATGTAGACTACACAATGGTAAATAATTTTTTCACTTTTACTTCAGAATTGTGGGCTTGGATGGGTCTAACCACCTAACGGGTGGACAGAGAGGTATTTTCATTTGAAACCCTGATCAAGACCTGTCATGGTTGAAACCAGTCACTTTTTAATTGTCATGAAAAAAAAAAAACATTTAACAAATTAAGTCCTTTTAACCAAAAGTCCATATACACCTGCTCCTCTATGAGTGACTGCCTGAAGTTTGCACATCTTTGAATAATTAGTATGTTGCAGTTTGCAGTGTTAAAACATTCTCAATTGTCAAAAAGGGGATTGAATGTAACTCATCCTATCACTGATAAATCTCAAAATTAACGTTGTCACAGAAATGCATGCAAAAACTATCCTCTGACAGGGGCTTGCCCCTGGGTAGCCATGCTAATAGACGTGTCTGAACCCACAGCTCGTTAACATTCTCAGGAGTAGTGTAAACAGCAACTTAAATGGGATTTTAAAATGCTAATTGCAAGCATCTATCTAGCAATGAGCCGATGCGTTGCTTGATGTTTTACCAGTGTAAATAGTGCCTAAGGCCGGACAGTTTGCACATTTTTCATCAGTACTTGTAGTAAGGATATAAAAGGCTGAATTTAATTATTTAATTTTCTATGCCTCAAGTAGCCACCAGATAGTGTAATAAATCAATAGCATTTCCATGAATACTAATTGTGGTTGCAGGGATAGCTGGTGTAGCCAAATTTGATCAGGTTTGCAAACCCAGCCAGCCGAGGCCTCTTCCTCTGCCGCCATGCCCCACAGAGGCTGACTGCTGCCTCTTTGAAGTTGAGGTGCAAAATCAATTGAACACGTCTGGGAATAAATGAACTTGTTTGGAGCTTAATTTCCAACGGCTGAAGGCTTTCTACCAAGTTATTTATGAGAACAGGTGCCATTCTCTTTCCACCTTTTAAGGATATATATTTCATGGCTGGGCATCGGATGAATCCCTTGGCCTCTCTAGCATCATGAAATCTACAAATAAATGAGTGAGGCTGTGTGTGCTTGTCTTTTCTTCAGGCCAGATATTCTGCACTTTGACAAGGGATCAAACGCAAAATAGAAATGTTATTCTCAGGTGCAGGCCAGGTGCTTCCAGTGCAGATTCCACCAGACTTAATTTGACACTGTGTGCTCAGCTTAACCGGGCAGCTCTGTCCGTTTGTGTCCCAGCTACTTGATCATTTCTAGCTTTACTTCCATCCCAGGTTTTTGCTGCTACATGTTGAGGAATTTCGATTTACAGTTAAAAAAAAATAATTTTAACAGTCCTTTTAAGGTTACCAGTCAATTAAGCTAACTGCTTTGGACTTTTAAAATAATTTAAAATGAAAGTCCATACTCGTGTCTCAGAGCAATTTTTAAATTGCTTTGAATGGTCTTAGTCTTCAACAAGCACTCATCTGTACTTGTTATGCCATCTATGCTTGTTTTAGCCTTGCTGTGGGTTTTGATCAAAGCGAGACGTCTACTGGATTGCTGCCCTTGGAGCACTCACAGTGAATTCTGATTTCAAACTTCAGTATTAAAATATTAAATAACTCTAACCTTTTACATTATTGCCCAGTGTACTTCTCTCTGAAAAAGAAATGCATCCACAGGCTAACATGAACATGAAATTAAAATTCATATGTATAGCATATGTATTCATCTATACAAACAGCTATCCTCGAATCGGTATAAAATCTGCAGTTACAAACAGTGCTTGCCATTAATTTGAATGTAAATTATGTCATATTTGTCAATTGTGGGCCTCATTATAGCAGTGAAAATATTTGAAATTATTAAGTTATTTATTTAAAGAAAATAATGATTACAACTCACACTGTAATGGTTACATTAGTCATTTTTCTGGCCAGAGGTGTGTCACATTGTTTACCTCACTGCACTTGTTGGTGCATTTTCAGATTTCTTTACCATGCCAACAAAGCTCTTTTATTAGACCATAATTACTTCCATGCCTCCAGACTTTCTCCTCTAACATGAGACCATCGACACTCTTCTCACACAACCTCAAAAGACTTGATAATGGACCAGTGTTCTTTGACCAGAAAAAGGCAAGTGAAACAGCAGCCCGAAAAAAGAGAAATAAAAAAGTAACTTGATTAGGGGAAACGGAATCAGTAAGAGGGAAGAAAGTCTAAGCTCTTTAACTGGTGCTCCTTTGCATATAAATGAGAGATTAGGCAGAAACTATATCTTACTGCCCGTTAGAATACATATGCCTAATTACAATATATTCATAAAGTGAGAGTGTAATTTCCACAAAGGAGATTACAAACGAAGCACAAGGTCAGGAAAAGCCCTTTCTGTTCTCCGCATATCATTAGGATGATGATGCTGATGCTGCACAGAAAATGACTCATGCTCATTGGTTCTCCGCAGAGATTATGTTTTTTTTTTTTTCAGACAAAGTATGAAGATAGGATAAAAGAAAGAGGAGCGAGTATTAATGAGTTATACCTTAATAATGTTAATGAAAACATGCAAAGCAGGGACACATTCGGTTTGAACTTTGTAAACCCATTCCTGTTTGAGCAGCAACTGAAGGTTAACCTCGACTTATCAGAATTATAATCATCTTAAGGTTTAGGAAAATCAACCGTTGTGGTGGTCTAATGTTGATTCTCCCGTCCTTTTGGAGTCATTCCTACCTATGATTTCCGAAAAACTGAAACAATCTATCTGAGCTCCCCTCATGTCTGTCTATAAAACAAACTCAGATTTAACGTCCTTTGAGGACTAAGAAAAAAGGAAGCCGGTGGCTGCAGATGTTTAGATAACATGTCTCTGGTGCATGCATTCTTACAAGGCTGATCAGGCTCCTAATCAAGTCCCAGCACGCTCCACTTTTCGCTGTGTGTATGAAACGCTCAGTGCAAGAGATTTACAGGCTAAAGCAGTGGCCTTAAAAATATGGGTTTTGACCCACCTATGAGTTTTGGGAGACTTTGAATGAGTCCCTAACCGGCCACCAATAAAATCTCTGACAACTATAGACCATCTGTCACTAAAATAGTTCCCCTGCAATCCCCCTTGTTGCCCTTAAATTCAGGGCTTGTTTGTCAAGGAATATTCCTCATAATTCTTCAAGCTCTGCAATCTACACATAAGCAAAATTCAAACTGCCAGAGCACCCGAGAAAGCTTCACTGCTGCACCACATTAGCAGCAATAGTCCGAAAATTAAAAAGTTTATAGAAAAACAGTGAGGGGCGTTGTGCTGAGGGTAAAATTATATTGACACTCCTGCTATATATGTGCTACCCATCATCAGTTAAACCTTGGGTCACAAGAGTACAGCATTAATAAAGAAATGCAACACACAAATATATTTCTGCTCAAAGGAACAAATCAATAGCTTGATGTGCGTAGTCAGTGAGATGTAAAATAAGAAATGAGATCTCTTTGTCTGTTTTTCATTCAAGTTGGTGGTATCGCATTTAAGAACAAAAGTAAATGCCTTCCTTATTAAATCTGCACAGGTGTGTGTGTGCATGCATGTGCATCATTGTGTGTGTTTGAGTGTGTGAGAGATCTTGACTGATCCATAGAAATGTCTGCTATATGAGCTTCATACACAAAATCTGAGTTTCTCTTAATTGTGTCGAGACAAATATTTGATCAGTCTTATGTACATAGATCAGCTATTTCAGTAGTCAACGCAGGTTCTGAACATTATTAAGATTAAAACCGTTTTTTTTCTGCCTTTTGATGCAGGAAAAGCTGATCTCGGATAAATTCAAAATCAGGAAACATGAGCGAAGTGTTATATGTGAAGTACAGTCACGGGTCTGCAAAGCATAAAAGTGCCGGCAGAACAATTGAATTAAAAAAGGAGTCAATCTGAGATAAACTGTGCTAAGTGAATAAATTGAGTCACCTTTCCTGTCCTGTGGTTCTGTTTCATTAGTAATGGCAAAACGACATGAATCATTACATAAAAAAATCACATTACTTCCTGTCATCTGAAAAGAAAGACACATTTGCTCATTAAGTTAGCTTGGATCATTTCTGCCCTTGAGTTGCATTTAGCAGCGCGATAAACAGTAGTACTCAGTAAAATAGAGTGAGTGCAAAACAAACTGCATGTGCAGGATTAGATTTGCATCTAACACATGCAAGCACACAAACCGCATTGACAATAAATCTGCAGTAATCAATGCTAAGATCCATTAATTCGTGTATTGCATCTTAATTTATCAATCTACTCCATATCAGATGTCCCTGAGGAAGTTACTGAAAATTCCTTGTCCAATTATTAGAATGTGAATGGCTAAAAGCTCTTATTTCTGGTAATGCTCAACGGCAGTCTTTTCATTAGAATTTTAATGGAAACTGCTTATCTCAGTGCCGTCTTTCAGGTGTTCAAAAGACCTTACGTTAAGTAAAATAATCCCCAAAGCCAGGACAATTACAGCTAATTCCATTTTAATTCAGTCAGAAGGTGACGTGACAGGGAGCATTTCAAATGTCGGTAGGTGGTAAAAATGAAATTTCGGTTTCAATTATGGGTCCTGAGTCCGAGGGGGAAATCTTGATTAAAGCACTATAGCTCATAAAGCACTGTGTACCATCAGAGATCCTCATTCAGTAGTGCTTTTGCAACAATAACTTGTACATCGCTCACTTTGTGCGTTACTATTATTGTAATTTAAAGTTTAACAACAATGAGTTTTAGATGAGAAAGCTTCATACCAGAAACAATGCATGCAAAATCATGCAACTTTACATGTAGCATGTCCCCATTTTTCCTTCATCATTGATCTTTCTTCTAACTCGTGAGTCATTCGCTTTTCCAGCAATTTTCATTCTATTACATCACTCTTTCAGGGCCATGGGCCACGTTTAAAAGAAGTAATTTGACATCAAGTTGGAGTTTGCTGTATTAAAACAAATATGATACAAATATATTTTAAAATGCACTTTTGCACGAAGTTTGCTACAAGAGTCTCTGCTGCAAGGACACAGATGTACTTTTTCATTGTTCTGTTATTGACAATGTTCAAGGGTCTTTCTGTGTGACTTACTGCAGCACTGGATCTCTCAGGATCATGGACACTAGTAAATCGTTTTCTCTGTGGCTCTTTACTGAGACGCTGAAACAGAAATGCCTATGGCTGAACAACTTTCTACCACTGTTTTTATATATTGTCTGTTTCTAAACTTTGCAACAAGTGAAATTGGTTTGATTTTTGGGTTCTGAGCTAGCTCTGGCACATTTTCATTTGCTCGTCATCTGTTTCCATTTTCACAAGTTGCAGTGTATTTAACTGTCGTAGCCACTGTAGTTTTAACCACTTAATCAAGTCTAAAAATGTTGACACAGTATATATATCACAGTTATATACTGTGTCCATGTGGTTTGAATGAAGAAGTTGCAAAAACTACAGTAGAGTACAGAAAGTTAGCAAAGCAAATTAGTGCTTTTAGTGACTAACCAGATGTGGCACACCTCCACAACACACATGTGATTGTGAATTAACATATGATTATTACTGAAATATATTTCTCATAAATGAACATATGCGCATGTTGGGCACACAAAAATTAATTACAAATCCTTCAGAAATGCTTGTCCACTCATGCATCTGTTTAGATTTGCAGATCCGTGTCACTCAAGAAAATTGTGATTTTAGATTTATACTGTAAAGGCAATTTAAGACACCTACAAAAGGAGGACAAAATGTCCTGACTGCAAGTGAAAGCATCGTGCATGTAAACATTTTAATGTAAGCTGTCTGTCATACAGTACACTGAAATGAAGGTTGCTGCCCATACCTGACTAATCGAACTCTTGAATGAACATTTTAATGTTTAGTTTTGGTCCCAGTGGTAAGATTGCCTTCTTGTGAGTGCAGTCACACAAACCCACAATTTATTCAACATTCCATAAAAACAAATTATTCTTTTCAATTTAGAATCAGGGATTTTAAAACTTATAGCTACTGTGTGCTTTGTTTCAGTAAGATAGGACTGACCACGCCATCGGACAACAGGAACACTTTGTTCTTCACTACATCAAAGTACAGAGAGTACGGGCAAGTCATTACAAGGTACCACAGAAGAGGCAATAACAGGCGAGAAACAAACTGGTCTACAACCTCTTCCAACACACTGTATTTAAAGACAGCTGGTGTTGACAAGAATCCTTTTGAGATTGCTTTGGTGGACAGGTATGAGTCGGCTGTGCCGGCGCCTGGGTTTCTCCCTTCCTGTGTACAGATTTACTACAGACTACAGAGGTTAATCAACAATCCCTCTCTGCTCTCTCTCTTTCATCTCAGCCCTCTGTTCACAGCTCAGGCCTCATCTGGAGGGAATATTGGCAGAGTGTTTGTTCCTTGATTGGCTTTGGGGGAGCGATCCATACAGATGTGTCTGTTGTGCCCATGTGGATCAGATTTCTGGAAGGGCCAAGACAGAGCGAAGCCATCAGATCTTTCTCTAAATGGCCTTCGGGTCCAGGGAATGACTCTCCCAAAAGTAGAACGGTCATTGATCCTCACCGAGGCATTAGCTCTTGATGAAACTGCCTCTGCTTTCCATCAACGCTTTCATGAACTGTCCGGTTTTAATATTTTTCTTCCTCTTGATGTAGCTTAGGCAGCAGTATTCTTAACGGCCATGGCTGCAATAGAGCGTAAGAATGAATCACGTGCAGCGTTGTAAACTGTTGTCCAAATAAATACATGTATTACTTAAAAAATGCAAAAGAAGTGTTTATGAATTAAATGTGCATGTGATCTTTTAGCATGCAAGAGCAGTATATAGCAGTAAAAAACACCTCTCTAGGACCATGTGCTATCAGTGCACCATGTACCTACTTAGTGCCAATAAAAACTGTTCAATGAAAAAATAAACATGACCAGCAAGAGCAATGGAAATATTAAAATAACACCACAAAGATCAGAACAGGATACGTCTGACACAAAGGCTAGAAAATATGTTACGGTTCAAGATATCAGTGTGTTTTCTGAGATTCACACTAATTGCAATAATGAACTAGCTTGATTAACCTTTAGCCTGTGTGCTCTCTGTAATGACCAAAATGATTTGGTTTTTGTGATCAAAGGTTCCCAACAGTATTAAATGGGCTCAGTAATTCAGATATTAAGTAAAATCAGAAATATGATCAGTGGATTTTTATTTTTAAATTATTTCAACAGAGATGAATGACTTTACTGGTCGCCAGAGTGAAGAGGCAAAGGTCACAGTGGTTGAAGCAGCATTTGGTGTTCAACCATGAGCAGCAGTCGGGATGAACTGGAAATGAGCCATAGAAACTTGGCTGGGGCTTTCAAACAAAGCATCGCACGAGTCGTCGCGCCAGGCGTGACAATGTAACAGCATGAATAATTTTCTCTGTTCTTGAAATGACAGGGATGGCTTCATTTTGGCAATGTTTCTTAATCGAAAAAAAAGAGCATTTATCCATATGTTTTCAAACTCTTAATATATAGACTGTAATTTCATTTGATTTTAACTGAAAAAATAATGAATTGATGCCAAATACTAACCATCCATTAATAAAATAAATGGCCTAACTGGCCGTTTTTGACCGTATCAATTACAGGTACAGGTGGTCTGTTATTAAAATAGTAAATAATAATAAATAACACAACAATACACACCATAAGTTATCCCTATTTTAAGGATTAACATAAAGTGAAATGATTGTCTGAGGCTAACAGTGTTATGTAAGTTACATATCAGTCAGATGCTGAAAAATCACCTCTATTAATCATCATCATTCATCTTTTTCTACATTGAGAGCCCATTTTTTTATTTATGATCTCTCTCGTATAAGCGTGTTGATTATGAGCCATTTACTTTTAACTTTGTACAAAACTATAAGATTACTGGCTACACTGGATATACTGTATGTCTGTGTATCTGTGTATCTTGACAAATGTTATATATACTGTCTACATAGGATAAAACATTTTGGCATGAAAACCTGCATTTTGAATTCAAGTACCCTGTATCATAAATACATGTCTGGCATTTGCTTGAAAGCTTGAAAACCAATGGAAAATCCAGAGAGTTATGATGATTTTAATTGCGCACAGACATCCTGCCTTGATAGTGCAATGGAAGCCCGGCTTCCCTGTTCAAATTGGTGTAGGATGGAGGACTCCACGCAGCCTAATCTCTAGTATATGCTGTATGACTTGAGTAAGTGGCCAAACTCAAGGACACCAAGAGGCTGAGAGAGGAGGTAATTAATTGGAGACAGCACATGATCTAAGAGTAATAATGATATTTAATACAATTTAATGTCACCAATGAACCTAATACGCATGTGTTTGGAATGTGGGAAGAAACTGGTTGTTAGCCAGAGGAAACTGACACCGGCATGGTGGGAACATGCAGACTCAAGACAGGCAACAGTGTTGACCACTGAGCCACCTGACTGCCTTTATGTAAGCACAGGAAGCCCAGACTTCTCATCTCTGTGGGTCCACAGGGCCAGGCAGGTGCTCTTCAACAGAGCTGTTTTAGTGGAAAAGAAGTCTTTAACTCTGAAAAAGAAGAGTTTTAAAGCATTTTTAAAGAGAATGTATTGGTAGTGAAAACAATTTATCTACCATCTGGTTCATATTCATTAAAATGTGGCAGGACTGAATAGTGAATAACAACACACTGCTACACACCGAAATCTAGAGACCTTTTTTTTTTGTCTTTTAGTCAAAATTTTTGCTTGTATAATATGTACACATATATAGTCAACTTTTTATTTTGTATTTTGTTTTTTAATTTCTCTAATTTCTCTGCTATTTTTCTTTCCAACTGCTATTACATGCTGCTGTAATACCCAAATTTCCCTTGCTGGGGATAAATAAAGTCTTATCTTATCTTATCTTATCTTATCTTATCTTAGACATTGTCCTGAAGAACGACAGCATCTGTAGTTCAACAAATGGCCAAAAACTGCTTATAGTCACATTCAATGCATCCAATGAGAAAATGCAAAGCTACGAGCTGAATGCACATGCTAACATGCTAACAGTCGAATTCTTTCATGCCTGTGTTTATCATTGTGAAATCTTTCAATCTTACTCAGTTAGTTGAGGATCCAAGTTGCAGCTGATGCTGGAGAGTGTTTGATTTTTTCAATATGTTTGGGCTTTTTACATGTTAATTTATTTTTATTATGATTTTCATTTGCCCCTTTGCCTCATGCCACCCTGGAATGTTTTTATCCTTGTTGAACCACGTAAAGATCTTTGTAACTGTGTTTTTAAAAGTGGGATCGTTATTATTTGTAAGTAGCAATAGTATCACTAGTAGTATTAGTATTAGTGACTTTTGTGATCATCTGACATTTACCTCAGCACCATCAGGTTGGCAGTAATATGTCTCTTTTGGACGGTAGAGACATTTTTGTCCCCCTCAGGATGTACTGTGCTCTTCGTCCAGCACTGTCGTCGAGTCAAAATTTTAATTTGTCTGTTACCAGTGACCAGTGACATTTCCAACGACTACAGCCGTTGGAAATGTTAGCATGCTAACACGGCAATCTAAAATGTTGGTAAACGTCACACCCGATTTACATCAGCATAACGACGTTAGCATGTAGCCGAAAGCGCCGCTGTGCCACCTCACAGAGCCGCCAGCATGGCTGCAGACCAGTCTCCTTATTTACGTTATTTCCTGAAACAGTGGTTCTTGAAGCTTTTCCTCCAGACGACGCCCTCACTAGTCACTCAACTGTTTTGACCCACAGTATTTCACAGTGACCTCAGGGAAGTGATAATTCAGATGATTCAGATTTGTGCTATAAGGTCATAGTAAGAGGAGCTGGCCAAGGATACCATTTCTCCTGTCAGACTCTTCATCTGTCATGGTTACTGCTGTGGGTATTGCATGACCGTTCGTGTTCTCTCATCATCTTCTCCGCTGACCTTCATGTTTCATTTGGTCAGCCTCCTCTTCATCGGGGTGTATAATATTAATATATTGTTCTGCTGTTTATTTAAAAGGAGACCATTAAGTTCAGAGTTTTGGATAAAGATAGGCCACAGCTTCATCTCTCACGGTGTCGGCGAGGCTTAGCGAGACACACAGACATCTCTAAAGGCTGTGCTGTCATATCTGTACAAGACAATGTACCAATATCTAAACTCTCATTTTCCATTTTTAAACTGATTTCCATGGTGCCGCAAATTCATATGGAGCTAAAGGCCCGAACAAACCATGCTTGATTTTTTATTCTCTTTTCAGACTTATTGAGACAGCTGGAATTCTCATTTGATTTATCCAAAATTGGCATACAGTAATGGAATAACTCTAACGCATGTACATGCTCTGCCTTTACAGAATAAGCTTGTTAAATATCTGCAACTCTGCAATCGTTTTTGCAGCCTGCAGGTCTTCATTTACGTAGGTTTAGATTTACGCTTCTGTAAAATCAACTCCAAGACAGGGTATCATAAAATCAGATCGTTGTGAAACTGCACGAATTCTCAAAAGCCAGGCTTAACTAATTTAGCTGTTCTTGTGAAGAGCAGTTGAATGTCTGTAAACTGCATCATGGTGACATCCTTTGAATTCTCTGCTTTACTTACCCACATTTGTTATAGTGTTAACAGTGCAGATACGGATCTACTCGTGAGTGAAGGGGAGATATCTGGTCGAGGAAGACAGCTTGGGTTACATAGCTTTAGGCTGCACAACTCTTAACCATCTTTTGACTGTGATCTATAGAGAATCTTGGTCTTTTTAAAACTCCACTGTAACGGTTTCAGATCTTGGCGTCCCACAGAGCTCCTCTTCCAGTGAGCCAAACAGGAATCCCTCCTGGCTGAAGATATTTAGGCTTGCAAGGCCACAGGGTCTGTCAGACTGCTTGAGATCCAGCCCGAATTCTCCCACATTCATCAGATGAAATGAAGCTAACTCAAGTCTTGGAGCAGACTAGCATTAATTAGTCTTCTTATTATCTTCAAATATTGCCTTCAAAATATGTAGATGGTGCTGTTTCTGTCTGCGGTATCTTTGTGGAGAGTTGTCTCTTCTCCTGTCTGAAGTGCATGCCTTCTCTGTGACTGATTCCCCGCTGAACACTCACTCTGTTCCACTTTGTGCACAGAGGTTTCCCTGAGAAAAATATTCTCAAAGCCATAGAAAAATGAAATGCGATTGGGAACCTTTTTTTCTTGGTTGTGGCGTGACACTAATTTACTTCCCCTCACACTTCCAAGGCAATTAGCTTTGAAGCTTCTCAGAAACTATTCTTGCCCAAGTCGATAGCTAGCATGGCAAATATGAATTTAAGCAGGTCCATTGGGCGGCAGCTGATAAATATATCAAATGAGGTTACAGTGAGAAAGAGAAACCTAAAAGAATAAACGAAATATAATTACTTCACCAGTTATGCGGGGTGCCTGGCCCTTCATTACTGGCCAGTGGTACCATGCAAATTTATGGCAGATTGCCTGTGAGTTGATGAGCTCAACACTGCTCTGTTATCCAAACATCTCTGGGAAAATGGTGTTGAGCACATGGCAGATGAAACCATGTGATGATTGCTGATCTATCATCATGACTGACTTGCTGGGAAGTGTATGGAGGTTTGTATTAGAGCCTCTGGGATTGGCCTTATTGTACCAGACATTCGGTGATAGGTGATAAAGACCCAGAATAGCCGACTTATATTCTCAATCAGCTCCTAACTATGAGCAGCGGTATACTACATAAACACACACACGTTATTTCTGGCAAAGTTAGAACAGAGATTTTTTTGTTGTAGTTATTGTTGTTTTCAGAGGTCTTATCATTGAGAAGATTCCCTTGACATGGGCTGGACTCCACAGATTATCTCATGTACTTTTGTATACCAATCAGCATTGAGCAACATTTAAATCGGAATCTGATGAGAGTTGATAGGTTGATTGGTTGCTGTTTGATCAAACCGCACACACACTGTCCTGATGAGGCAGGTTTGATGAACTTTTGAGTGCATTTATTTTCTAACTTTAGACAGTGGACTGTGTCCAAAATCAAACTGTGTTCACTCCACAGTGCAATATATTTATTGCCCGTGTCCAAATTTATCCACTATGCAGCGCCCTCAAAAGTCCATGGGGTTCTCACTGCTTTCTGCTATCAAACTATGCAATGCATCGAATTTCATGGACATGAAAATTAAGAGTCATGCAACTCTATACCTGGCAGTGATGATGCAAAATGAGAATACTTGATAAGTGTCCATTTATATCTCACTAGAGTCAACTGCTAAATATGTTATGTACAGAGTAGTGAATGAGGGAACGATGCAGTGATTTCGGACACAGTTAGACAGCGTTGGTGTAAGCACCTCTTCAAGCAAAGCTCCACTGTTACCACGATATGAGAGTTCATATTGAAACTTCACCCCAGGATACCCCTGGTCTCATAGCCTCCCCTCGGTAAGCATGCATGCTGTGCCGCAACCTTATCTAAAATGTCTCCTCAACCATCACCACCAGCTCACCTTTGAGGTCCAGATCTCTGACCTCTTCACCTTCTATCTGAAATCTTATTATTTCAGCATCTAACCAAAGCTCAAGACCATATAATAAGTTCTGAAAGAAAACTCACCAGTAGAGCTTTCTCTGAATGGCTCAACATTCTGCTTTTTCATGGCGACCCCCTTTCAGAAATTTCACTGTCCCAGACTTGCCACCATCAGAATTTGCTACTGAATTGGAGGGTTTGCATGCCACAGTGACCCCTGGAGACATGTTTTTAGGGAGCCTCATGCTTTTGGTAAGGACACAGAATGTAAATTGGATTGTAGATGTGTCTTTCTTTGGTTCCTAAAATAGCCAAGTCCTCATTTTCAAGGCAAAATATGGTAATACCAGTAAATACTGTGCCCATGTGATGGCGAAGGGCACGGATAAGGAAAAGCTAAATTGAACCACATGAATTCTCTGTGCTCTAGAAATAAATGACGGGCTTATTTACGAGTAGGTTTTGGACCACATTACTTAAGAAAAGTGGTTCATGTGAGCAACATCTACACAAAACAGACACAGAACTCCTGAGGTGATCGTCTTGTACACAAATTAAGCATACACATAATTAAAACATTTATTGCAGTAGCTGTATACCTGTAGAGTAGTAACAAGGATTAACTGTTTCAGTATCTGTGATGTCAAACACCCTCACAACTGACAAACATACTGCGATAAGCAAATCACTCCATCCCACTTAACTTCTTTATATTGTGACATAAACATGAAAGTGCTTTACAAACTGAATGTCTTCTTAATGCACAAATCAACTCTGTTCCAACGAAAGAAAATGACACAAAAATGATCAAGATAATTTTAAAAAGCTATATCTTTTAGCATGCTATTCCATTGTGTAATTTGCCTTCCATGCTGTGGAATAAAACAAACCTTTTCAGACAGTGGAATGACAAATGACATCTTTCATCTCAGTTGACCCATTATCTGCACATGCCTTTGTGTTTTTCTTCAGTACCAGGGACTTGATTTTGTACTTTAATATCTGTATGATTATGTCTCTAAATTTGGCAGACATTCAATGCATAAGGCATTTGACAGGATACTCTCTGTAGCCGACATGTTCTCGTCATTTAAATAAGCACAATTCAGTGTTTGAGGAAACGTCATGAAGGCACAGTGATTAAAGTGTTATCTTAATCTGTGTTTTCTTACGTATGGAAAATCATAGTCAGTGTGGAAATAATATATATACATATGTCGTTAAATTGCAGGTACTACTGAGGGATTGCACTCAGTTAAATCACAATTTGAATAAAATCTATACAATAATAAGATCAACGTTAGATAAAACATTTAGCCATTTACAAATATATTGCTATTTAACTGTACTGAACACTTTCAAAATCAGTTTATAGAGGAGCGCTTTCAGAGCTTTTCGTTTTTATAATGCACATATTGAGCACTGACATCCTTCATACAAAATGTTTCTTTTAAAAAAAGGTTTGCCTGTGGTTTTGCAGTACTTGAAGAAAATTATCGTGAAATATGGGCAACACTGAGTATATTACGGGATGTAAATTTGTTTCAAAATCAAGCGGAGGGTTTTTAAAGAATTTCGGTCAATGTTTTCTTGTTGTACATTATGCCACATTATAGGTCTTTGTCCTGTTGAAATCCCAAATCCGGATGACAAGCCATTATGATGACAACAGCCAAGAACTGTCCTATTCACTGTGGTTATTACGGGTACATGATAGTGGTTAATAAGTCTTATTTACAAACACACAGACAATGACAGAATAAACAAGTGTCCACTAACAGTGTTATTAGATCAACACTTTCTGAAATGTAATTCCATTTTCTTTGATTGTGTCGATTAATATAGTCCTGAACAACTCAATAACAACCACACCACAAATATTTGTATATACTGGTCAGCCATGGTAGGTTTTTTTCTTGTAATTTGTTTTAATTTTCTCCATTTTACGCATGTCCTTCCTCCACTTGTCACACGTGAAGTGGACAGATAATGTGGTGTTGAAGAAATCCATGGAGGTTCATAAAAAAAACAGGAAGAGATTTCCGCTAGAGCGATAGTAAAGTTGAATGGTAGAGAACACAGCATAAGCGTAAGTTTTGTGGCCTACATAGTACATGTGGCTATCACACTGCAGAAGCATCAACGTAAGCGGAAAAGAGGTGAAACACGAAAGAAAGCAATAAGGGAGAGGAGCTCAGATGGGTTGCTTCGTCTGTTTACTGTGTCCAGATGTAAAGACGTCTCAGAGCAAAGAAGCAAAGTCCTTCTTATAGCTGCTGGTCCTTTGGGCTGTCTGGGCAGGAGGCTGGCTGGCAGGACTTCAGACTCACCAGTGGAATATCAGCCATGCCGCTGCCGGTGAAGTGTCCCTCTCCGCTCCCAAACTGCTTCCTGTCACCAAAATGCTCTGACCGCCCACTCTCATTTTTCCAGGTTCTGGTCAAAGTATGTCCATTGAGAAGTTTGTCCTTGGGACCCCACTCCCTCTGAGACCCAAAACTGGACACGGGGGACTTGGGCTGCTGGTATGTTCCCAACGTCGGGGGCATCCAGCAGTTGTCTGAATGTCCCAGCACTAAACATTCCTGTGTGCACATCTCTGTTGCTTCCACTAGGCCACGAGGTCCCAGGGGGCCATCTAAAGAAGAAGAAGAAGAAAAAAACATGCGAAAACGTATTGAGATCAGCGATAATAACTGCATCATTACAAGCTTGTTACCGTCTTATACATGATGATGATGATACAGAATTCTATAGAAGAAATGCATCTTAGCCTGCCAAGTATTCAATTAAAATTCATGTCATGTACCTGTAGAGTAAATTTCAGTTATCTCCTCGGAATTAAAAACAAGGTCCAGAAAAAGCTAAAAAAAAAAAAAAATCTTAAATAAACCTCAAAAAACTCTTTTACAAGAACACAATGAAAGCTGGTCACTGAAGATGCAGTTGCAGGGATCAGACTACATGAATCAAGCCAGATTTTGAGACGATTTTGTCGTGGACGACCGATTACCAACGCTGTGGCGTCTTTCGCCGTCTTTCGCCGTGTTGTGCAAATAGTATTTTGAATAATACAATTTCATTTGTCTTCCCTACAATTCCCTAAACATTCACTGATGACTTGAAGTACAAGACAGGGCATGCACACTTTATGTTTACCACTTTTTTAGGTAGACCTTTATGGCTGTTATTTGATGCAAATATCGAATCAGCCAATAATCCTGAAGATAAATGCATAAAATCAGGCAGACATGGTCAGGAGGTTTAGTTGCTGTTTAGAGCAAACATCTGAATGGTGAGGAAATGCGATCTAAGTGACCGTCGGATGATCGTTAGTGCCAGACAGGGTGGTTTGACTATCACAGAACCTGCTGATCTCCTGGGATTTTCATGCACTACAGTCTGTAGAGTTTACAGAGGATGCTGCGAGAAACAACATCCAGTGAGCGGCGGTTCTGTGTGCAAAAACGCCTTGCTAATGAGAGAGGTCAGAGGAGAATGGCCAGGCTGGCTCAAGCTGACAGGAAAGCAATAATAACTCAAATACCCACGCATTACAGCGGTGCTATGCGGAGGAGCATCTCAGTACCTACAACACGTTGAAGTCGGCTACAGCAAAAGAATACCGCACCGGGCTCAATTCCTGTCAGCTAAGAAAAGGAAACAGTTGGCACAGGCTCACTAAAACAGCACCGTGCAAGACTTGAAACACGTCGCCTTGCCTGATGGACCTTTATTCCTGCTGCCAGACAGATTGTCAGATGTTGATGTAAACAACATGAATCCATGGATCCCTTCTACCTTGTGTCAAAAGAACATGCTGCTGGTGGTGGTGCAGTGGCGTAGCGGACATTTTCCTGGCCCCTAAAAACCAGCTGGCCATTGTCTAAATAACAGTATTGTTGCTGATCGTGCCCCTTTATGGCCACAGTCTGCTCACTTTCTAATGGCTACTCCCAGCGGGATTATGCACCATGTCATAGAGCACACATCTGCTCAGCCTCCACCAACATGACGATGTGTTCAGTGAACTCCATCGGCCTCCACGCTCACCACCTCTGGGAAGTGGTGGAAAACATTCGCAGCATGAATGTGCAGCCGACAAATCTGCAGCAGCAGCGTGATGCTATGATATTAACATGGACTCAAAACTCTGAGGAATCTATGCCACAAAGAAATTTAGGCTGCTCTGAGGGTAAACGAGTTTTAGGAAGGTGTCATTAATAACGAGGTCAATCAAAACCACAATTTCTCTCTTATCTTAACGGTGTCATTGGTGCCTACATGTATCAGAGTCTGGGCTGAAATAAAAGCGGCCACAGTCAGCTGAAAATTGAACAGCACACTGTTGCCTCTGGATTTGGCGGCTTTTCAAACCCGTCTAGCAACTTATTTCCAATTCAAAAAAACTGAATTGGCATCAGCTGGTTTCCTGTGCTCATTGAGGCTGAGTATGAGGCACAGGTCACGTGAGTGACCAGCAGTCTGAAAAATAAATGAGCTGTGCTTTCGAGTGCTGTAGAGCATGGGGGGTTATAGATCTTGAGGAGGATGAAAGCATGAATGAGTTCTCTTTGAGCACTGTCATTTTAGTCCATAGAGACATTCACATTGCCTACATAAAACACTGTAAATAGATTACAGATACAACAGCAATACAGCAGTAATTAGAGATGACAGTACACTGTAGTGTTGACTAATATTCACTCAGTAATTAGACTACCCAGACAAGTAAACTTTCCTCATCTCTTTCTTCTTCTATCATTGAATCTCAAGGTCTTAAATAACTTAAATAATGACACTATTTCCAACAAACAAACAAAGGAAACAAACAAAAAAAAAAATGAAGCCGTCAGTATGAGCTGATTTTCAGAAACTGTTTGAAATTCTAGGATTTTGACCAACCTAATGTCAATATGAAGGCTTTCCCAGAGCCTGGAGACCACAACAGCGCAAACTCACTATTTCTTGAGTCTGTAGTAAATAATGGATGTTACCCTTTCAGTAGAAAAGACTTCAAATTATCCTGAGCCCCTTCCCCAAAAGCAAGAAAGAAGTTCAAGGTCAGCTTGCATCAGAGCAACTCATCAGCGGGACTTTCCTCTCCAGCTCATTGCTACCATCTGGCTACTCCTTTGATGAACACGCATCAGCGTTCAGACATGAAAAAAAATCAAACAAGTCAGTGTTTCAGGTGGTATTTGTTTAAATTTCATTTGATCGAAAAACATGAATAATGCATGAAATATAAGGCAGTTCTGCTATTTGAAGAATTCTTCTCCTTTGAGTCGTTTTTTTTTTTCCTTTTTTAAAAAGGCAACCAATTCTGTCTGTGTTTGTGTATCAAGCTTCAAAGAGTAATGAATTCATCTGTTTTTGTCCTAAAAGAGAAAATGATAACTATTTGTCCTAATTTGTCCCTTTGCTTCACAAAGAGCTAATTGGCTGGTGGGTAGGTTCTGTAATATTTCAAAGGGCTTTTTCTTTTTTTAAAGTCCTGCCTGGATCTGTTTTCCTCCTGGTTAATTTAAACTTGCTTAGACAATTTGAGAATTTTCTTTGTTAAAATATATTACAAGAGCAGAAAATCTTATGCTGGATTATATCGACTCTTTATGCTAATCTTAATGCCATAGGTTAGTTGTGTGTGTATTTGAAAAACTGACTTTAAATTAATATTGAAATGATGTCGATCACATTGCCAATCAACAACAAACAGCTGATTGTTTCGGTTTGCTTTATAGCTGACCCCCATGCTCCCTCATGGTCAAAAACTGGTTAACGAACCAGGTTAATGAATGCGGCTGAGCTGAAATCCTCGTTTTGTTGCTATGCGGCGACTGGTTTGAATGTAAATATAGTGCATTATTTACCTCTGTGGCTAAATCCGGAAAACATTGACGCTGTAATCTGACAAGCCCGTCAACTACTTTTATAGCATGCCTACATTCACACTGAATGTGCTGTTTTACGGATCACCGTAATAAGAACATATCACTTACAACATAAAGAAATGTTAGCTTTAATATCAATTAATAACACTATTTACACTAATAAACATCTTTGAATAATTGCAAAACGCCAAACTTGGAAATTGATAGCGTGTTGTATAGTATAAAGTGGATTTTTCTTCCTGTAAACAAATCCTGTCATTTGTCGGTTATATTTCAATGTGCAAAATATAACCTTGCCTCCAAACTCTCCCTTGTTGTACAACTGTTTCTTTTATTGTGGCCATCCTTTCATATTCAGTAAAGTTTGCAGCTCAATTAGCAATTAATGTTTTTTTATTTTGTTTTGTCAATAAGTACACTATTCGGGAAAGTAAAGATGATTCCCTCCTGTTCCTATGCTTCTTCATGGGAAGAATAAAAGAAGACAAATGGTATTTTACCCCCTGGTTCATTTCCTGTTTTTATGACAGAAAGTCTTTGTGGGTCATTCATGTGTAAGACAATATGAATCGAGGTAATTCTAGTTTAATAAGAACATGTATTCATATTCTACTAAGCCCTGCCGCCTGAACACCGGGTCCTGGCTTTAAAGGTACACGCTGATATATGATGTGGAGAAAGCCGGGGCCCAAGTGCAGAGTCAGTCACTCTTCTGCATGAATGTGGAGTCCATCACAATAACAGGCACCCATAATTGGCATTTGAGGAGTCTAACCAAGACACACATTATCATAGTTGCATGAAGAACCACAGAGAGCAATAATACATGGTACCCGGGAGACGGCAAGATGAATTCCTCAAATGAGATTGTGGACGAGTGAGTAGACATCTGGGGAGCCGTTAAGGAAGAGAGATGGAATAAAGGGGGAGGACTGCGCATATGTACATGCTGTGCAGTGTTGAGCAGGAAAACTATTTACAGACCTGTCAATTATGAGACTTTTTGCTTTTGTGTGTATTGTTAGGGGAATTATTACAATGAAGGCCAGATAACAATGATGTCATTTCTTCTAACTTTTGAAATCTTGGCGTGCTTGAAAAATAACATAAATGAAGCAAATAAATCCTCGACTGCTCTGTGAATCACAGTATAACTGTCCTGTAAGTGGTATTAGCGGTTTGTCTATTGATTACGGCAGAATTAGGTGACTGTCATGTATTTTTTTTATAGCGATAGCAGAGCAAGTCATTAATCAAGGGCACTTTGTGCTTTGCTATTCCCCCGGTGTAATAAACATGACCATTTGCATGTAGATTGGTACAATCAGTGGCGCAAGTGGGCAGCAGAGGATAATTTGAATCAGCCATTTCGTCTTCTAATCTTTGCATGCCTGCTGTTTGAGACAAAGTCTGATTGAAAAACCACTTCAGACATAGAGCTGACTGTTAAAAAAAATACATATACAGCAGTTTTATGTATATAACAACCTCAGTGATTCGGGAGGGTACTTCTGCTGTTGTCATGGTGCAAGATCGTGGAGTCGTTTAGATAATCAAAACCGTATATCCACATCTTTGCAGTCAAAATGGAAAGAAACCAAACATACGAACTGGTGTGAGGTCGATCTTTGGCATGTTTAGTGTCACGATAACCAACTATCAAACCTGCAACCTGCCAGCTATCTGTTATCCAATAAAATACATTGGAGCAATATCAACAATAAAATGTTGTTGTCGCCAAGGAAAAAAAAAACAAAAAAAACAGGCAATTCTTTTGTTCAAGTCATCATAAAGTGCTGTGCTGCCTCGCTCCCCAGGAGCCAAACTCCACGCTTAAAAGCTGTCGTGCTTATTCAAAACTCTGACTTAGTGGCGCAAATACTTCAAACAAAACCGAAACACCACTCAACACACTGGGCCTCATTCTCTCTTTACTGCTGCTCTATTGATTTAAATGTGGATGGAGTCCTACCTTTAACAGTGCAATATGCAGGTCTGTTTAATTGAAAGGACACTGTAAGAAGTAGAACCCTCTTCCCATCAGCCCTCCTCCCTCTGGAACAGACTCTCTGACACAGTAAAACAATGAGTCCAGCTTCAGTACCCGTTCATTAAGCAGAGTCTGTAACCCTCCCACCTTATTAGCCATTGTCTTCTCTTTGTTTACTTTTTTGCAGTTTGTCAATGACTTAATTCTCTTGTGGCCCGACCTGCTATATCCAGCATTTTCATATCCGCGTAATCAATACGCACAGAGACAAATTCTCATTTTCGTCTTTTTTCCCCTGCAAAGCTCTTTGTGATAATCTTGACTGTTAATAGAGCTCTTTGATTTAATCTGTCCTAAATTGACAGAAACTGCCCATCAGGGCTTATTAGCAGCTAGCTTCTTCTGATTATCTTGTGCCCAAGAATAAGCTTGTTTGCCTCATTAGGTTCTGACTTCCCACTCTGTAATCAGAGCGACACCTCATCTCATGTATCACCATTGTAAATGGCTTGGTGATTGAGCATACTGTCAGTGACACTGGACTTCAGATTTTGATTATACACTGTATTCACGCACAGTAACACACACAGAAGCACATGCAAATAGCGTAATCGAGAATCTGTCGGTGCTGAAAACCGTGTGACTCGGAACAGCCCAGAGGGTGTCAAGTGACATCCTGCTACTTCTGCTGAAACCTTGAAGAGCTGCGGACAGATGATAAGCAGCGGCACACCATGACACTACAACTGTAGATAAGAGGCCGCTGGGTATGTACTCCATTGTACTGCTGCTCGACAAACAAACAGATCCCGTCTGGCCCCCGTGAAATATAGAAAGTGTGCTGTTTCGTGGCTTTTGTATGGATGTGCGGGTTTTGAGGGAGTATATTTTAAGGCAAATGTACCTGAATTTGATCCAAGTCAGCAGCTGTACTATTCCTGAACTTTTATGTAAATTGAAAAATTTCAAGTAGACTGTATTTTTTATATTTAGATAGATAGATAGATAGATAGATAGATAGTGTGGCATGGCAGAGCAGTCTTTGATAAACCTATGCACAGTTTTTGCAGTTGTATGCAAATCCATGCAATGGCATTACGTTTGGAATACTGATCCTGAATAAGCTATTTCCTCCCATTTTCCATGTCCAGTTTTTTGTGTCAGCACTGATGGGGGAAAAAAAACCCAGCAAAAACGATTGCTGCTACAACGTGAAAAAAAAGACTTTCATTTAAATTCTTTTCGATCAAGAGAAGGTGAGACTAGTTATGTTCACGTCCACTGTCAAAGAATCCACATGAATATACCACATCTTCCACATAGATAAAGCCGTATATGTAATGCCGTGCGCCCTTCGTACGCACAGAACGGCTGCCACATTGTTCACTGTGACTTTGTCTGTGCACAGCTCGTTGCTCATGGTTACTATACCCAAGAAGTTTCTTCCTGCACACACACACACACACACACACACACACACACACACACACAAGCAAATAGCCGGTGGCTGATGGTGTGTGCAGCACCCCTGAGTGCTTTAAATAACATTGAGGCACAGGTGTTGAGGAATGCAAGGGATTCAGAACTGTGTCAGATGGTGCTGACTTTTGCTTACAGCACTGTGCGGCTGTTGCAGATGTCCACAAAGACAGATAACTTAAAGACAAAGAAGCCATTAGATTGCCTCCTGATACAGAGTCATTAGGATGTGCTGGGGGCCGGTCTGTTTCATTCTGCAGGAGCTGGTGAATAAATGTGAGCCATGAGCAATAGCTGCCTAATGATGGACACTTTGACCAAACATGTCTCTCTTTCCGGCCTCCTACTCAGCACTAGCAGATCACAGAGGTTACAGAGGAGGAGGGAATCATCCTCATTTTTGTCCAGAGGTTGTTTGCAACTATAAGGGAGTGTTCTTGTTTTAGTCTGCCGGCTATTTCTAATGAGATAACGTTAGGCTAATTAATTGGATGCACACTATCGGTGCTGATGTGCCAGTCCCACGCCAACAACCTACAGCCTCCAGAATGGCAAGGGGGAATGGGTGGAGAGGGAGGGAGAGTGATTGAGTGCGGGGGATTTAGTGTCCATGGGGCTTGTTTATTTATCCACGCTGTTAAGCATGCCCAGATGTTGTTATTTGGGGATGAATGATTCTTTGTTTTGGTCCAGCATGGAGGCTCAAAGTGCCATACCGCTGTCTCCAGCTGCCGCTCAAAAACCCACAAGATACGTCTGGCAGATTAATTCCCTCCGCTTTAAGCCTGTTGTAGGTTTTTTTCTGTGACCTCTTCAGCCTCCGCTACAAAACACACATGCATATACCAGCAGTCCATCCCTGTATACACCAAGGCATATAATGACATACAGTATTATAAACATAGCCTCAATTCATGAAGATCTACCTCACACTAAGAGCAAATACATGGTAAATAGCTTGGGGAAAAGGGCGAGTGGTATGGTGGTTGGTGTCCAACAAGGCATAGAATTACAGCTCCATACCGCTTTGCAGCAAATTTGAAAACAGGTCCTGTGATCTACAGTAAAGGCTATCTGGGGTTGGATAGATATGATAGTAAGCAGAGCAGAACAGAGCAACACGCTGGATGCATCCTCCAGAGAATACTAGTCTGGCTGATGGATCCTTTCTAGTGCTCCCTTTGAGGCCTGGCAGCAGCTTCTCATGAGAGGAGATGAAGGGCAGGAGGGAGTCAAAATAGAAAAAGAGCTTGAGAATGGAAGTGAAGGGTGGTCAGAGCGATAGAGACGAGGAGCGAGCAAGATGGAAGAGAAGAAAAGCAAAGTGGAGGTGAGGAACAGTGAGAAAAACAGAACACAAAGCCTGTCAAAAAAGTCGCCGTCATTTACATAATTTCCCTGATCACTGGTGAATATCATTGGCTTAGACCTCACTTAAAACTATTCTCAGATCAATTTGTAATTCAAATATTCAATGCAAGGTACTCTCTACTGGTCCCACACATTTTTCCTGTTAAAAGTGCTTTTTACAGCGACATATGTGAGGAAATAAGTGTGCAACTGATCTTTGTGCGATTCTTGATTAGTATTTCCGACTGTTTTTTTTTTTACTGGTCAGACAATAAATCACTTGATTTCTTCAACAAATGTGCACTGAGCAATGCACATACCACATACCGTACATATACACACGCACCATATATGTGTGATGTTTTTAGCGACTGAAATTCTCTAAGAGTCCGAAAAAATAAACGTCCAGACCCGCACTACTCAGTATTCAGTACTTTGTGGAAGCATCACCTGCAGCAATTAATTTCTTTGATATGTCTTCATCACCCTGTATTTTGTGTCGAGTCTTGTTTATTCCTCGAACATTTGCCCTGCGCTAATGGGTTGCAAGATTGGCATCATTATTCGTGATTTGAGAAGCATTAAAAAGCAGTAATTGTACAGACGCGCTGTCTGTTGCCAAAATAGCCTGCAACGGTTTCAAATTGCATGCGGTCTGACAGCCCTGGCTACCGACTGACTATCACAATGTCTAGCCTTTTGATCAAAATATGTCACATCATTTGGTAAACAGTATTCACATGAGACACAATTCATTCCTCCGTTATTCTAATTCACATCTGCCACAGTCTGGAGGCTAATTTAGACTCAAATTTGCAGCCACTGTGTCACAGTAACGACCCATTCCGATGAGTAGTACACGTTTTCTTAAAGTGAGGAACTGCTATGAGACCCCAAGTAATCCAAAATATATTTCCACTGCTTCCTTGCGTTTTAGCCCCAATGCTTTCTTCACTCTGTGTTTCCCTTAAAACTCCACTGCACCACTCTAGGGGTTAACTTCACATCCACTAGAAGGGGAATATTCTATCAAAGTTGTTGAACTTTAGTAAAGTAACTATTAAAAATTAAACAGTTGTTTTAGGAGTCAACATATTTCTTTCTAACCTTATTTAGAAGCTAAATTGATGTTTCCTCTATACGAATTAGTGATGATAATTGGTTTAAAGTGTTTCGTTGCTATTTCGTAGTGCCGTCAATGACACCATGGTTGTATTCTCAAAAGCATCGCTCTCTGCATATTTGATGCTAGACTTTCATGCAAAGTTTAAATAAAGATGGCAGTGAATATGGTATGAATCATACACTTTGAGTTCCCCGGTGCATTAAATCCATCCATCCATCCCTTGTGCTTTGGGAAGGACTTTCACATTGTCCCGAATCAGATACTGTCGACAGGCCACAGAGAAGAGTGTCACACATGCTGCAGAGTAATAGCGCAGGGGTGCTCCAAAAGACTCTGACCTTTCCTTCTCATCTTCTACTGTACGCCACAAACTTGCAGTTCTGGGTCATGTCACCTCCAGAAGTTCTGAGGTGACTCCTGCCTTTTAGACTGCAGCAGCGAGAAGGACAGGCGGAGAGTTTGGTCAGTTGGAGCACGTAAAACCAACAGCTTAATTCCTGGAAAACAAAAGAGTTTGTAATTTGAGAGGTATAAATTATGTTTTTCTTGCCCCAGTCCTGATCAGAGCGTGGATACAGTATAATTGCATATTTGCCCAAATGGAACCAACATTTATTTTTTGCTATATTTGTAATTTTATTCTCCTTTAAACTTCATTTAACCAGGAAAGTCATTAAGAACAAATTGTTATGTTTTGTTTGGTATAATATCTCTGGATGGATGAGTATCATTGTGGCTCTGATGTAGCAGAACAGCTGAAAAAGGATGCGGACAGACTCCCACACCTGCACCTGACAAAGGTTTCTGAGCTGGAGCGATGACATATCACGCTCACTCAAAATGCAGCGCATAAGAAATGATGAGGTCTTTTAATTGAGCTCAGTCGGGAGACTGTCACAGCTGGAATGCCTCGAAGAGAGGTCCCTAAATGGATCAGGATTTCCTCATACCTATCCATCAAGAATGTTTGGATCAACCCCTAAACAAGCAGCAGCTACTGACAAACCTGCTTGTGATGGATTATTAATTTTTTTCTGAGAGAGCAAGAGGCAACTTGCACAGTGTCAGTCAGCACAATGACAAAGTGGCGATGCCTTTCGTATTCACTCATTATTTTCATATATTGTTAACAGGAATGGTGCTGAAAAGGGCAGTTTAGGCTGTTCTCGTGGGGCTTCGGACGAGAGCATGCTGCGGACTACATATTCTGTCAGTTTGGGGAGACCAGAAAACTGTTATTTGTGGTGTTGTCCTAGAAAAAAAAGCACAGAAAGTAAGCTTGAATACCAAACTGGTGAAAAGCTGCCGTCTGGCTTGGAGGCACCAGCAAAGGGGAAGAAGAGGACTAAACTTGTAAAAAACACCTTCCACCCCCTCTATGGTGAGATGAAGCTCCAGTAGAGAACATCTTCACTCTTTGCATGAGCATCCAAACTTGTGCCTACAGCTATTAGACTGTACGAAGCTTTGGGACCGAGCAACTCAAATCCTGGCCAACTAGCAGGGAAGTGAAGCAGAGTGTCTGTACTGCAGAATCGAAACAAACCGCCATGGACTGCTCGTGTTTTGCTGTATTGTTTTCTTTCCGATGTGTTTCTGGCACATTCCTGCAGATTCACTGCAGGTCTATACATTTGATAGGACGTACTGTCATTTATAATGCCAGTCTTCAGAGTACACACTTTACCTTTTCAAGACATAAACTGCACATGGCTGATGGTGACTTACCACACAGTTAAACTCTTGATATTCAGAAATCATTGCTAGTTGATGTACCAAAATAAAAATGGCACTGTTTTAAATATAAAAGCCGAAGGCAATGATTTTACTACACTTGTCTGAAATACTGTTTCGACAGCATTGCCATCTCTGATAAAAGTAACTCATCTGACATTCAGACCTTCAGTTTGATAGATATTTGTACTGACATCATCATCCATCCGTCCATCCATCCAGCCATTGCTACTGTCCATCCGTTTAACCATCCATAAATGACACAAATGTCATTCCGTAACTATGGCTATGGAACTTATATGACGGCTAAAGTTTACAGTGCCAAAGGAAAATGAGTTAAGTTTGTATGCTCATTGTGCACTGGAAGGCAGATACTGTGCGGGCATCGCAGCTGTGTCTGTAATGACACCGTCATTTTCGAGGCAGCGGTGTTACAGATGTCTGAAAGAGGCTATTGCTATTATTGTGTGCCTCATATTGAGATAAGTATGTCCCTAATGCTGGAACGCCATTATCCTGATTCCTTGAGTTAGATCAGTGGCACGCTCAAGCTGCACAACGCAACACAATATCAAAAGATATGATAATCAAATGGGTAAAAATAGTATATGTTTTAACAAACATATAGACATTTTGTTTCTGTTGGTAATCCACATTTGCCTCTTATATTTCTGCATGGCAAAGCGAAGATGGCAACACAGATTTTTGAAACACATTTTAAATTGCTGTTTTACACAGCTCAGTGCAAGTGCTCAGTCCCCATGACAACAATAGCCATGTAAAAATGATTTCTTCTCCCTCTCTAATCTTCCACTGCATTAGACTCAGCCCCTGACCTTGTAATCTAATTTCTGTTCTAAGTCAGTGAGTATGCCTGCTCATCTCAACAGTGGATCGAATACATTCTGGTCAAAGGCCCTCAGTGGCACTGATGATAACAATGAGACAGATATGTGGTAACTGATTCAGTTTTTACACTTGTCCCTTATTTATTTATTTTTTTTCTGTTCATAATAATAATGACGTTTATATAATGTATATTGTTTTTGCTCACAGTCCATTGGACAAGTGAGGAGTTGGAGTTGGACACATGGAAATTTTAATCTGCAGTTGGCTTTAATTCATGCTCTTGGGGCCATGAACATCTATGCCAAATTTCATGTTAAGGCCTGGCCAAAGTGCTGCACTAACAGGCCGTGTCACTAATGCGGTTGAAAAAATAAAAATTAAAAAAAAGTTCTCCAGCCTACAACACACAGTCACTAACAATCTCTATGTTGACATTTGGGAGATGAGGAACAGATTTCAAATTCAATACAAGATCATAATCTTTTAATCATTTGGAGTTTGCTGTGGCTGCGATGGTTGAAATAATTGTACAGATGCAGATAATGATCATGTTGACCTCATAAGACAGTAAGGCTGCACCATGACCGCAATTCTCTTGTCCCTATATGTACAAGACACCAGGAAATCCAACCGCCGAAATGAGAGAAATTAATGACCACAGGCATCGTGTTGCTCAATGGTTCGGTCCGATTGCTTTACAGTGGGCCGTGTTACACAGCGTCTTTTAATATTACGCTGTGCCTTCATGTTTTTATTTGTGATGAGGTTCTTTGCGGTATGCAGTGAATATTGATTTTAATCTGGAAGGAATGAGAAGACTGGAAATTGTCACTGGCGCTTTGCTATCAAAGTGCATTGATGATGATGCACATGTTACTTTTCATTACTGTAAGCAGAAGAATTGTCTCGATGTCGAATGTAGGCCATTAGATATGTAATATATGTGTTTTAACATGCTGTTTGGCAGCTGGCAACAAGGCACCAGTTCAAAATTACTGACATTAATTAATATAATGTATGAAACAGTGTTTTTGAAAAAAAAACATATATCAGGAAGTTGTTTTTTTATAATAATTTACTGCAAGCTGAGATAGCTTTGTAGTTGAATTAAACATTGAAGAAACCCTGAAAATAACTTTAAAATGTCAAACTAATATACATGTTTCATGATGTCAGAGTTTTCTGTGTCATTTGCATCAAGTGATGGTATAATGGAAACATATTCCACCTCTTAATTTAACATTGCAATTAAATTACGAGGTTAAAGCCAAGCTGTTGTGTCACACTACTTTGAAGGACCATTGTTAGATATAATATATCTTTGGTAAAAAAGATGTGCTACATTAATGTGTTAGTCTGATGAGCATGTGTTGTTTACCTTGCCGCCATTTCTCTCATTCAATGCAACTCTCTCTGCATTAGCAAAGTACGTTTGTTCATATTGAACATTTCCAAATGTCTGTCAATGTTTCATCATTTTTATTACTAAAATATGTGTCCAACAGTTGTGATCTAGGCAACTTAACCATTTGGTTAAGGTTTGGCTTATGGTCAGAACATAGAAGTTACAGCGACTAAAGCACAGTATGATTAAGTATGATTAAGACATATAAAACCACAAACATAAAGGTCATGGACATACTATAATAATGAATATTATGAATATCAACACTGTCTGATGTCAAAGTAAAACACATATTCCTATGATTGCACTGCTTTCCTTATGCACTATTAAAAATGGCCATTTTGCTCTTGCAAATTAGCTGCATGTGAAAATGACTTGTAGGAGACAGGGTTGACCCTCGTGGTTTACCACATGGCATATATTTGGTCATATTATAGATTATGGTTTCTGCACACAGATATTGTACCACAGTAACACAAATGCTCTATACTATAAAAGGATAAAAATGATGATTTGTAAATGTTTGGTGTTTGCAAAGATATGTGATTAAGCCTATATATAATCAATTACAGTACATTCACTTTAGTGCAGTTAAAACAGGCTGTATTATGACATATGCATGTCTGTGTAAGTACTTTCAAGCAACTAACCAGTAATAATAACTCCCTCCAGTAAAAGTTAGCAGCTTGCAGCTTTATGCCAAAATTGACAAATAAATAAAAATACCTGCCTGGTTTTTCAGATTATTTCATTATTTTTGGAGATTACTTAGATTTTTAAATGACTGTTCCCTGGTTGCCTACACGTCCTTCTCCTGGAGTCACTCAACACAGCTCAACGAAGATTCAGAGTGCAGACTCTGAATGAGCGTCAGGGGCGGGTAAATGGCCTGCAGCACAAAGCAGCAACAGTGAAACAGTTCTGGTGCGAGGCATTCATAAAATTATTTGGAGTACTTTCCAGGCGTGTGCTCTTCCAGTAAAGCCCACACACGCAGTCATAAGCATAATGCCTTAGCATAAAGAGGAAGGGGACACAGCAGGCACACAGCAAAAGGGTAATAGAAAATAAAATTGAAAGAGTGAGAGGGAAAAAGAGTGGAAAAACTGAGAGACAGATAGGTTCGACAGTGAAACTGTGACAAGGAGACATGTAATTCTCTGTGTTGATCATTACCTGGAGCCTGAAGGAATTTGATAATAAAACAGAACCTTGTTAATCCCCCGAGAGCTCTGTAATTGCAATGTTGAGGTACAGCTCCTCTCTGTTAATAATTGTAATTTCAGAATATGCTCTGCCTACATATACATTTATTCATAATTACCTGAGGGGAAGCATAGTGCTGTACTGTCTATTAGAAATGCACTGAATTAAATGGATATAAGGTAAGCTTGAAAAATGACAGCCAATAATGTATTGATTTGGTACAGAAATGTAGCTTATATGTATGCATGTATTAAATAAAAGAGTGTTCTGTGTTTCAAGGTTATCAACATGAAGTATGGATTATGCATATAATATCTATTCAATACTAAGTCCTAATAAGTCCTCTATGATTAAATGCACTGCAAGCTACTTGCACGCATGTCACCAGCAGTTTGCTGGGACTCGCAGCTAAACATCAGCTCGTAGCACAGCTTTATCGTGTCATGTAGTTCACAACCACGTCGACCCGTTAAGTAAGCAAATGTGTCAAAATTTACAAGTTGTTCAGGCATTAAATTGGCAGTGATGGAAAAAGTTAGCACCTCCTCCTCAGCACTGAGAACCGTCTGCTTTGGCTGCATTGGTGTTAAGGTGTTAACAGAAAACGGCAATTATACAGTACATTCAAGGCCACTGGATCAAATGAATTACTGAGAAAATAGTCTGCTTAGCATCGTGCAGACAGGTTTAATGCACAGATATTGGGGAAAATGCTCAATCTTGCCTGGTTTGATTGATGTAGATTTAATGACGGAAATCAGGCAGCAATAATGTCTCTTATGGATTCATCAGTGCAAAATGTGTCAGTCACATTGAGTATTCTACTCTCAGGCATGTGTTGGCTTTGAAAAAAAAATCCGACAAAGCAAGAACATAAAGGAAATCAAAACCTGATAATGAAAACACGAAGTGTGAGTGGGAGCCATATGCATAAATCTGCTTTGTGAGGTGGTGAGTGCACTGGGAGGAAGTGGAGGTCAGGGCCTGGCAGAGACCCCTGTTGGGTGCAGGTGGCGGATAACTTCTGTCAGCCAAGTAATTAAGTGTCCATCACATCCTTGCAGGAGGGCTGTGCAACCCAGAAGCCTCTTCCAATCTCCATCTGTGAGACGGACTAGAGCTACAATATGGCCCTACATATGATCAGTAGATCTATACCAACGCATGAGGAAATGTGTTTGTAAAATGTGTCATATGGAAAATATGACATCATCTGTTTGAGAATAAGAATAAAAATGTATGCTCTCATGGAACTGGTTTGAAGCATTTAGGTTTTGTCAAAAGTAAATGAATGCAGAAGTGATGAAAAAATACATAAATATTCATTATTTGACAGTCATATCAAATCAAGGCAATCAGGTGGGCAAACAGCACTCTGATTTGCCTTTAGCTGTAGCTTGAAAACAGCAATTTGCAAAGCCTCGGCTTCTAACTGTAGTTACTAATTATTCAGTAGTGAGCAACAGCATGCACTGGTGCTTGTGTTTGATCAATACCATATCAACAGTGTTTTTCTATATTCTATCGCCTAAAATCGACCCTGACCAAGTCCTTCCACAGAAGAGGGACCTTCACTGCTGCATATGTTTGAGCCTAAAGCAGAAACTCCCGGTTCTCAAAGTTAAAATGTTTGATTATCGATGGAGTGATGCATTTCTTTGCACTCTAATTTAAATGATAACTAAGTATAACTTATGGTCTGGAGGTAGTATGGGATGCGCTATGAGTTTTAGCAATAGCCATGAACAACCTTCATATTTTCACCTTATTGAACAGAGGAATGAATCACAGCAATGATTAAGCGTGATAATCATAAACATGGATTTAATTGATATGGTTTCTGACCTTTGATGGGGTTCCTGAAGGCAAAATGTCAAAAAGGAAAAGAAAAACACGTCATTATGTGGAGGTGATCTATCACAATTCAAACGCTGGCTGTGGCCCAGAGTGGACGTGGGCTGTAAAACCTGCCCTCTATTGCATGAAAAGCATATATCATTCTTGGCTTGAACCACTTTTATCATGATTGCTTTGTAACAGGCGTCGCAGTGACAAACGCACGTGACATCCCGCTGCAATGTAGTACACCCCTTTTTTTTTGGACCGGGTAGGTGTTGATATGTGCGGTTACTCAGTCTTAATGTCGGAACATGTGTGAAACTAATTTGTTGTTTTTGAAGATGGCAGCAATTAATCTCTCAAATGACCTGGCTAGATTAAATGAGAAGAAAGAGAGGATGCTAGGAAAATAAATGCCAGCATTAGGGAAGAAATTACAAGATGACCTTACTGAACAATGATTTATGGATTCCCTAGTCAAGCAATTACAGCAGGTGATACCTTTGAAATTTCAAACCATGGAAATTAAATTTGCTCCTTTGCAAACTGTGCACTTGTCAAGGGCATTTAAACTGTTACCTACATTGGGAGGCTCCTCTGCAGTCATCTCTCTTCTCTTGGCAAATCAGTCAGCTTTCAGAGTGATACAGCATATACGGGGATGGACAAAATAATGAAAACATCTAACAATACATGAATATCAAACACCGCAAAGGCAGTGGAGCTCAAGGACATACGATCCGGAGGTGTTAGAAAAGTTGTGTTGGTGTAAGTGGTTAATACACCAACCTTCAATGCATTATCTGGACAAGTGGCAATGACAATGGCTTTCCTTCAGCCAGCATAAACAAACTGGTGGGGTGTTTTTTTCTGATTAAAAATAGATATGGTGGGTTACAGTCACTGCTTGGAAACAATAAAACCATCTGGATGTAGTAAAAAAAAAAGGAGGAAAAATTAATTCGAACTCCCACTTATCACAATTTTTCTTACTTGTTTTTATTTCTCAGCAGTCTGAGTTTCACGTTTCTTGCACAAGGTTATGAATCCTGTCACAAGCACCAACAGATGGTTTACAATATAATACAATTTTCCTATTTTCAAGGCTTTGATGTTAAAGCACAGCACTTTTTCACTACTTTGTCACTGTCACATTCCGCTGCATTATCGCGTTATATTTGTGTACCTGCTTTTGAAAATGTTTTTTGAAGTCTTGGCCATTTCAAAGTGTAAGTCTTTTTTTCTCATCTCTGCCATTTGTGTGATTGAGCCACTTGAACAATAACAGTGAAATTCATTGTGGTTTCGGTGTATGCTCCTTTTCAATTTCACTTGTTTTGATCAAAAAGAAAGATCACAACAACCTTGCTATTTTGAATCATGTTTGGAAGAAACAAATCAATCAAGCTAATCTTAAGGATTATGTTCCCTCATTGGCTCTCTGAGGGAGTGCTGGTAAGAGAATATTTTTATGACGCTGCCTCGTGTAAATGCCTAGCATCCGGGCGCCTGTAAATCCTCACAACTGTGCCTACCGTCGCGACTCTCCCCCGCCACTCCTGTTGTAATGGCTCTTTCTAGCGTGCACCTGCAGAACATGGTACATGAGGATGAAAGCAGAGTTGCACACCACTCAGGTGCATTTGGAGCACACGTCCACGCCCCTCCATATGTCACCAAAACATGAAAGTACGAGGCAGATGAACATGTGCTTTCATTCGTAATGAAAACCCCAATATTGAGCTGAGAGGGGTTAAAATAATCTGGTATATTGACACGATGCAAACTCTCATTATTATTATTTATCTTCTGTCTGATGTGCAAAAAGTTGGTCTTTTACCTTCTGTTATCACAGACAGCTGGCGGCAAAAAAAAGTACAGTAGATGTACAAAATTGGATTTTAGGGATGAAACATAAGGTCCAACTTACTTACTTGCATGGTTTTCCACCTAACAAGAAATAAACACAATATAAAGTTGGTAATTTGAAGGCAGCTGTTTTGCATCAGGTGGGTAATTATAACAAATGTGCTACTTTATAAAATAATCCGCAGCATCCTGGATGCAAACTTCCTCAAAAGTTGATGATTGTTGATGCATTTGACAATGAAATGAGAATGGCAGGAAGTGGCTGGATTTTAAGATTGGTTTACTATTATTGGCACTGCTGCCCTTACACTATACTGAATAAATTGGAAGGAGTAAAGTATAAATATTATAACATTTAATATACTTCTCTGGCTTCTCCTCTGCACTATTCCTTGCATTCAGTTTCTCTGTTTCCTCAGTAATCTATTTTTGATAAAGAGCAAAAACAGATGTACTTTATAAAACGGTACAATAAAAGATATGTTGGCAACAGTTATTTTGACAAAACAAATGACAGCAAGAGAGCCTTCGGCAGCTGAAGTACTGAGGAACAGATAGAAAATTGTAAATGGCACTCTGTCAAAACCCATTCCTCCTACAGTCCTTTCAGTCATTGGACGTTTGATGAGTAGCTTTGTCTGTTCCCCTCTCAATGTCAAAAAATCAGCAGGCACTCTGACTCCCTGATGGGGTCAAAGACCTCTGCCGCTGTGAGAGGGTGACCATGTTGAGTCGAGGACACGCTCTGTCATCACATGCGGACACACATTTCCTGAGACACAAGTGAAACAGTATGAGCCAGTGACTAGCACATTAAAAAAAAAAATCAAATAAATGAAATTTATACAAGATAGTAATATTTAGCTAGCAGCCAGACATGTGGTGTCACTGCTGCGTACCTCTGCAGTTGTTATTTTTATCCTACATTTGAATCCTCTGACACATTCAATAATGCAAATCTGGATTCACTGACAAAGGAGTGGATATGAAAGGGAAGACATGTATGGGGCATGAGCAGAAAACGGTGCCAGCGGCCTCATCATTTCATTTCCTTTAGCCCATCTATAAATGGCATGCATTTTAATCCTTTTAATTATGGATCCTTGCTACAATTACCTCAAATTAAATTACTTTGCAAACCTCAGAAGGATACATAGCTAACTGAGAAGAAGAGGATCATTCTGCCAGGGATTTAACCTCCGTTTCTCTGTGACACATATCACCCCCACCTCCTAAATCCAACTCCATATGGAACTGAAATATTGAGAATGCCTAAAAGCCCATACTGTACCCATTCTAGAACGCAATCAGCCCTCAAACTCCTCCAAATCCCCTCTTTCCCAGTCCCACTCTATTCATGGGGCTATGGAGATTACAGAGAAGAACCCTGCCTGGCAGGCATGCCACACTTAAATAATCTCTGGGTGAAATCCCAGTGTTAATGTGGGGTTTCTGGATCATGGCACTGCAGTGTGTTGCGGCGCTCTGTGGCACGCTGGTCGCAGATGACGGCCATGCACCAGGAGGCAGAGGATGTACAGAGACACGGGTAGAAGATTAGGATGAAAGGAAGGAGAGGAGGAAGAGTGACGAGAGGAGAGAGAGGGAAATGGAGACGAGAGCGAAGAAAGCGAATACAACAACAATGTGGCATGCAGCAACGGAACAGATGAAAAGAAGAAGCAGGGGAGACATAGAGGGAATAGAGGGGATGAGAGAGATAGCACTGTGGAGGCGAGATAGTCCCCTGAGTGGGCCACGAGAGGCTTGCCAAGGTCTAAATGACATTACTCTGCATGTTATATACTTCATGGCCTTGGGTGGGTGTCCCATGTGCCAAGAGATGCATAAAATCCTGACTGCTATTCTTACCCTACACTACAGCTGACCCATAAACACACTCATCTCACACTCGAAGCGTGGCATCTAACCAAGTATGCTCAACACGGAGAATGAATTAATTACTTGATGTTTCAATTGCAGCACAATAATTGCTTTAGTCCACAGGATAACCAAGAAAGTGAGAAGATAACATATGCCAGCGAAGACGACAGCATAATTACAGGATTAGTGTAGGTCTTAAAGACTTCATCTTTCACAGATACACATGGAAGCGGAGTGGTGAGAGAGGAAGACTGAAAGACAGCGAAGAGGGACGGAGGAAGGAGGGGGATGCTCTTCTTTAACAGGAGTTAACGTGTGTGCTCTTTTTGCATGCATGCAAAGCGTCCGTGCAGGGTCCTGAATCCGGCACATTAATATAATAATCAAAGGAATAACACGCAAAAGCCCTTAAGCTCTGCGCTCTGCCTCCACCAACTACTCTGCATTCTTGCTGGTAACCTTGTCATTTCTTCATCACCTGGCCTTGAGTCTTCCCTCTCTTGCCTCTCCAGTGGAATGAACTTCCCACTCAAGTCAGGACAGCAGAGTTACTCATCAAGAGCAAACACTTGTCTGTTCAAAAGATACTTCACACCCCCCCCATTTTTGCCCCCTGAATGACACATGACTGAGCGATATCCTCCTCCTCAACCTGCCTACAGGTGCTCTCAAAACCTTAGAGCAAAAAGCACTAAAAAAAATTCCAGTGCTGATCTTTGCACTGCTTAATGGTACATTTAAAGGAACGTTAAAACAGAAAAAAGTCTTTGTATGCTGCCAAAGGATTCAGTGGTGGAGCATTAATTAAGTCCTAAATGCTTTTAACTATTGTGGACGACGGGTCAAAGGTAAAACGGTTTGAGTCAGGGTGAAAAGTGACACAGGCAGGATGTCCTGACCAGCTGAAAGCAGGAGTAATTAAGAGTAAATGGTATAACATGAGGTTATGTCAAGGCCTTTGACACTTCTAACTGCATTTATTTAAAGACTTGACCTCTCGGTCCCCGGAAAATTCATTAAAAGGTGGGGAAGCCTGAATATCCAACAATGAATGTCAAGAGTTTGTAAAGAACACAAGGTTTTGTGTTTTTGCAAGAGGTGGAGGGGCTGGCGTGGACGGTTGTGTGTGGGGAGGCAGCGGGGTGAGGGGAACAATCTGCACCGGTTAATTAGCACACACAAGGGGGCATCGGGAGAGCCCCGTCTAAATCCCACCCTTCATCTCGTGCCACCACAACAAGGCCCGCTAGATTAACCTGAGCGTATCACAATTTCAGCCGACACACAACAGTGCAGGACAGATTCGACTGAAGCGGGCGAAGGCACATTTAAAGCAGGATTATTAGCCTTAGGGAAGCTTAATATCTCACAGTCCCACAGTTCTACACATTATGAGACACACATAACGTGGACTTGACTCATGCCACGATAGAGACAAACGGACAGGGCTTTGTTGCTTCAGCGAGTGCACACGTGTTTTCTTTTTTTTATTTTTTTTTTATAAATGAATCCATTTCACCAATTGTTTTGCTGTTTTATCTTGAGGGTATTACGGCCTTAAAAAGGTCTCGTCCCGAGCCACGTGACTCATGAACTCAGAGACTCAGAGAGGCGTCGGCCGTACTGGTATTAGACTGGCTGCATTACTTTGGATCACACTTCCACACAGCGATTTGACTAATTACTGCATTGTGCGCAACAGTTATTTTTCTCGCCTTTTAATCTTCAAATAAAGCGCAGCCTTTTCCTCACATTGTTCAAAGACCTCTGGGGATGTAAAGAGCGCACATCGTATAGCACATCATAACATACATTGTGTGCATGAGCTGAATTCGCTGCTTATTTCTCTCCCTCCACCCCCTTCATCTTTTTCCATATTTCATTTGACCTGAAGCTCTTTCCACTGTTCTCCATATACTATAAAGGGCTATGCGTCCAGACGCTGCTGCTATTTCAGCCCTTTAACTCTGCACCAAGGCGTTGGACATGCTTTGTTGCCAACGCGCAATAATCTGCTTTCATATTTCAACTGCTCTCTCACTTTCAAAATCGTACCAGTGTTGTGGAACACTAATTGTTTAGAACAGTTTCTTTTCTTAATGGGATACTTAAATATTCAGGGATAAATCTGTAAAGTGATTTGGCACAAATACAAGATACTTTATAGCTTGTTCCTATTTTGAACCACATTTACAGTTCTCCCAATAAAAATGACAAAACTTTGCTCATTGTCCGTAGCTTTTCAGAATATCTTGAGCTGATGAGGGTGGGATAGCGGACTGAATTACAGATTTAATCAGGGACCAGAAATGATTAGTGCTCAATTTAACGTAACATAACATAGCTCATATTTCCAAGACAGTGTATTTGCTGAAATGTATTCTACATATGTTACACAAAGCGCTGTTTTGAAAACTGCCGTCGGCTCTAACTGTCTTTGACATATGTTTAACTTTCCAGGACATGCTGACAGGATTCCTCTGGATCCCATGCAAAGTGGGAAGAGATCGCACCAACCGCCAGCCAAACGCTGGTAAAATTCAAACACAAAATAATGATTTACTGTTAAGTGGCTGGTGAACATTTATCTGTCGGTTGCTTGTAGATGTTCACATTTTAAAAAGTGAATTCCCCTCCCTGTTCCCATGACATGTGAGATACATTTAACTGACTTCTCCACAATTTTGCCAGCATGACAAAGCATCTTAATGAGATAATTATCATAATATATTCCAATTACAATGGGCCATTTTACCATATGAGCTCTGGGGACAAAATTGCATCTTAGCTGTTTGCACTTTTCATTTATAATGTGATTACACTAACTGCGCTGAAATGCAGCAGGAGCAGGGTACTTCTTGTCTTCCTGGCTATGGAGCCCCAGAAGGGACACAGTGGGATTTTTAAACCGCTTTGCGTTCCCCCGCAATACGTTTCATGTTGCCTCACATTAAGTTTAGTGTTCCATCACAATATTTTTTGCATTCCCCCCAGAACAGTTACTGTGTCGGTCCAGTCCAGTTATGATACACTGCCAGTTTAGGGAAGCGCTCTGTAGATACTGTACTACAGACAGTAGAGACGATGTGACACTTTACATTATGCATTTATTGCTCATTACCCGTTTCAAGTGGCTGAGATCTGACAGTATGCAGCCTCTGGCTGTGAGCACAGCTGCTGCTCTGCCTGGCTGTGGATATGGTTATTGCTCGGACTATGATGCATTTGTGGTGAATCTATTCTGCTATGGATATCGTTACGGTAGCTGTACTGTGACAACTACTCATTTTAATCAGGATAGACTTATAAAATGAATGAAAAGAGTATGAGAAAATTTCAACATTAAACTTATTGTGAACAAAATGAATAGACTATGGTGCTCAGCTCCCGCCAGGAAGCAGATCACCATGGGAAGCGGTCATATGAATTACTGTCGGTGCTTCCTGCAGACAGATGTGTTACTAATACACCACAGGCATTCAAGAACACAGTAGCTTCAATGCAACACTCTGCTAGCACAACTCTATCAATTGACCACACACACCCGGCACCTGTATGCAGTTAGTGTTACACCCATTTTAAACCAATGCGATGTACTCATAACAACCCAAGCATGGCCATGGCCGCAGACACGATCATGGCAACAGCAGCAGTCAGGTATGGTGAGAGGTGAGAGAGCTCGGTTAATTAACTCCAGTAGTTGTCCATCTAGCTGCAAAGCCACCACAGCTGAGGGTGCGCCCACACACGATATGCTCATGACCAGCGTCTACTATATAATGCACAATACTGTACCATAGCACAGCTCAGCTTTTGCACCGAGGATCAAAGAGTTTTTATCTGACCACCACAAAGAGTTTCTGTACGAGCCTCCCTGTCTGATGAATCATTTGAATGCTGGGGTGCCCCAAGGTTGTGTTTAATCTCCTGAACTTTCTCTATGTATATAAATGAAATGCAGATCTGTGACAGCAACTTTGGTCTTTTGAAGTACGTTGATGACATGGCAATGGCTGGTTTAATGTTAAAGGGTAACGATTAACTCCAGTTTGTACATTAATCGCGTCAACAATCTATTCATGTGGTGTCAAGACAGTGCTTTGCTCTTAAATGCTAACCAGACCAAAGAGCTCGGGGTTCGGCTACCAATGTGTTAACCAAGTACAATTGAGGGCCAAGCGTTGGCGACGGGAGGTAGTTTAAACATTTAGGAAGGATTAACTTACATCTTAATTAAATAACTTGACATGAGCAAAGACGTCCTAAGGATGGTGTAGGGTAAAGTACAATTTCCAACAACATTGCATGCTGGTTTATAGAAATTTAGAAGAAAATGTAATAATACGTAAATTAGCAAACAAGTCTCTTACCACCAATAAAACATTTATGTTCTTCTGCAGCATTTCTGCATGTAAAGTGGATAAAGTTGGCAACTAGCGTCCTAGAGTTTTGACCGACATTCAGAGCTGTTGTGCCGACTTGAGGGGCGTTCACGTGACATTTCATTTTTCCAATTATTCCAACCCCGCATGAATGTGCTGTCATAGTTCAGGACTTTTCTTTGTTTCATGAATCTCGAAAACTCCCCTCAGGAAGAAACCCTTCTGTCATCTTACTAAACAGATGGTTTTCTATTAGATTTTATTGACTTATTTAGTTCTTATCTCGTGTATCTAACTCATGCCAGGGGTTTGAGTGTCTGCATGTCTGTGCGTATGAACCGTCCCTTTGTTTTTAATTTCCATTTTTATTACACCATGTGCTTCGCGTTGAAGCCAAAGGCAAATTTCCACGTGAGCAGACGATGAAGATGTCCATTCAGTTCTCTGTGGATCAGAGGGAATGCAGAACTCAGTGTGAGTTAACACAAACTAATAGCAGAAAAATAAAAAAATAAAAAATCCCACCATGACCTCTCAGGGGGCTCCATATTAAGTGGGAACGTTTGTGGGATGAGAATGAACTTGACATGTCTTATGAACTCGAGCTTTTGGGCTGAACCTGCATGAAAGAATACTTCTTAGGTAATGTAATTTATAGTTCTCCTTACTGCCTTTAATGCTGCAGCCCTGCAGCTAACGACGGCTTGGAATTTGTCATACATCATACACTAAACGCATGATCAAAAGTCATCCCTTTCATGATATTTCTAGCCCTCCTCTCTACCTCCTTTGCTCAAAGTACTTCTCTTTAAAATCATACATCATGCTGGGAAACGACTCCACTTTTTTTCAATAAAAGATAAAGACCATCTTATTACCTTCCCATTAAGAACATAACATTTTGTTAAATGGACTCCTATTTAAAATACTCCTTCGAGCTCTGAGCCAGATTCAATGAATCTCAGCTGCACTTTAATCAACTCTGGCTCTGCTGTTTCCACATAGCCTTTTCATGATTAAGAAGAATAAAAATTCATAGTATTTGATTATTCCGAGTCCTAATTCAAAGGAGAGCAAAAGTCCCCAAAGGGTAATCTTACATATATCTACATCCACAGTATGAAATATCAATATAATTTCCATTCGAGGCCAAGTGGAAGTGACACAGGTATCAGATATAAAATAGCTCTGTTTTTTTTTTTCATTCTTTCTCTCTCTTTCACACACACACACACACACACACACACACATACACACACACAATACTTGCCAGGATGCATTAAGTAACACAGCACACCGATGTGGAAGAATTCACTGCACGTACACACACACAGAGTAGGTGGGAGGGGTAGTGGGGGCTTTGAAGAGCGTGAATAATTTACAAGCAAATGTAATATGCTGCATCAATTTAACACCATCTAGACCCCATTTGTGTAAACTAATAAACCGATTTGTGAACTTTTTATATTCAAGACAAAAACACAAATTCCTCATGTACACAATGCGATTGGGGCCAAATTCTCTAAGTGGAAATGTTGACACGAGAGGTTATTTGGACCTAAATGTCTACTTTGTTGAGCATATCAGCCCTTATCATGAAGACTGTGAATAACAGAGCTTTTGGCAGAAAAGGTTATGAACAGTGAAGACGCTGCGCAAACGGCAGAAGTGCTACAGCACAAACAGCTGCATCAGCTGTTCTCTCCCAGACAGCTCTTGTACCCAAGGGAAAGGTCACAGCAGCCCATTTTTAAGGGCCTCAGCTCCAAGTGAGTCATATCAGGGCCCATCATCACCGATCATGTGACACCCCAGGCAGTAACTGGCAGTTGTCAACATTAGTGAGTCGCTGTCATTTACTCTGTCAATTTCAAGCCTGTCCTATCTCTGTCCTCTTAGCCTGGATCAACAAAATGTCTACAAAATGTCTAGCTGGGGCCCTAATGCTCAAAAGGCTTCAATTAGAACACTGTGATCTCAGCACAGTAAAAAGCGCAGTCACATTAATGAGCTAAAGGTGATAAAGAATAAGTCTGCAATTCAAAGTGTCCCTATCTTAAAAACTGCTCGTATAATTTGTGGCCTCACTCTCACACTGATTTGCAGATGAACTGTGAGGATGACAGCCTTTTTTGTTCCAATCATTCGGCAATATGCTCAACATTTTTTTTTTTTTTTAATGGAATGATTTCTCTTAAAAAATAGTTTTACGACACAATATGTTATCTTCTTTCCAACATACTGTATTACTTCTTCCACTTTATAGTTTCTGTTGCTGTTTTTAAAGCGTGGCAATCTTAAGCAAACATCTGCCACATTTACGCACCAAGAGTTGGGACGCTTTCCAAGGCACATATGGCCCCCCTGATAGGGTCGGTTTACTCTTTGTCTCTTCTGTAAACCCATCTGCTGCTGATGTTTGTTACATCATGTCTTTCTGTACACTTAGACTTCATTTCCTCTCCAAACAGCAATTTTGTTCGAGCAAAGATTCCGTATTTTAGATAATAAAGACAGGACTGTTATAGCAAGTCACAGGTGGGCCAAGTAGCAGGACAGTTAAATTGTAATTCGCGTTCATTAAAGACAGCTCTTACAGGTTCAGATTAACTCTACATTCAATATACATGATGCATTGTGAGGAGACAATACTGTGTAAACTAATTTATTATTCAGTTGATGGGAAGAAGTGCACATACAGCAAGGGAATTTCCACCTTAAAAGAATAAGAATGAAATGTTAATAGCCCTGTACATGTGCATGTTTGCAATGATTTGCAAAGAATACTTTACTGTGCTTGTGTTGTCTGAGCACAAAAAGCTTCAACGTTGCACAAGGTCAGATGCCAACACAGATTTTTGTAGACAGAGAGGTGCATTGAGAAGAATCACTCTTTTTGCATCTTTTTTTATTTATGCCAAATTACTAAGATATTTTTGAGGAGTCTAAATCCTTCAAAAAACGTTGCCCCCATCATCCAGTGCAGCGAATAACGGCGGGCATCAAACGGGAGAGATCTCGTGCTTCCCTTCATTATATGATATTTGCATACTGCTTGACAGTACATTACTTCCAAATTAGTTTCAAAATTAAAATATGCAAATTAGTAACCATATGATGTCTGATGGCATCACAACCAGCATTGGTCATTAGTGCTGGCAACTCTTTCAGCTTTGTGGCTTCTGTGATGCGTTCCACTTTCATAGTGCTGCTTATTTTACAGTAAAGTGAACATGTCACTGGAGTTCATATCTTCAATCATTAGATCTTATATGTGTAACATTTTATAAACAGTTCAGCATGAACTGACACAGAGAAGTTTGGCCAACATGCTTAATTCCCAGAAAATATTGTAAACTTTATTTTTTTATTATTATTTTTTTTTTGGCCATGATGTGCCAGAACTCAGAAGAGTCAAATCCAATAGCTCATTTTCATTTTTTTTTCAGCATAATATATCTTAAACTGCACACTTCATCAGGCCTTCATCAGGTCCACATTAGGATTAACAAGTGATTTAAATTTGTGTCACAGCTGATTAGTTCGTGATTTACAAGATATACCCATGGCTTTCCTTGAATATATACATATATTTAATAGTATTTTATACAGCGTTCTAGTGCAAATTGTATAACAAAGAGACAGAAGCGTGGTGTCAGTGTGCATGTGTTGTGGTGAGATTTAGACAGCCTTTCTTCCCCGCCAGCGTGAACAATATACAAAAGTTCAAATGCAAGTGTCAACCAAGAGGAGCTCTTTAAAGGCACGAAATAACCATTTTTTGTTCTTCCCTTGCATCGCTCACAGACATATCATTAACTGAAGCTGCTGGATGCTGTGAGCTCTGCGGTTCACTTGCGCTCAATGCAATGTGTTAGGAGACGCTCCACAGTTTTAACTGAACTCAGCTGAAGGTTTCTGACAACTGCAGGACCCCAGAGCAAAGAAAACAGGATTGGCAACGGATCAGGATTCATACAACAAACGTGATCCATGAGAAAAAATCAAATACCAAGCACCGATTGGAAGTAAATATCCAATTTGCGTACACGTGTGTTGACACCTTAATTTATCTGCAGTGAATGAACAAGCAAAAAGGAAGAAAGAAAAAAAAAACATGTAATGGAATATATATATATATATACTAGTAATAAATGAGCCAGATGATGGATGAGATCATTTTTGGGCTGCATGACCCTGTGTGTGGTTAAGGCTGAACAATAACCTGCATGCTGTTTTGACTGCTGTGCCACTCATTAACAGCACCAGTAAAAACCGAGGCTTTATTAAAAATGGCAGATGTGGATGCCCTTGCAGATGCATTTGTGACAGCAATGACGGTGACTGGGTTAACCTTGATGCCCTGCGCCTGCTCTCAGTGTTTCCCCAAGTGCTCACATTCTGGTTATTTTCAAGTTTGTTATTAATATTTCATTTGTAATGTTGTGTTGCATTAATTGTTTTTATAATGGGGGCACTGCGAAGCCCTTTGAGCCCAGCGTGTTTGCTTAGCCCTCAGCTGTGATTAAGGACTATCCAAATAAGCCCTTTACTTTGTATGGGTGTGTGGGTGTATGCCAGTGAGTGAGTGACATAGGAAATTGTTTGGAGTAAACACTGAGCACTTGGCTGTTGTTCAGTGGCTTTACTGTTGTATACTCTCTCTGCAGCCTCCATTTGCATTATTTGTGCACTATTAGCTTTTGAAGCAAGAATTTCAACAGAAGTGAACTGCTGTAGTTTTTTTGCTGGTGTTTAACTTAAGGATGTATCTAATTTATGCAAAATCTAGTGCGACGACGCTCTGCAGACAGGCTTCACTCCAGAGTCTGTCGTTGTGGGGGCCTGGAGGATGGAGTCGGGTCATCAGAAAGCATATTTTGCTACTCCACTAAATGTGCGGTTGAGCCGCTTCCTTCGTTTGAGTGAAAAGCAGGCTTGCTGCATCCGCCTGCTGGTCACATATTGATGGGTAATTGATTTCGATTTTGATTGAGCTTTGACCCGTGAGATCTCCAATGTGCAGCTAATTTAAGCGAGGTATAGGAAGGACCCAGGCCAATTCTGATTGCACCCTTAAGCCAGTTGCAGTCAGCCATGCTCCCTCTCTGCCTGCGCCTCCAGTGTTAATTTGGTTTGGTTATATACGGTTTCTTTACCTGCACCGTATAAGATTCCCACAGCATATCCTCCATCACAGTCATGCATAACAGAGACCACTGGTGTTGCACAGAGTCATCAATATAAGTTGCTTGGTTTGTGGTTTCCTTTGTGTCATCATGAGGGTTGGCCGATTGGGTGAATATGAATATCGGCTACTGGCAGTTGGCTGAGTCCATCAGCAGCCATATCTTGGATGATTTTTATTCATTTTACTTCATTTTATTTTGCTAATTTTATGGTCTGCCTCTGAAGAATGAGTGAGAGCTGCTTTTCAGCAACAGACTCTGACTAAGACTCAAAGATGGCAGCGACAGCAGAGAGAGGCAGCGTAGTGTCAGAATATTTTCACATTTAACTCGGTTAATTAAGGTGTTCTTTCGAACAGAGCTGGTGATTGTTGGAATAGATACAAGACTAACGGTGATGATTTTGGCGAGTTTTATTTTGATTATTTTGAGTTTGAAGTGTGATTTATGATGAATTAACTAGGAAATTAAGGTTGTCTTATTTCTCTGCAAGAGAGAAATTTGAACTAAAGTGGTGGGTGGCTAGTAAAATAATAGAATACTCCCTTTCTTGACATTTTGAGACTTTGATTTGTTTAGTCATTAGACTAAAAAGCTAAGAAATGTAGCAAGTTGGCCCGTGGGTATGGGGGAGGCACACCTGTGTGAATATATCGGCTATCGCCCATTGTTGGGTTAAGACTGGCATGTTGGAAAACTTGCCCAATCCTTGTCACCATGCAGTTGTTTTTTTTTTTTTTTTTTTCTGCAACAGAGGCGTATTATCACCACCAACTGTTGCTCTCAGGTCACATGAGAACGTGGTAAGCAGTCCTGCTGCCCAAATCACATGACCCTGTGAGGCACTGCCTGCCCCTAATATATAGCAGAGTTTCCCTTTCACATGTGTAGCACCGCATTCTCACTTGCTGGAAATACTCTGTTGGGTTTAGGCGAGGGTTGGAACCTTGGTAGCGTGAGCAGGAGGGCTCATCTGTAACGATGCTGATTTTTGCATTGATATCAATATTGCATATATTTGGATGTATTTGTAATATTAGCGAAAAAAGTGGAACGCAATATGCAGGCAGGCAGAAAAGAGTACAAAGCAGCTTCGCTCAGTGCAATGTCATCAGTGTGCCCACAGTGCATGCAATGTGAACGACAGCGTGTAAATACGCACCAAGGGTGGTAACAGTATTGCCAAATCTCTTCCAGTTGACACATTGCTACCACATTACATTGCTAGTTCATCTTGCTGTATATGCCATTATAACACCCAACCCTGTAATACAGTATTTTTATCTCATAAATCATAATGGGAAAAAAAAATAGTTACCGTATTTGCAACACCGCTTCAAGGTGATGACTCACAATGCCTGAGGTGTCATCTCTCTACTTAAAACACAGCTACATATGATATGGCAATTAATATGACGCACTGGGCCATGCCCTTAACTGGAGCCCTATATCCCCTGTATAATCCTCTTCGGCACAGACTGGTTTGCGGCTAATATGTGCGTCAGTGCATGGCAGATACATCTGATATACTGTACCGTGGATACTAATTTTCGTGTCTCTATGTTAAATACATGAATTTACACGTTTGTACACAAGTGTGCACTATAGGCTCTATAGAATAAATGCATTTTGACGGAGTGATTTCTTGAAATCATCTCTTATCCAGAGTAAATCCATAATAATCTTTAACCTTTTTAGCAGGAAATAGGAACTTTTAGTCAAGGTCTGAAGTAAGATCCTCTCAGGGACATTTCTTCCAGTGAGTTACGTACATTTCACATACGTAGTCAAGTCAGGTTTGCTTTTATTTCTATTGCATTAAAAACCCAGTTTGCCATTGTTTTCTTTCTTTTACTATTTAATCTAATATTTCAACATGGAGACCGATCTCTATCTGCTCATAGGATGAAAATACTGAAGGGAAAAAAAATCATGATTTAATAGGATGCACTCAAATCGTGCCCTCTGCAGCAGGTGATGAGTGAAGTATTTTAGTTTCAGTGTGTACATAGCCATCTAATTACTCTGACTTTGTGCAGCAGGTTTGTTACTTGTGCTTATTTTTTTTTCTTTATTCAGCATGTACGCATTTTCTGTTTATTCACTTGTGAGAAACCTGAAGCACAAGCCCCCTCATTCGTAAAACCATGAAATTTGCATCTAATCACTATGAGCTCTGCGTCAAAGTGACAACAAACAGAGTGCAAACAAACACCATTATGCAGCTAAGCACGACTTCAGTGCAGCCACCGTTGTGATCTCAAGGCAGGCTCCATGCCTGCTCGATGTTATCCCCTTACTGTTACTTTCCCTGACACACTTCGATTTTGAAAATCCATACAAATAAGTGCAAACAAAGAAAAACGTACAGCAAGAAGATCTGACATCCAGCTCACATTAGACTAGAAAAAGAAGAAAAGAATGCACATACACAGCTGAAAATGCAGCTATAGACGAATATATTTCTGGGTGATTCAGCAGTACATTTGAGTGCGTGAGGACTCTGCAACATACCAACCAGCAACACTTTTTTTGATTTGTTCCCTCCCTCCCTGCAGGTTAACTGTCCCCAGACAATGAGCCTCAGCTCTGCTTCAGGGTCTACAGAGTGGGGACACCAGACAGACAGACAGGCCTTGTATTCAGGCAGAGCCGATAGGCCTGGCAAGTGTGTCCTGTTTGGCATTTAAAACACCTCCGCTCACTCCTATGTCGTGGGAGAAGTGACGGACCTGACAGGCTCAGTCTCTTGGGAGCCGCTGGGCCTCTTTCCAATCTCCCTGGGTCAGTGCGGGGGTGAGACGCCAGTGAGAAGCTCCTGGCTAGAAACACTAATTATCATGGCTGCCTTGCATTTAGTAGTACTGTGTTCAGCACTAGGTAGCGTGCACCTCCTGGTCACGCTGTCAGATACCTCACAGGACTGGCTCTAATTGTGGAGATTGTAAAGCTATGGGTGTTTAGGTTCAGGCTGCCAAAGGCAACTCTCTGCATCACTGACTTATGTAAATAAATGAGTAAACAAACAAGTGCTTAATGCCCCTCCCCCAATTTACTGCTGCTGTTGATATTGTTTGTACGAGTTGTCATTAATGGCCCTCTTTTTAATTTGTGTGGAATTTTCTCATTGGTGAATCAGGGATCGGTCGTGTCACAGATCGCGCACACACTAACACAGCGTTGCAGCGCTCTCACTAACACACACACAGTAATGCCTCTGCCCAAACTCATGATAATTTAATAAATGCCTGAAGGCAGAGTTTGAGGCAGTGGACAAATATAAATATTAATTAACACACAAGGGACCCAAGTAATGTGTGAAAACTTCTCTGCCTATTGGCTCCTGCCATATTAAAGGAAGCTCTGGTCAGATTTTTAATGTGGTTTAGAATATGCATAAGAACTTCAAACATTAACTTCTAAAGTTAACATCTTCTCACTGAAATTGAGGGTTTATGTTGGAAATTAATGTTACTTGCTCGGAGTGCACCAGACTAAGAATCTCATGGTTCTCTTTGAGAAAGCCGTACGTTTTCAACACACCGAATACAGTACAAGCCAGTGGAAACTTCATACAAAAGTACTCCAGTCTCACATCTCTAATTAAAGCATCAGATTGATGTAGACACTCAGAAGGCATCAGCTGAAGTCTTAACGACATTATGTTAACTAACGACCAGATCTGCCATTCTTTTCACAGCCGAACAGCACACAGTTCCTCTTACAAAAGCCTCACAGAGTTGGGAGACTGTGCATCAGTGATGTGTCTTTGTGACAGGTTTGAGGACCCTTTGGAGCTCTGCACTCCCACACTGTGCGATTTCATGGTAACACTGAGGAGGTGGGCAGTGTGTGACAGGTAGTGGTGAAAGAGGTGGGCTGTGTCTTGACATTGCCCATTTCCTTCTATGTCAAGAGCGCCCTATGCTAGCTTGACTGTCACCATCTCAGTGCTAATGCTTGCAACCCTGCCAGGGTTAGCATTAATGCTGCGTGTTGTTTAGTGCGGAAATTTAGCGGGATCGGTAAATATTGACACACAGGCATTTAGCGATCAACACACAAGAACACAAACTGGGATTTAGACACGCTAACTGGACACAGCCTACTTGACGTTGCACACGCACACACAAAAACACACACACTGTCAGCCCCAACTTAGCTACTCAGGGGGATCAGGTTTTCGATCCCATATTACAACACGGTGTTGTACGTGTAGTGTTGTCAGTGGAAAGGCTAAGACGCTGCATTACAGGAATTTCTCCGGTGATTGAGCCAGTGCTGAACAGGTGTACCAGCGTACATGTTCAGCTTAGCTCTTCCACGTGAGAATTAGAAAGTCAGACACACACAAGAAGCTCTCTGATCTCTGGTAAGGAGAGGGCTGAGGTGCCAGGTAGAGGGAAGACAGATGGCTTTGAGTTTTTCTGCCAGCTGTCTATACTGCCTTGCTCTGTGGTAACACAGTTTGGCACAGGGGCAGAAGAAGGTTCATGTTTTTTAACGAATGTCTCATACAATGAAAGTTATGGCTACAGGTTGGCACAGAGCTCTCGTGGCATAAATCGTCCGGTCAGCGCCTCAACCGTAGAAAATCGACTGTGTCGTCGTGACTGAATGATGGGTGTATGATTGCAAATTGTTTTCATCATAGTCAAAATATTATGGAGGGGGATAAATTTTAGGACAGGAAGGCCACAGCTGGATGAGGACGTAGTCTTTGAGAGTTAAGGACAAAATAACTAACAGGGTAGTGGCTTTAAATCAGAAAAAAACAACAACAAACAAGTCTAACTTTGACCTGCAGTAAAGTAAAGCATGGAATATAGCCTTCTGATCCATCAACATTATAAAATCAAATGCAAATTTAATAATTCCCAATAAGCCAGCACATAAACAATACTAAGAGGCACAGAAGAGATGTGGTGAACATCCATTTTCAGAGAAAACAAACTTCACAGACAATGTATGCAATTATGGAACAAATTCAGTTCAATATCATTTCAAATTTCCCTTTATTAGCTAGGGAGACACTGTATATACACCACTGTTGCTCTGCTTCTGCTTTGGTAACAATGTACATCTGTACTCTGTTAAATGAAGTAACAAACAAATACACCTTTTCTTTGTTCAAGCTGATTCTGTTTGAGCAGGTGGCATTATTTATTTAGGGATGGTACTGGAATCAAGACCCTGTTGTTTAAAAGGAAAAATAATTAAAGTACACACTGTTCATTTCTGAGTTTTTCATTGCATGGACTGCATGGTTAATGGACAGGAATTATGTTAAGATTATAATAAGCAATTGAGCAGTCCATATCTGAGCCGCTATAGTGACGACAAAATCCAACATTTACTTAGAACTGGGCCAAATGCAAAATCTTCAAAAAAAAAAACATATCGCACCTCAAATTTTTTTTAACAATTTTGTACCCAATCGTGTTGAGTTAGCGAATAAAATAAATGTGCAGACGTGTATACAGTGTACAATATTTTTTACATGAAAAACAAATCCAAAACTTGTTCCACCACTGTTTTTAAGCATTTCCAAGTGAAATGCTGACTTTTTTAAAGTAAAAAGTTTGAGTTCAGCCCCTTAAGGATTGCCCTCTGTAAATCGCAGTGTAACTCTATTAAACACTTTATCTGGGTAATACTGTCTACCATGCAAAATTGCAGCTTGTAATAGGGGATAGATTAAATGGAATCACTCTCACCTAGTGGCAAATTCCACACCAGTAAGCAACAAATGGCTTGCCAAGCTCTGGGTGACATTTCTAGGGATTAGCTCATGATGTGGAGGCAGGACCCAGTGGGAGGGACAGTGGCATCATAACACCCTCCACTCTCCCAAAGACACACATATACTGCATTTCATTTATTTATATAGCAGCCTCATACTACTTGCTTCACACTAAGCACAATAGGGTACACTAGTAAAAACGTGTACGTAACATACAGACACTTAATCCAATAAACAAAAAAAAAATTGAAGGCCTTTTTGGTAAAAAGCATGTTTTAAGGGAGCGCAAACTAACCCCCTACACACAGTACAGTGAGCAGAACCTGGTGCACCGTCAGGTTGGCTGCGAAGCTGCAGCCTGGAGAACAGATGTGAATGTCAAAACCTTGCTTTTCAGATGAGCATGCAACTTCAAGTTACTTAAGAAGGGTTGTCTATATACTGACTTTGTTTTTAGTCAGTATCTGATTGCCTTGTGTATGCGTGCATGCATGCATGAGTGTCTGTTTTGCATTATGAGGACCTGCTTCTTTTTTTGCTTTCCAGGCATTAAATGCAGATATGTTCTGCCTTCTGTTTTCACGTTTTCCTCCTTCAGTCGAGATCTGGCTTGCGCTTGATTGGAATCCAACTCATCTTCTTTCTGATTTTGATATTGAGCCTCAAGTTCAGAAGTGTGAAATGAGAGAGGAAGAAAGCTGACAACGATGCAAAGCCACAAGTTGGGATGCAGCACAAAATCAACGGGTGCTGATGGAGACGTGGTCTGAGGGGTTACGCATGGAGAGTAGTGAGAGGTTATGCGATGCAGAGAGGCAGGCTGGTAAGTGAGAAAGAGTGGAGAGAGGTGGCAGGAGAAAGTGGAACGAAACAGCAGATGTGTGGATGGGACAGATACAAAGATAAGGGAGGATGCTGCAGCTCATCTACAGAGTGCTTCGGCTCGGAGCTGAGTCAAAATCCTCCCAATCAACAGTCGGTCCGCTGGAATAGTACGACATGAATGATATTTAACTGTTCAGCTTGTGAGGTGCAAATTCCTTCTGTACACCTCTAATGTGTAAGAGTTCCACTTATCCGTCTGTGTCCCTGTAATTAAAGGTTATCATAATTGGATCCCTGACAAGAAAACCTTGATCAGTACAAAGATGTAGCTTGGCGACATTTATAACCAAAGAGCTTTCATTCTCCTTTATTCATGTTAAACCTGTGTGAGCATTTGCACTGTGTGTGTGTGTGCCGCTCCATCCAGTTGAACACCATCTTACAGTCCTCCAAGTATAATGCATCTAAAGTGTTACATAAACATCAATTAAGCTACTTAAAGCAGCTGAGCTGTTTTATGACAGTGATTTTTGGTTTTTTAGTAGTTCAGTCGAGAAGTTTTTTTAAGGTAATAAAATGCGAGCATGCTTTGATGCAGTGATGAGAGCCACGGTCGTCATGGAAAACCTGCCTCTGACCTCACTGTATGTCAACACACACTATTCACCACTGAGGTTACCTGCAGTGCAGGTAGAGACAAGGACTAAATCTATAATCCTCAACCGGCCATGATATACTGAAATCGTCAAAGCTTCTCTCACGCCACTAACAACCGCCATCAAACTGGCAGCCTGTGGGAAACTCTGTCCTTCTATATTCACTGTGCGACTGTCCGCACAGAGAAGCTATGAATGTTTGCCACATTTTCTCTTCTCAAACTTGCTTTATTTTGTCTATGACCTTTTCCCTTCTATCGCTTGCAGGATCAGTATGCATTCCACTCTCAGAGTGATTACTTCTCACCCTGTCAGCTCACCTTGACTTCACCTGTCATCCCTCCATCTATTTTCAATGTGATATTTTCTTTCTCACCTCTTATTAGTTGTGCCCATCTGAAGTCTCTGTTGAGTACCCGTCTTTCTGTCTCCCTCTCTGTCACAGACACACACACACACACACACACACCCTCATTATTGCTTTAAATTTATACAGTAATCCTCAAGATTGTCAAAGACCATTTCTGATACCATTCATGCTCTGCATTTTTACTGCAATAGCCATTCAGTGCATTTGCTTTCAGTAATTATGGGTCTATAGTAGTTTTCATTGGTATAGTGGCGGAGTCTGCCATTCCTGTGCTGATTTCAGATAGCCTACCGGCACGAGGGACTCACAGGGAAAGAATGCATTCATGTAGTGCATTGCAATTCCATCTTATCAGCAACAGCCTCACTGTTGCTGTTCACTGCTAATGCAAACGGACTATTTCCTACCTTCCTGCTTCACATGAAAAGCATTCAACTGGCAAAAGATGGGATGGCTTTTATTGTGAAGCAGCCACAAGAAGCACCACAATGGATTTGTCACTGCAGTCAGTGCTGACTGCAATTAGCTCTCCAATGTTTGTCTACAAAACAAGGTCGGTTCTGTTATTTATTCATTAGCGGGTCATTTTAAATTTTTGCAGTGGAGTAGTGGAACAGCAGGGAGCAGCCACAGTGAGAGCCTTTATATAAAGACAGGCTGCACAAACTCCAACTCCTCAGCAAAATAACCAACTTCATTGTGTCCTTCTGCGTGCAACATGAAATCAAGTCTCGGCTGCAATTATTTTTGACTGACTTCTTTGTTAGAACAATTTGTTTGGCTGCACTGTAAACAGATACACGAGCTGCTCCTGCACTGCATGTCGGATAAAGTTGCTGTGAAAGGAGTGTTTGCTGTAGTATTAAACTGCACTTGCTGGTATCATGGTAATGAAAGGTATCACCAAATTGACCAGGACTCAGGTATTAAGGATTACAAACTTTAATATGTTAGGATGCATATGGAAATCTCAGTAAATGAGAAACACCAATGAAAATCAGGTACAAGCATACCAACACCTAAACCTTGGTGCCATGCAATGAAGCGAATGTGGCATTTTCTGTTGCTTTTGGCTTTGCCAAAAATAATTTAATGATGCTCTGTTGCTGTTAACAGTATTTAACAACAGCTTGTTATGAAAATATCACAACCCTTATTCTCCTCTTTGGAAACAAACAAAAAAAATGTCAAGGCAGCATCTTCCACTCAACAACAACAGTAAACATGTTGTCCTCTGTGATTGGTAAAGTCCCTGTCAGCCTGTCACTACCAAATATGTCACCTTTGTTGACCCTTAATTGTTGATCCCCCTTCAGCGATTCACTGTCATTTTACATACTTGAATGCAGCAGTGAGATGCATCATTCCACCAAGCCGCGTCAAAATCAGATTAACAGCCTCTGAGAGATTGTGCATGGCACACGGGTGAGCTGACAAAGAATTGCACACCTCGTGTTTTTCCTTGTGTTAGCGAGTCCTTAGGTCGGAGTGTAGAAATGCACTGGCTCAGAGAGGCAAAGAGGCAAGAGTGTGTTGAATCTTAATATGACGTACGTCAGGAGCATGTTTACAGTAAAACTATTTATAACAGACTGACATTTAGATGCTATTATAGACTTCAAATGCTTAATGACAATTTCATATCCATTTTATGTCCTTGATTGTGCCTCATGTTTGGTTAAACTTTAATCAGTACATATATATAGTGATACTAATAAGAAATCTATAATGATATCTATTTTCAACCACAAGGGAACACTATATTTGAAGTAATAAGTGGACCAATGGAAGAGTTTCATATAAAACATCCAAAAAAATAATATAAATCAACTAACCAGAACAAGCTATACATATTATTCCTCTGTCAACATGCTGGCAATCAAACCTCTGTTTTCTTCACATGTTAACACTCTGTAGCCTCATGTGCAACCAGGAAGCACATTTTTTTTTTTTTTTTTTAGCTGAGACCTTCCAAACATCTGCTGGAGTTCTCAGTGTCACACTCTGAGTTCTAAATTGGTAAATTTCTGCAATTAACCAGGAGGCATCAGCTTGGTTCCTGGTGGATTTTTGCACGAGCTAAACACCATATGCTTCACTCAGAAATTCACTGTACACACACACACAAACACAATCTCCCCTCACACTCATGCACACATGCGCATTAAGATTCCATCCCATTTTGAGACGATGTCTGAAAGGATTCATCACGGTGACAGCACCGCTTCAACACATTTTTCAGTTTGTCAGAAGTCTCTTTCTTAGCGCTTGTTCCTCGCCTCTCCTTGGTTTCCTCTGGTGTATTGCTCTGAGTCCCGCTCAAAGCACACAGCAGGGGATTAGTCCCTATCACAGCGCTCACTACCCCCAGATCAGTTCACCAGGGTTAAGGTGCAGCTTTCTCTGAAGATACCATTTTCTTTGTGCGAACTCTCACAGTGACATGTTAAAGGAGCCCAGTCGGAGTGGAACTTTAATGCTATGATAACCCATTTAAGTTGCTGTCTCAGTATAAATACTCCCGCTCTTCAGCATCTTTGTCTCCTTCTCCTTCTGTCTCTTTGAGTGTCAGGGCCTGCAGGTTTGTATTGCTGCTTGACATTGCAGCAGAGAATGACAATATTTGTCAAAACACTCGAGGACATGTAGCATTAAAAGTACCGGCGAACAGAATTGAGCGAGGTGAAGGACATGGAGATAAATTAAAGATGGAAAAAGAGGATCTAAATGTGCAACAATTCGGAAAAATTTTGCCTTGTTTTTATTAATATTTTGTGCAATATGCTTCTGTGCTTTCTTTCTGAGAGTGATACTCATGTCTGTGCAGCTGACTCAAAAATACGACACCTTCAGAGCTGTATGATTAACACATTTTATCTTTGTTTTAATGCATACTCGTACAGAAATGTAGAACAGTTTGTGGTTTCAGGAGTTCCAGTGTGTGCTGTAACTATTGCTTTGTGTGATAATGTTATGAAGTGTCATTATCCTATTTCATCTTTTTTTTTCATTGCTTCTCAACACACTGATACTTATAGTGACTTATACATGAAGCTCAAATTATATTTTCCATCCATGTTGTCCAGACACAATTTACTCATGTGAACAAATGACAAAATGAGGTGCGAGGGTTCGTGCCGACGTCTGTCTGCAGACAGAACTTTATGTCTCTAATTTGTAACTTTTTGGGAAACTTCTGGATCAATTTCTGGCTATTCTGTGTGGAGAACGGAGGCTTGGCAAGGCTGTGTTTTCACTCCCACAAGATTGAAAAACAAATCGCAGATGTGCCATTCCTCTTCCTCTTGCTGCATTCTTATCGCTCCCATCAGCAACATTGCCGTCTGTTTAAAAAAATTGTCCTGCGCATCCTGCCTAGAAATAGATTTTTCCTTTAGGCAGTGGGCACTAAAAGAGGACAAAATGCTGTAGATCATGTGCTTGTTTCTTGGACAGTTGATGCTGTTTCCCATTGCAACAGATAGGCCAGATGTCGGATGTTCGTATAAACAGCTAACATTACTGCTACACATGGTTTACTGGAAGATAACACATTTTCTTGCATTACGACAAATAATAAAAGTCTTTAACCTAAGTTGTAACAGTATATCAGATTTTCCCTGTGTAAAATTTCCTCCATCTATGAAGAGATGGAAGAAATGGAGTAAGAATGATAATCCTGTTGCAGACCCTAGTTCAGACCCTTCTTCATATACTGTATATATAGATACATTAGTCTTAAATGTTTTTTTTAATTATATATATACTATATGGTTGATGAGTATACTTCACCTGCTTCTTGTTACTTCTTGTGTGTTATACGTATAGCAAAGTTACACCTGTGTTCAGTGAACTGACATGAAAGTGATGCAACATATGTGAATTTGGGTAGTGTGAGACACTTTTTGGTAGATGCTCCAGCAGACATACACTCCAGTGATGTTTCTATAAATCATTTTAGGTCTTATTGGATTTTCTTTGTTGGATTTAAATGGGAATTCACCAATTGTTTAGAAGCTGTACACCTTCTAGCATAGCAACATGACCCCCTCTCTCGCTCTGGGAGCATGTTCAGTTTACGTAGGACAGCTTGTCTGGTAAAGTGAGACTCATTCTGAGATTAAAAAAACGTCCTTTTTCAGTTATGTCAACATGTTAATCATGTGAACAGAACATTAAAAATTTCTACAGGATGAAGTCAAATAAAAAATATTAATCACCCTTGTGAGAAGTGGGTACATTAGTTAAACTTAGACTACAATCCCAAGGTGCTGTATAGGCACACTGAGAACAGTAAATTATAGCATGTTTTATAGCAATGTAGCATGTCCCACTTTACCTGAACCATGAGGTCCCACATTACCAGACATGTTCAGGTAATGTGAGGCAGTGATATAAAACTTTTTTTTTTTTTTTTTTTTAATGGAAACAAGCATTATTTAACATATTTTGTGTGTTTATGTAAGTTAGTGTGTGTGTGTGTGTGTTTCAAACAATGGTTAAACCTCTTCATTATGATCCAGTAGTACAGACTGTTGCCTCATTTAAAATCCTTTAAAATACTTACCATTTGGAAATGTTACATGCTGCTGAACTTCGCATGTGTTTGCATTGTGCAGGCTTCTTATAGAGACAGGCTAAGACCAAGCCATTGTTTAGTGTCCAAAAAGTGTTGCAGCAGCAATTCATATCTCAAATCATTACAGTACATATATGTCCCACTTTACCTGATGTCCCACATTATCTGAACCCACATATATCTTCTTTTCGATCTCTTTGTAACTAATTTCTCAAAATGCTGTACTATTCCTTTAATAGTCAAAACTACATCCATAATTGTCCAAACTGAATGCAATCAAAATATTTTGACATATTTATCAGTGTTCATATCATATCCTGACTATTGTAACTCCCTGTGCGCCTATGTTGTCCATCATAAAATAACAACAAAACCCCTTATGCAAGCTCAATTGCTTCAGACTTCTTTTGAAGGATTAAAAAAGAAATATAGGTTTCTCCAGTATCACACAAGTATCATAGTAAATATTAGCAAACTGGTGTCACACCCTTCTTACTTTTCTTACTTTGAGTAAGTAGATTTTTTCAATCACTTTTTTTTATCCACATTATCTGGACTGCTGAATTATAACTGAACATTTAATGAATGAGGAGGAAAACTCTACATGGGACATTTATCAGGATGCAATATGACATCACATCACATCATTTTTTTTATACAGTAAGAAAAATGAATTTATTTACAAATGTAAGCTATATTTATATAGGGGAATAAAATTACAAAATTCACAATTACTAATAAATAAGAGTGATGTGGTTTTACTCTGTATGATTTCTTGTTTCCTCCCATAGTCCACAGACATACATACATTTAGTAAACTGCAAGCTTTGCAGTAAGTGTTTTTATTTCTTCTTTCCATATGTTGCTTCTCACGCTGAGATAATGAGGCCCACATGATCCTTAATCAGGATCAGCGGCTTTAGAAGAGGTTAAAAATAAAAAAAAAAGTCAAAATACTCCTGTCTCATGCTTCTTGTCAGCATTGACTTTGTCAATATTTAACCAAAACCACTTTCAGTAGTCTTGACCAAGTGCCATATTCCCTACAAAACCACTTATTGGATTGTGCAATATCGTGCACAATATGCTGCCATTTAAACTTATTTGCACATTTGACATTGACTAATTTGACACATTGGATTATCTAATATTCACTCTGTGATTCCTTAAATACCGTCTACAGTTACAATTTGAAAGTCTACAAACTGCAAACAGAAAACATGTGAGCCAAAGTAATAAAGCCTCTGGATAAGACTGAGTTAATTTGTCAGTGGATTTTTTTCAAAAAGAAATCCCACAGCACAATGTGGGTGGGATGTTATTGTAAGTTTCTGTAATTAGCCACTTAACTTATAGGATAAATAATTCTCATTCCCAACAGTGTAATCCAACAGTCTTCAGATTTTTCTCCTCCCTATTGTGACTAATCATCAGCATAGAAGATGCTCTTCATCAGCCCACCCGTCTGCTCACCCTGGCTGTTGGCACCGACTGCCACGATAATGACTGAGGCTACTCTGAGACGATGTTTACTAGCTGACAGCAGCACCCTGCTCTCTCTGTATGCTCCAGCAAGCATTTCCATTTAGCTCACTTCTGAAGCTCCTGCCTAATTTCTCTTTGGAGACAGAAATCCTTTAAACCCCATTCTATCCTGGGGCAACATATTTACTGAGGGCTGGCTTTCCAATACCTGAGAGAGATTAACACTGCTCCCTGATTTATGAATCCATGCCACCCACCCACGGGCTTGGTCAGGGGCCCGAGCTACTCTACCCTGCTACTTCCTCTTCACACAATGGGATTTAGGTATCAGAAGGAACCCACAAACACAAACACGCACTTACTCACATACAGCAGAACTGGGTTTAAGGGGAGTTTATACTGCGAATATGCATAGATCATCCCTCCAAATTTCCCTTCAGAAAAGAGAACACAGAATTGGCAAGGGTAAAGCTAGCTTTCTCATACTACTGTTGGCAAGTGAAAATAACTCAAAACTAAACTTTATGATAGAATAGATCTCCGTGACAGAATCAAACTTGACAATGTATGCTTTAGGAAACTCCATATATCACTTTGATATACAGTTAAAGGATATGCAAACGGGTACTCTAGGTCTGTCACTGCAGCATGGAGCTCTAGTCAAAAGATCTGTGACATCCATCTACTGTTTTGGCATCCCACCATCTCACTGGCATCACTGGCTGTCTGTGACTGAGGTGGTCGGATGACTGCCAGACTGAGTGACAGCCTGGTATTTGTTTATCCTGAATAGTCAATTGCTGGGCATCTGTAGTACAGAAACAACAAAGCTGCTGGCACAGAGTTCAGTGTTTCAGTGGATGTGTCTGTTACTCTTAGTCAATTGACAGAATGCTTTTAAATTGTCCTAATTTCTGCAGTAAAGGATTCATAAAAGGCATCATGTCATGTATTTCTCTGGGTACGCAACAATAAAATCAGACAGCTTTAGTGCTGGCAATATCTTTGCAACATGTGTTTTATGGATGCAGTCAAAACACATGCATGGTGGCCTCAGGATATTTAAAGGTGTGTCTGTGTGGAGGGTCTCAGCAGCAGCACAACATGTGGGGTTCAGGTTCTTGTGCATCGGACATTTTTCCTGTTACTTGTTTTTGTATTACGTCGTCATTTTACGACAGTACATTAAACATCTTAATGAGACTTATATTGCAGTCGCCTATTATATTCTCTGGAAAGCTTTACATAAATAGAAGTACATGTGAGAAGTACATGCTTAATTGACTGCCCACCACCTAATTAGTTGCTTAACAATAGCAGGTTCCGCTGTTTCTGTTGGTGTATTCTCCCATATTCTACACATCATCTGCTATTAGTGCAACTCAAGCAAGATAGTCTTTAACTGATTTGAGAGACAGGGTAGTTGCAGTATTTGCATGTTATGTTATGCATGTTGTGTTTTCATATATTACCGATTAGCCTATAGAGTGATATGCAAATTTGGGGTTTTGTAGATTTTGTAAATATATTAGTTATGTTATGACTGAGGGGCTAGATTCAGTCTTATGCCTTGTTTTTATCCTTGTCTGTGAAAATTATCTGTAAAACAATGAATATAAGCAGAAATACTGAAACAAACATACAGATGTCAGTACGTGGCAGCGTACATTCAGTAATGCCAATGTGTTGATGTGAAGGGCTACACATAGTTCTGTCTCCTCTCTGCTTACTACCTAGAGGTGGAAGAGCACTTAAACGAGTCCTTGTTTGCTATAGGCATCAAGAATTTTAATCTCAGTTTTGTTGCACAGGATCACATCATGGCCACAACCTCATGTCTGGATTACTGCAACACGCTCTTGGCTGTGACACTTAAGTGCTTTCTTCTACCCCTGCAGCTCATCCAGAGTGCTGCAGTCCACATCTAGTTCAACCAAAAAGTCAAAAGTGTCCGAAGTCACTGCCTACATTCCAGCAACTGCTCGTAAAATGCACAGAAGCTTGTAATGAATTCAGAATTTAAGCGATTCTGCCCAAGAGTCAACGTATACACCTTCATCATATAATCCAAGCCCACTCATCAGCCTGCTCTCTGCTCTACGGCAAAGCGATCGTACGTCCATCCATTTCCATTTTACGTCAGCTTTCTCTCGTTATTGCTGTCCAGTATTAGAATATTTATTCAGCTGCAGTAAATTTAATGCATATTCTCTATAGGTTAAAGAACATGTATGTCCATATTCTGCCATATATGTTGTCAAATAATGACCACATAAACCGCTAAAGACATTGAAGCAGTGCACTGAAGAAATTACAAACTGAAGTGGGGCATTTAGCAGTATTTTGACAAAAGTATTACAAGAACATATTGTGCAGGTAAATAGACAGAGGAGAGGCGGTTTGAAAAAGTTTCTATGGTTAAACATGGTCAATGCATTTCAGTCATCATAAAACATTGCAAAGCCCATGTTTAAGTATGTTGAATCCAGCATTGTTCATATTCATGTTTAATAGATTGCAGTCTTACTCTTTCCTGCCTTCGTTGGCGCATTGCTGCATATCTTGGCATGTAATCAGCATCTGTTAATCAGTGGAATAGGGTGAAAAAATTGGCAAGGACCCCGACCGTGCATGTGTGTAGAGTAACGAAATGTGGACTAATAGAAAAACAGCTCTGTAGTGCTACTAGTGGTCATAAACGCCACATAAAACTCAAACAACAAGCAAACAACCATTTATAAAATTAAGGCAGTTTAACTATGACGTCTCATAGTAATCCACTGATCAGTAACACGCCAACACAAATGATCCGATTAGATTGGCAAAGGTCCAGACAATCTGATCCAGTAAAATATTTAGTCCAAAATACCATATTTAACCATGGAAAGCTGTTTCATCATTTCAAATTACCAGCGTTTTCTCTTTTTTCTCTTTCCTATTGACACTTCACTTGACCAATTAGGATATTCCATTTTATCTCCACAGGTGAAAACAAAGATGTGCTGCTTCAGTGGTTCATTTTCAGCCGAATCAAGGAATTCACTGCAAATATGGAAATTACACAAGGTTTGAAATCATATAGCAACTGGCTTCAAGGATATGTAGCCTAATAGATCACCTAAAAATAGACTGCCCGAACGTAAATATAGATATTTATCAAGATAAATACAGTAATTTTTTTGAAGAACATCTTGACATGCTGTAAACATACGTATAATATGTTTACGTATGTTTACAGCGTGTTTTCTGTGATATTTAGTTGGACTATGGGAAGGTTTCATGCTGTGGTCCCGTTGTGTTTTCCAGCTAATAAGGCCCAGATGCAGTCATCTGCAGGAAGGTACAAAAATCAGGCGGAAATAAAAACCTTTTACTTCAGTGTGTTCAGTCTTCCATTACTCAATGTCAGTAGCGCTTACAGAGATTCTGACTCCTGGGAATAAATCTTCAGAGTGTTACATTTCAAAAGACTCCAAAATCATGCATGTACTCCAAATGGCTGAACAGCAGCTTTCAGTTTGCTTTGGGAATGCCTTGGATAGATGTTTTAGGCTAATTTTTGCAGGAATGGAGTAAATAATCAGCAAACATCTTCCACCACTGATAAAATCAGGTCAAATTGTACAGAAACAGCCAAACACTGAAATGTTCACTTTGGTCATAGCAACACATCTCTTTGCTCAGCCGCATGCCCTGTAAGACATGAAGGATTACATCCTGTTACCCACAGTAAGATAAGACAACATACAGTAAGACATATTGATTTAGAGAATATATCAAATGCAAGACTACAACACAGTCAAAATAAGTAATAATCAAACTAACTGACCTCCATCATAACTTAAAAAAGGACTGCCATCTTTCCAACACTTTGAAGGGCATTTTCTGCTTTGTGTTTTTTATTTGCTTGATTGAAATTGACACAAATCTGATGGAGCCAGATTTGCCAGCCCTGTTAGGAAAACAGGAAAACACAGCTCTCCTGCTCCCTTCTCATGCACTGGAGAGCTTTCAATTAATTAATTGAAAATAACATGGAATATATATGTGGCAGTGCAGAAGCCAAATATGGTATACCCGTTCACTCCTTAGGTTGATAACAGCCCGCAATGCTATGTTTTTCTTCCAGTTATCAATATTCCCAATGTGAGTGCTACCATAGCTCTTATAAGCTATGGTATAGCTATGGATGTTTTCCAACTTATGGTATATTGCACATTTATGCTAGTAAAGCTATAAAACCACATACTTTGCTGAGAACGAGTTGTGTAGATCTGCCATAACTTGTTTACTGCGGACTTGAGTCTGTGTGGTGAAGCTAACAAGTACTTAAGTACCCATAAAATTGGGGTAGGGGTTCTGTGATCAGCGCTTGTCTTGTCCCAGTCTGTAGAAAAGTACTCAGAACACAAATATTCTTCACAGAACAGTGTCACTGCAAAGTAAAGGCTTAGGACAGAGTAAGTTGCTCTTGTTTTCCGTAGCACACTACTCCAGGATTTCTCATGACAACAAGCCTGGTGGCACAAAGGTAAAATGCAGTGAGGAAGCTGCCAGTCTTCTCTGCCACGGAGAGACAATTGGGACGCCTGGGAAGCATAGCACCAGAAATTTGGCATTGACAATTATAAAAACATGGCACTGTGACCATCTTGCTCGCCTGCAGCATATTTCCACAATATTGTGATGAAATTAGTCGCCAACATGCTGACAAAATATCAAGACAACATCCCAAAAGCATCATATCACTGTCCTGATGGCTACACATGTGTTACTGATTAACACCAGTGCAATTGTGATATTTCACAGTATTTCCACATTTAGTGAAATATTTTTTGGCCAAGTACAATTTAAGAGAAATGTGTTTTTTTGATGTGAATACTTGGCAGAGTTGCGGCCTGAAAAGATGCTTTGATGTTTGACACAGTGCCGAATGGAATGGAGCAGGATACCTCAACAAGGGAGTTATCCATCATCTCCTGTCCATCAATGTTTAATGGCTAAAGTGGTTCCATTTTCATGGTAGAGAACATAACAATCTTGCATTTGAGCATTTTGTCCCTCTCCACCAAGCCCCTTAACAGCTACCCTCTCCCAGTCACAATGTGCTTTTTCAACAAGCACCTTGTCCACTCACCTCTTCTCTCCATGTGCTTCCTCCTCTGTTCCTGTCAGTTGACTGTGTTCCTGTGCATAAATAGTGCAACCAACCAATTTGGTGGACCATGTTCCTGTTAACATCACTCATCTTCAAACAGTTTCACAAATACAGTTCAACTAGCGCTTGAATACCTGCCTGGACCCCTGCAACGGAGAGATAGATGTAATATATATATATATATATATATATATATAGAGAGAGAGAGAGATATATAGATATATATAGATATAGATAGATGTATATGAATGTGTGTGTGTGTACTGTATATATCTATATCTATATCACAATATAGAGATGTTCAGGTGCAGTGTGCTGACTCAGGTGTGATTCACCTTGAATGTGATTTACAGTAATTATGAATGAGTAGGAGGATTATTGGCCCTGGTAGATACAGCAAAGTATTACTTGCTATTGCAGTCCCCAGCATAGTAACATACAATAATTGCTGACACTGGTTTCTCAGCTTCCTACAGTTTATTATATAAGGCATTTAATCTTCTACACTACGAGTTTTTAATGCTTTGTTTATGATGGTTCACTGCACTGCATCACTGGACTTCACACATAAAATATGATGGATATGATGGTGCATGTTCGAAAATCGGCATGTTCAGAATTGAATTGGCTATTCGAAGCGTCAGTCATCTATAAACTTGCTTGCAATTGGCTCAATCTTCACAGAAGATGAAGGAGGGCCTTTCTGTTCAACCCAGGCTGTTATTGGCATCTCTGTTTGCTAGGCTTGATATGGCTGATCGTGATTGGACAAGTCTCCACATTGTAAGTTAGAAGTTAATAGTGCCATTGGTGTAAGTTTCCGGAAGTGGCAAGGGGAAACACAGAAGACAAGCAGAGGACTAGCATGTAATTTGAAAGGAGAAAACATCTTTCTGTAGAATTATTATCATGTTTTGGACTATTTTTTTTTTTTACTACAGTGGATCGTGTGGACTTTTGTCATTGTTACCAGGCTGTTTTCATCGGAGTGTTATCAATTTATGGATCACTGAGACACCTAATGGGTGAGTTGCCTCAATACTGTGGATTTTTGAAATGACTGGTTGTCTGCTGTTGGCGTTTATTGTGCCTCCTGTAGTGACTGTATGATGGTTTAGAATGGTTTGCATCAATGGAGTCACGTGAATTTTAGCTTGCTAACGGTGTTTAATATATGTGTAAACTTGGACCTGGTAACAGCGCCTACGTCGCAGGATGGCCGTTGGAACGTTAAGAAGTTCTAGTGTTAAAGCAAGCAGGCTAACTTAAATGGGATTGTCAGGATGTGTGTTTCATTGAATATTGGACTATTAATATAGCCTGCTATTAATATAGGACTACTTAGCAAATACTGAGTTGGAAAAGTGTTCAACTTTGCTACATTGCGTTGCTTTGAGCCACTGGCTATCAGGATTTGTCAGTTGTTCACATTTGCTATGGGGCTTGATGCTATCGCTGAATTTTCAAAATGAGACTGTTGTTTTTGTTGTTGTTGTTGTTGTGTGTGTTTGTGTGTGGGTGTGTTTGTGTGGGTGGGTGAGTGTGTGGTGCATGGCTGCAAGCCTGGTGAGTGGTTGTATGTGTTGTTGCTACCATCATTGTTACTGTCGTGAGTGACTGCCACAGAGCTACTAAAAAATACATGTTGTCACACTTTTATCTTCAGTTAGACGCCCACCATAAAACTTCCCACCCACCTGCCCTGTCCATTGCTGCCAATACGTTGCCCTGAATCCTGCACACTAGACCTTTCAACTTTATTTAACATTTTCAGGAAACAAATCTAATACAGTGCAGCATATTTGTATGATGGGATCTGGCTGGTTATAATTTAAGGAAGCACCAAATATTTTCCTCTGTCATGAATTGAAAAAGCAATTAATTCAATTACTTGTTATCATTAAAATGCAGCCTAACTAACCTGAAGAAAACACATTTTGACAGTAACCTTTTGAAATACTTTAAAGTGAAGAACTAAACTAACGAAGTAGTGTGCAGAAGCTGATTCTGCTTGAACATGTGACGTGATGTGATTCTGTGGCAGTGAACCTCCAGCGCTTTTAAAAGTGCTTTATTTTGTCGCTCGTTGTGTGAATGGATTAGATTACTTTACATCCCTAATAACAAAAGGTTTCACTTGACTCAGCAGAGTTTTGGTCGAACTACTTTTGCTTTAAGCCCAGCACCTTTGGCATGTTTTCTATTATGCTGTTACTCACGTTTGCTCTGTCAGTTAAACTCTTCCTGGACCGCTCTTCTTCCTGGTCCAGGCTTAGTCTCTTTTCAAACATCATTTAGAATGAAACAAGTAATTTCCCCTGTCTTCCATTCCTTGTCGGGTCTATTAAAGTCCCATTTAAGTTACTACTCTCCTCCCACATTTAGATGCTATCAATGCATAGCAGCTTTCAGTTGCATTTTTCAGGCTCAAGCCCAGTGATGAGTATAATGCAAGTAGGCTGTTTAAGACATCACTGGTCATGACATTAAATGTTGAAAACAATGAATTTAGGCTTATTACCAGAAAGAAAGAAGTAAGCTAGTTCAGGCCTGCTACAGGACAACCAGCTATGCCAGTCAAGGTATTACCAGCCACTTCAATTACAACTTATTTTTCCAGTTCCATCCTCTCCGCTTTTCACACTTACACCAGTCTTGTGAATACACCCACAAACAAAGAGCACACAGCATTAAAAAACAGTTTTTGTAAACAAGTTGTCAACTGTTAACTGAAATGAACATTCTTATTTCAATTTCAGTGTTATTCAGCTTTATTGCTTGTTTCTTGTTCTAGATCAGTTTGCATATCATTGTCAAAACAAAAACGGTTGTCAACATTTGTAAAACTTTTGGAAGACAAATTCCTGACTTCTGAAGATCATTATTGATTGTTTAAGAATTGCTTAAAAAGAGAGTTCTCCTCCCCTTCATTTATAATGTCAGTGCTGGTAATAATCGCCCTATCACAGCTCATGACATGCAACAACACCAGCTGTTTGGATGGTAGGCACAGGCTACGTCTGGTAAATGATAAAAGGCTGTTCTTACAATGCCACCACTCTGCTCAAAAGCCGGTTTAATTATAGGATATTAGTAACGTTCAGTGACGGTAAAAGAAGATTCATGAACAAAGTGATAAAGGATAAATCAAAAATCATCGTAAAAATGTATTTTTCACCAAAGAACTCTGAAGTTAAGAAGCAACTCTATGACTTATTCAAACAATATCATTTTCACACTTTTAAATTCAGTATGCAGAGCCTGAACCTTGGACATGTTGCCATGAAAATAATGGCAATTTTTGTCTGGAAGTACCATAAATCTCTAGCAAAAGTGTCTGTGTAAATGTAAATATTTTTTTTTTTTAATCTGAAGCCAACAATCAGGCAGCAGTCTTTGAGATTCAAATGCCTTTCTGCTCTCCTCACCGTCTCCTGGGCCAATTCAGAAATGACTTTAAGATACAGTTAATTTAGCTTATTAATTATATCTGTGTTTGATTTGACCTGTAGAACGTTTAGGTCACCAGACATTGATTTCATAGATGTAGCTTTGAAGCTTCAGGGTTGTTGCACAACCTCTTCATTACATCTGTTCCACAAACAGGCCATGTCTATTTGCCTTTGGCTTTCCGTGTGTGTGTGTGTGTGTGTGTGTGTTTATTTGTGTATGCGTGATTGTGCCAGCGATCCCTCTGTCTTTCTGCTCTGTGTTTCTTGTCTGCGCTGTTTTTAAATCATTCATATAGCACTTTAGTCAATAATGGTTGTTTTAAATGTTTTATAAATAAACATGGCCTCCCTATCTCATCCCACTCTCCTCTCTGTTTATTCTGGGCGCTCTCCTGTCATGTATTATTTCAGCTTCCTTGTGGTCTCTGGACTCTCACGCATACACAACTAATCTGACAGGCCGCAGCCGCGCAGTAATCAATTGCAATATTTTTTTCCAGAAATGTGACTGATTGACAGAATTATGTTTCATCCCAAATATTCATTCATTTGGTGAATATGTGACTGGGTAGTTTATTTGTTTCATTTTGATTTCTTTCTGTCGAGAATGAATTCACTCTATAATTGGAAAGGGACAAGCAGTGGTCCAAGAAGATATTAAGCATGTGTTTATTGCTTTCCCCTTTACCATTTATTTGATTTGTCTTTTAATAGTGTGACCTTATACAGATAGAAGCTTCAATTTCAAATGAATATTTTCTACTTGTACTCAGTATAATGAGCTATGATGAGCATAAACATTAGAGATGCTCCTGGGCTCTGTTACCTTAAAGTACCTGAAGGTGCAACCACATCTGGGAAATCTGCTTTTTCAGAGTGTTTCTGACAAGCTTTGCACCTACAGACGCTTTTAATGCACTTCTTTTTTTTACCAACTCACACAAAGTTTATTAATCCAAGAGGACCAACAACTGCACTGCAGTATCTTTTATTGCAAAGTCACATTTCCACCAAGCAGTCCGGTTCAGTTCATTACACATTAGAACGGTTATTTGTTTTTCCACTGTCAAAAGTGGCAACAATAGAAACCACCATCCTGTTTTTTCATGATGCCTCTTGAGGTACCTACACACTGATTCAATGCTTAAAGGTGGAGCTAGAAACACCGCAGACCGTTGATTGGTCACAGCGATCAGCCGTGTCTTATCATCATCTGGCAGTCTTTTGCCTTGCTGCTTGCAGCCTTTTTTTCTGACAAAGCTTGTCTCCCTGTTGTAATAAACAACCGCAGACCAAGAAGAAAGAAGATGAAACATTCAATGTCCTCCTTTGTGTTGCGTTGTGTTTGTAGTTATAAGAACAGCACAGACCATTGCTTAATGTGTGCGCAGGGCGCGCAGCAGAAAGGTGACGTGAGTGAGGGTGGAGCAGAGGAAAAGCAGTGTGGGGTGGCTGTGGCCATCAGGAGGTACAGCGGGTCTTTCACTGATCAGAAGATCTTTGGTTCAATCCCCGGCTCCTCCACCCTGCATGCCCAGGCGTTCTTGGGCAAGATGGAACTGAACGGAACAGAATGGGTGAATGTGGCATGCTGAGATGCTCTGAGTGGTTGGTGGAGCAGAAAAGTGCTATATAAATGCAGGCCATTTGCCATTTGTCAGTCTGGCAGTAAATTTACAGTATAGGTTGCAGCGTGTCAGTTAATAAATGCTACAGCTTTTCAAGACCAAGAAAAGTCTCAACTGCTGGAAAAGTAAAGTGGGTGACCCCCAAAGCCCAGCAACAACCCTGCCTACTAATGAAGTGTGCAAAGTCTATGTTTCTTCCCTTTACATAGATCAAGTTTTTCATGCAGCTCACCTTTTTGAATGAGCGAGCTATTTTGCAAATACATTAGCAACAAACGCGCTGCATGATGGAAATGTTTTGGGCTGTTGCAGCGCCCTTTGCAGCCACCGTACGCTTGCCATCACCGTAAAGCAAGTATATCCAGCATAGCATTTAAAATAATTACTGCAAGCTTGTGGATTTTGGAAACATCATTCATTTTCATTTCATTTCATTTTGTTTGTGCCCCTTTGAATAGGGGTTCAAGGAGTTTTGTCTGTACTTTTAATATTGATTCCATTTGTCCGTAATTCAACATTTCCTAATCATGTGTTCTCTATTTGTTAACCTTTTTATTCATCTTATTCTAGTGCGTTTATGTTGGCTGGTTGTGTTCTCATTGATAGTGAATTTGTAGCTGCCGATTGAAGTCTAAAATGCACTTTTGACAGAATGGCTGAAGTTTACTGTCTGAAACTTGCCAGGCTGGAGGCTGTCACTGCTGACTGTAAATCAGGCTGCTCTTTCTCGATGTACTCATGCTGATGATTCCAAGCACATTAACTGTAGCAACTGTGCCATTTGTTTCATTTATGCTTTGCATGTGACAGATTCTTAATATCCGACATGGTTTATGGAGAATTTAATACAGCAACTTTGCTTTAAATCAATTCGTCCTTCTCTTCAGCACCATGGACAGCGAACATTAAGAAGCTCTTAAAGGCACGTGCGCTTGCTTGTTAGTGCTGTTTTGGGAATTGTGAGTAAAAATTTAAGAGCTTTTGTAAAAATGCTCTTAGAGAACACACTTAACCTTTAAAATCGATCATTACTGGGAAAGAGGGCCCTGTAAGTTCTTCCCTTTCTCTGCAGCCACATTTGCTCACACCACTTGCACATGTATTTCTATCAAGTTTCTTTCTGTCTCCACAAAAAAAAAAAGCCATGATGTTGGCTGAAACTGTTGTGTCCCTGATTACCATCCATCTGCTACTGTTGTTTTCTTCACTCTCATGTAGCAACAGATTTCTTTCTTGTATTGTTTTGTTTACCAACTTTGTGTTTTTTTTTCATTGTGGTAAAGCTTTACAGATATCTTCAAGTCACAAAGGAATATAAAACATCTCTTTATGCTCTACTCCATCATAAAAAAATACTGTTAGACATCAGTCTTTCACAACTCCCACACTGTGTATGTTTCCTTAGTTCAGATGAAAGCTGCAACCTACGCACAAGTCTAACCACTTTCCTGTATTACATAAAGGATAATTAGTCAGTTCACTTAAAAAAAAGGGAGGCCAAGATCAAAAGGTTATTTGATCAGTTTCACCCAAAATAATTTCATCAGTTTGAAATGTGACACTGATTCTGTTATGAAAATCACAGGGGACTGATCGGATCGTGTGCAGACACTGCACTTATCCAGTAACTACTGATGAGCTGACATGAAGTGACTCAATTTGACTTGTGCATGAGTTGATAATGGTTAATCTGGTCTTTATTATTGACACTTCATTTATATCACCAAGCAATAAAAAGTGTTTTCTCTGAAAAAAAAAAAAGCTGCCTATTTGATATGGATTAGAATATTTCTGTTTAGATGTCCCAAAATGCCGACTGTGTATCATAACTCCATTACATCAATTGCTTTATCATCAAGATCACATACTGATCACTCTCATCTGAAGGCAACTTTAGTCCATCTCCCACGTGGATCCCGCTGCTGCTTGCATCCAGGAAAAGAAGAACACCCTTAAACTAAATCTTTTTTTTTTCCAATATCCTGCCCAAAAATGAGGACAGCAGGCTTCAAATAATTAAATTATTTCAATTTTGATTCTTTAAGAAGCTCTTTTGAAGAGTCTTAATATGTCAGAAAAAAAGGTAGAGATGTTATTATCAAACCTTGAACAAAGCACCACCCACTGTCGGGGTCCTCATTGACAATGTTGCACTGAATAGAGTTGTGTTCAGTAGTGTTAGAAGATAATTTTCACCTAACCTTAGAACACCGTTGTGTCAGATATCTTCCAGATATTTGCCTTTGTCAACAGACAGATTAGTCGGAAAAGTGTGTAAGAACAATGTTTTTTTTTTAAGTCTGACAGAAACTTACTCAAAACTAGTTAACCTGTGACCACTGAGCTCACATACTGGAGAACATCAGCAGGTAACACGTCTCTCACAAACAGGACAGAAAATCATTATCCTGCCAAGCAGCAGGTCAGTGATCAAAGTATCAATTAAGTATGAAAGCATTTCTAAAATGTATTTTTAATTATTGTATTACAGTCTGTTTTTGATTTTGACTGCACACTTTGACGCAGCTTCAGCGAACCAACCAGGACGATCTTGACCCTTCCATCTCTGTCTGTACACTGTATCATGTAAACATACTCATATGAATTCCTGCAGATGTATTTGCATTTAGAGACTAGTCAGATACTGTTTGGAACATGTGCGCATCTCATATTTCATCAATGCAGTATCTTGTGTTGGTTAAATCTATTTACAGGGTCAGATGTCACCTTGTCGTCATGTCAGGAGTTAACAGGACAATTGACAATTGTCTGACTCTATACTATATCTAGTTAGCAATACACTATTATTTGTCATTGGACTGATTCTACAAGTACTATACATACAACCCTGATCCCCCCAAAATAGTTGGGATGCTGTGTAAAACATAAAACAGAATATGATCTGATCTGATATGATATGCTAATCCTTTTTTGACATGTATGTTTCACCTCATCAGTTTCATTGATTTTCGTAAATATCTGCCTATTTTGAATTTGGTCTACATGGGTTTAGGAAAAGTTCGTAAAGAGTTGTCGGTAAACACAGTTCTTTTGGAAATGACTGTATTCTGTTTTTATTCACATTTCACACAGCAACCCAAATTTTGTGGAACTGGGGTTGTGCATGTAAATTTGCTGTAAGTAATTCAGAGCTTTTAATACTGTTATCTGTCTAATCTATTTGTCGTGGCTCTCATACATTTGGTCATGCATTTCATTACTGATCACATCTACGGCGTAGCTCCTTTCTGACATGTGTATCTAATTTGCATATGTCAATTTAACATATTGCATTAATGTCTGACATGCCATGAAATACAGCATGTACATCAACAGTACTGGCCAATAATTGCTGTTTGCTATTTAATTACAGCTTTCATATATTGTCAGTTCTTGTTGGATTTGATCGCCTCTCTGTACACGTTTGAAACTGTGTTGATATGATTTGACTGGCTGATATGATTTGAAGGAAGTGTAAAGCCATCCAGATTATGTTTTATATCAACATAATGTCAAAACATTAATAGCAAATTTGCACTCCTATAACATTGTCAGACTTGCGATTGATAGTATATAAAAAAGGATCAAAACTTATGCAGTGGAACTAAAGATTGCATTGTTTTCATTACGCACATTCTTCTTCTTCGTCCTTGTCAAAACCCTCTGCCTCCATTACCTACAATGCAACTCAAAAACCGACAACCAGTCAGAGATTCGGATGTGTCCACCCTGCCCACCTGACCAAAACCCTAACCTAACACAGACTGGGCAGGAGAAAGGTGTGTTATGATAGCAGTGGTTAATCCAGCCTCAGACAGATGTGTGGTGTGGTCAGCTGAGGTCTGATGAGCTCACTTCTTTCTAATTCCACGCCGCCAGATTTTCTTTCATTTTCAAACTTGTAGTCCAAACCAAAGCTGACTCAAGTGCTGACTCAAGTGACATTACTTGAGGCAATTTATCAGATTTCATACAGCCGCAAAAGGCTTCATGCAACTTTTTTTTTTTCACATCTACAGCTGTTCTCCCAAAGATCTGAGTTCCCCTTTAAGGTCAGGTGACTAAACCACAGTGTCCAGGTTAGGGAAAGATCCTGGTCTGGTCAAGTAGCCATTGTCTCGAAGCATGAGACAAGCCTCGGTCTTCAGAATCAAAAACGTGTGCTTCAATCTTACTCAAGTTGTGGATGCTTGTAGAAAGACGTGGTATAGAAGAGAGCAGTATTCACATTTTCTCCAGTGATTGTAAACCTCCTATGAAAAAAATATAAGATGGATTTTTTTTTCCTTGCAACAAAGCTAGACAGTTAGTTACAACTGCACGTGGCTGGGCCATGTGCAGCTCTATTCATTTGTGAAGACAGTGAGTCAGTAGGCTTACATGTTACTCACTGAGTACATCTGCCAACTGTGAGTGCATCTGCTAAGTTAGAGTCTGTATGAAATCATGCGCACACACGGTTTACTCACAGCGCTTGTATTTATGCGGTGCTGGCTGCTCCACCCTCAGCAGGCAAGCTGGCATCGACCTTGGGGCGATGCGCCTGATCTTCGCGCACGCCTCACCTCTTAATGATAAAATGAGAAAACTGGGTCGGAGATGTACATTCCCACCAGAAATAGTGGGAAGTTAACATCTTCAGCCGAGCACCAAGACTTCCAACTGGGAAATCATCTCTAAATAAATCAAATGAGTTTCACAAATAGGTGAGGAGCCTATGGGAGGCCCAGGTTTGCTCCTGGGAGGAATGAACAAGTCTGGATGATTAACTGAGAAATGAATGACCTGCTCGTGTATCCACTAGAAACCTACTTGAGGAATCAAATGACTCTAAATTAAATTATATTTGAAGACTTTATAGAGACTGATGTTGTTTTTCATGACTATTTATTATCTCTGTTCAAGGAGTTTAAGTCATTCCCTGAAGCAAAATCTGAAACATTGTCTTCATTTTCTTTAACCTGGGCTTTAAGACAAGGCATGTTCAGACTTTGCTGTGTTCTATACAATCAGCAGAAAATTGAAAGAGCCGTAATGTATTTGAAAGAAAAGACACTATTACGACGAACAGAATGTCCGCCAAATTGGATCAAAGTGAACATTTTGCAGCTGTTTAAAAGTGTCTACCGGGGTGCTTTAAACTCTCACAGTTTGCAGGAGAGAATAAGAGAGACAGAGGGAAAAGTCCACAGAAACCGACGGTGCATGTGTACTAACCCATGTGTTGTCGTAATGGTAAAAAATGACCCATTATATGTTTAACAGCAGCGAAACCCCCCTCAGGGACCTTTTTCTCAACTTGAAATTTGATGACTTTTCCTATACTGACCTTAACGCTAGAAAAGTGAAGCATCGCCTTTGTTTGTATTTCCATAAAAGCTGTACACCGCCAGGGTACAAAGATTCATCCGCCAGGAATGAAATAATTTAAACACCACAGAACCACAAAGTAACACACGTGCACACACACACGCACGCATTGAGAATATGTGCGCTACTGATCGAATTCAGACAAAACCGAAGCTTTCTTGTGCACGTGCAGCATCTCCCCTCCACAACCCCACACATGACTCAAGCTCAGAGACAAAATGAAATAAAAAAACAGCATTGTTTACTAATGAGGCAGGCAGTCAGAGGCATGTCTTCTGCCAGTGCAGAGACAGATGACTGTACCCCAGTTCTCTCTTTGCTGAAGCCATGAGAGCACATTTCAGTACCCAACAGGTCGTAGATCTGATTTCTTTTAGATGTCCAAGAGAAACAAGAGAACCGTGATTTAGAGGAGGGTGAGGAGAAAATGGATATTCATAGAGTTTGTGATGGATGACAGTATGTTTCTTCATGCAAAACAGATGAGGTTCAAGATTCAATTAAACTGCTTTTTTCTAGGGGTTTAGCGAAGGCTGGTCATTTTTGACCCTTAGGACAAAGCGAGTATGTTAAGACTGCACAAAGGCTAGAAAAGAAATGGTAATCTGCCATGAGATATATTACAACTCACCAGAGTTGGGATCGGAGTTGCCGTCAGCTTCAGTCCTCTTATCAGGGGAGGCCTGCTCGTAGAAGTCGTCCTGCGCCTGCACCAGAGGGAGAGGTTGTGTGAGGAGGGAGCCACTGCCTACAGGCTCGTGGTCCCCCAGACCGCTGTCACTGCAGCTCTCCTGAGAGCCATCCGGCAGGTGAAACGTGACGCGCCGCTGCGACTAGAACCAAGAGCACAAAACAGAGCCTCTGATGTTAGCGCTCTGCTCTGCCCGCTCAAATGTTTATCCTTTTCACACTATTGTTTTACACCGAGCTGGGAAAGCTCATGCCTGCCGTTTGACACGCTGAGTACCGATCAGTACCGCAGTGTGAAATAAGTCTGAACAATGCAAAATGTATTAAACGTTTGCAGGCAAGGAAGGCACTGAGGAATTGAAGGGTTCGTTTTCAGTTTCAGAAGACTGAGAATGATTGCAGAATAACATTTCTATTTTGACTTGGGCCGAGTTATTGATGGAGGGGGAGTTAACACATGGTAAATACAGTCACGTTTCACTGCACAATGACAACCAATAACAGCATGCAAATTAAACATCATGCGCTGTAACAAAAATTCAGCAAGGTGGAAAGTGCAAAATTTGTGAGCCTTTCATAAACACATAGTGTAATTAATGTCAGGCATAATTAATGAAGGCCATGAAATTCCTAGATATTGGTGACAGCATATCATGGTGTTTGTGAGGACTGCTTGCAGGGCGTTCGCTGCCTGATTGTTTCGTTTGTGTTGTCAGTTTGTTTAACAGAAGTCGCCCCCAGGGTGTCCTTCTTGCCGCATTCTGCACTTTCTGCGAGGAGAGGAATTTCTTAACCCAAAAGCGTTCCAGGGGCATAATCTATATCGCCCTTCTGTTGGAGAACACGAACACACCTAGCCAGACACACGCACACATGCACACACACGCCATCCTTAAAGCCGCCCTGATTGAATTTCCAATTGTTAATTCCAAGTGTCTTTTCCCCTTGCTCTAATGACATTTTCCTCAGGCTTTTTCATAAGTCCAGACACAAGCCTCCAGCTAACCTTTCGTGAGCACAGAGAGGTCCCTGCCACATCCTTGGTGATGACAGAGACGGGTTTTACAGTAATTATTGGCAAAAGCAAAGGTCACCCAATCTGCAGTCTAATGCAAATGACCTCATTATATATTTTAGAAGTGCTCCAAAGGCATGCAACATTCAATTAGCCAAAAAGAGGGAATAAAGAGGGAAAAGAAATGGGGTGGTGAGGGAGGTGGGGGTGGTGAGGTAGGTTGGGGTGGGGGATTTGGAGGCAGACCTAGGGGACTGTGGGCAAAACAAAAGCTGGCTTCAGATTTAGATGCATGGTGTTTAGTTTTCATGAAGGATGGATGCATGGATGGATGGATGGATTGAAGGAAGGATAGATAAAAAAGACAACGATTAGATACAATTCTTAATCTTCTACTCAAGACCTACAAAACCTGTCAGCTATAACAACCTTGCAGGGAGATGTCAGTCCTTACATGCCCAGGAGTGTTGCAATGCCACTGATAATACTCAGCTGACAAAAGGGAGAATGAATTGAAATGACAAGAAAGAATGTTTTATGAAATTCAAGGCTGACAGCTACTGTGAAGAATTGAATTGGATTTAGTGATGAAAAGTTGTGGTGGGTTTTATTATATATACTTTTCAGGCCCTTTTAAAAAATAGTAGACAATAAAAAATACAAAGAGATAAATACCTATCTATCTTAACCGACGGTGGGACAACTCTCCCTCCTCCAGACCACGCAGTGTGAAAGTGACCACTTCTGTGACATTTCTCGTGATTATCAGAAATAATGCCATCCAAAATCCAGTATATATTGCCAAAAGTCTAAACCGGGATTTGAACAATGCTTCACACTTGCAGTCTCCAACAGCAACTGAAAGTGCAGCATCAAGTACAATTAAATGTAAAGGTCTTGTAAAACAGTAGGAATCTGTTTAAATGTCACCGTTAGTAATTATAAAGAGGCAGATGATCAGATGTGGCATTTCGAATGAAGATGATGTAACGGGGGGAAAAAGTCCTCTCTAAAGAGGTTCCCTCCTCTGTTTGTTTGTGTGACAGCTAAAGTATACTGATTAGGCAACGTAGCGCTCTCAGTTTCACATGGCGAGGCAGGCTATGTGTGTGTTTGTGTGTGTGTGTGTGTGTGTGTGTGCGTGCGCGCCATTAAAAAAACACTTTATCGAGAAAATGAACCCGCAGAAGCAGAAGGGTGAGGCAGGCCTTAAAGATTTGACATGTTTGGTGTATCTGCACTTAATTAACAGTGGCTTCATATGTTTTTCTTCTTGCCGATGCCAAAGCAGTTGGCCTTAGGCAAGGTAGGCCTGTATTTGTTGGCTGCCCTGAAAGTGTCAAGCTGGCAATACTGATACTGGCAGCTTTTCAGCTCCCTCTCTCCAGAGTTAAGCTCTACATTTTACAACAAAGTCAATGAAAGAGATATTCAAAGTGTATATCTTTTGTTATTAGTAAACCGATAGGATTGGGTATGGTGTACGATGTAGTGGAACTTTTTTTAAAGATTTTATTTCCAGAAAGGTTTGCGATCTAGACTACATGCGCATCAGCATAACGCTGACGTTTATGAGAATACTCTGATTAATACATGGAGTGAGTGAATACAAAATGACATGCGGTAGACAGTGTGACAGTGGAAGAATGACTGTTGAAGCCGAGGCAAACGAACAACAATCTTTATTCTTAATTAATCACAATATACGACGTGACAAATGTGATATGGTAAAATTGTCTTCGTGATGAGTGTGGGCAATAATTGAAGCAATGATAACTTTGCATATATAATTTGTAGTAGAGAAAAAAAACTGGCTCATTACTGATTGGGGTAAATATAAAGGTCCATTTTTAAATTACATGCACTGCGTATATCTGTGTGCGTTGTCTGTGGGTGTTGTCTGTTTGCATTTGTGCATGTGTTTATTTGTGGGTTTAAGCATGTTTGAAGATATTTGTATTTCTCTGTTGCTGACAGTCACTTGTAGTAACATTAGCATAAGACCGGCTTAAACTATCCCTGCTGCCAGTTTACAAGATATTATGGCTTATCGCGCCTGCTAACCCTTATTATCCGCTTGTTTTTATAATTTGCCTGACCAAACACACTCACTTTAACAAACACAAAGCAAATAGCAGCACTTCGCTGCTGGAAGGTTTAAATTCCAGCAAGCATGCAAATTATCAGGAAGAGCATTCGCCCTTGGGTCTTCATAGAAAGGATGCAATATTAAGCAAAATGAAAATAAAATCTGACAGGGGAAAGTAAATGCCAACTATTAAAAGAACAGTCGCAACTTTATGCAAAACATATTCTTCTATGTGAAAGTGGAACATTTTGGCTTCCCACGCATAAACTTAGCTCCATGCAATGTCCTCTTTAAGTTCAAATGGGTATGTGCTGTATGACTGTTAAAAGCACTCTTAATTGTTTAATTAAGTGTAGTAGTAGGTATAGTAGTACAGATTAATTCAACTTTAGTTAGTTTTATTGATCTAAAGTTTACAGTTTAATTGTTCAGGACTGATTCTAACTAAGTTTGGCTGTTGATTGTTCTGAGCAAAGTCTGTAGTCAGAGAGCAATCATTTAACCAGATGGTGACAGTAATAGATACAGAAAGCGGTTAGTCACCCGTCAAATGATGCACAATGCATCACAAGTATTCTCAGCTACTGCAGCCCTACATGCAACACCTCACAATCAGTGGGTGAAATATAAAGAATCACAACACAGTAAAGACCGAGTTCCACAGAGCGCAAAAGTGATACAACTTTGGTTTTATGTGGCAGAAAGCAAATAGGGATAGGGCTTAAGACTCGCGCGTTCTCTCTGCATCCCCGTCTTTCTCCTCCTGAGTGACCATATGGAGCACAGTGTGCAAGTCAAAAACAACTTCTGTGTTGTATTGTGTTCCAAATGAACGCAGGGTAACACTACATTTCTATCAGGCAGACGTTTAATGAGAAGAAGCACACACTGGGCGGACGTGCGTGCGCACACACGCACACAATAATGCAACCTCCTCACCCTCACAAATAATCTTATCTAACAGCAGTCTGACACCTGCGGTGAGAGAACACTTCCCACGAGTCCGTTCTCACAATCAGACCACTGAGGGAGATCAGTCAACCAGGAAAACAAAACTCACAGAAAGATCTCTTTGTCTTCCTCTCCCTGCCCTGCTCTCCCACTCTCTCTCCTTCCCTCTGAGACCAAAGGTGCTGTGCCATCTGCTGGCCACCTCGGAAAATACATTTTCTACCAGTGAAAGGCCACAGACATGATTGTCTTCTTTGTACCGTTGGTCATGCTGATTGATTTTTTTCTTTCTCTGTCGCTGCCTCTCTGTCTTACACCTTTGCAGTGCTTTTGCAGTACTGTGCAACACTTGCTAAAACAACAGCATGACAAAGCTGAGTCCTATTTGATGGTATTAACCCTCAAATAGAATAATGGATGTCCTTTTTATGTTTTATCATGTTTTTTAGTAGGTACTTTTCGGTGTCGTGCTCTATTCCCCACAGTTTTCATCCACAATCCCGACAAGCTGTAACATTCCATAAAAAATCAAATCAAGTGAAACATTAGCAGACGATAAACATTGCCTCCTGTCAACATAACATGCGGCTTTCCTTTGGGATCATCCATAAGATGCATTACAATCTCAGTCAGGCAGGGCTCTATTTTGATGACATAAACGCAGTCAAAAACAAGTTTTTCAAACAGCTTAAAAAAGATGAAAGACGCAAGGATAAAAAGAGTTCCCAAACTTGTTTCTGTAAGCAACACTCAAATAAAAAGTGACAAATAAATCACAATCTCCCCCGTCTTTGATTCTGACTCTAATATTGACGTAGTCTGCTCCTGCTGCCTCTCCAGAGTCTAAGTCTGCTGCCTTCTGCTTTTCATCATTAAATCATAGCAAGGCAGCTCTGAGAAACATCTGCATTCTGCCACATCCACAACGAGGCCCGATCAGTCACTCCCTCGCTGTTTGGTTCGCCACAAACTCACACACTCACACACACAAACACACTTACAAAGACAAACACAAAGACACATAAATCTAAGTCACATCTGACCCATTTCCCAAATTACGAGCTTGGAAAGGTGGACATGTAGTGCCTGTCTGTGTTATGTCCAACAGTGGTGTGCTTTGTGTTAGTCATTTATAAGCAGTGCTTGCTTAGCATGTGATGATCAGCACAGTCCATCATTGTGACTCTCTCTGGACTGAATGATCTTGTGCAGATTTATGGATGCAGTACACAGCATGTATGTTTTTTATGTATTTATCTTTCAAGCATTTATTGTCTAACCTACACAGGAGACACTCTTTCCTCATTAAAAAGCAGAAATCCATGTGTAGTCGCAAGCATGCTTGTCACCAGACTCACACTCTCATGTCATATCTCACAGACGACAGAGGGTGACAGGTGCTGTGACAAAATCCTGCTAGTTGATGCCCTCAAAGTCCAATTTGTTTTCTTTTCATCTGTCTACACCTCCCTAATTAACTGCATTTCATCCTTCCTCCATACATTAGCATGAGCAGCCCTCCCCACTGTTTTTTGCTTGTTAAATAGATATTTGTTTTTAGCCTAATTTGCGCTAGTCACGCTAGAGATATCACATTTAAATGACAGAGGATGTGAAACAACACAGTACTAGCTAAAATATCCCCAAATCCACATTCCTTTGTGTTCAGCTGATATAAAATATAACTGAACACTCTATTAAAACATCAAGAATCAAAATGCATGTTTGCTAAAATTGCATTCATTGATTTTTGGCCACATGGGGGCAGCAAAACGGTATAAACACAACACTGACATATATCACCTTATAAAATGAATGGGGTGAATGTGATGGCAGACATAGGTAGAAGTTAGTTCACTCTTCACTCTAACCAGGGAAATATCTGGCTTTTTAGCCTCTAAGTGCTCCAATAGTTTCAACAACAGTTCTGTGTTGGACAGGTAGCTAAGTTTTCACAAAAAACAGCTGCCTGCAGCTGCTACAAAGGTGAAGTTGATCAGAGTGCTGAAACTGGACCAAAACGGTGAAGTTGATAGCAGTAAAACCAAAAAAATTAGCTGAAAGATACTCAAATTCTCTGCAGAACTGAGGGCACAGCCCAGCCTCATTCCAAAGGATGTAATAGACCCTCCGACCCACTAGAGGATAGCTTGTCAGTGCTACGATTTGCCTTGTCTAGGCGTGAAAAGTACACACATGTATGACAGTGTAGTGCCAGCAGAGGGTGATAATGATGAAGAGGAGGGCAAACATAGTGAAAAAAGCGATAAAGTTGACCTAGGGTTGGAGGTAGGGGCAGAATGGTGGATTGCACACAGGACTTCCACACAGGACACCTGGGCTTGATTCCCATGTGAAACCGATGGTCGGTGCTGATTCTAGTAAAGAGGTCAAAGCCAAACCGGGAATTTTCCTAAACCTAACCACGTAGTTTTAGTGCCCAAACCTAACTGCAAGCATCACCTGAAATGCTCCTCAGCAAGCTTTATTTTGACATTGCATATTTTTTATTGCTAACTCGACAGTGGAATGAGAAAGTTCTCTTTGCGCGACCAAGCAAGGCAAAATGTGACACTGACATGGTGGAGTGGCGGATCTATTACACGCTTTATCGAGGAGCACTGCAGCGCTAATATAAAAATACTGATCTGTGCAGCTTGAAGATTTCAGTCCTGGTTGTATTTGTTGACATCTGCGGTTCCTGGTGGTAACAACAAGTACATTTTAATAGAACAAGCCCAAGCGTTCCACTTGAAATGACACTTTTATAGATCACTAGGGGGCAGCAAATTCTCTTAAATGTCAAAAAAACAAAAAAGCAAAAACAAAAGACAAAAGAAGAACTTGTGTATCTATTTCCAGCACACCCGACCAAACTGTGGGTGTCTCAGATGATTCATCTTAACATTTTGATAGAGAACACAGTCCACAACATTATCCAACATGCTGAACTTATGATTAAATGTTTCCTTTGGCGATTTATGAAAAATACCAGCCATTCATCATATCAAACATGGGGTGGATGAAGATCTTAAGGATGATAAAACTTGACTGATAAAAGTTATGCTTCATATTCAATTGTACAACATTATGTACTGGACACAAGATTGCTGAAATCCTTGGTGTGTATGAAGCTTCACTCCTTCAATACATAGCTTCTAGTCACACTAAAGCCGCTATGCGTAGGACTTGACCTTGGTACAATGAGGTGAATGGGCTGAAAGCAACATACACCCCACAGATTTTTCTTTTTGGCCAAAGTTATTTCATTCTTCTACAACCAAAACTTTAATTCAGCAAAACAGATGCTGGAATGAAGTTAAATGCAAACACAAAAAATACACTCTCCACTTTAGAGGCTACAAAGCTTGAGGAACAAACCTTCTAGGATTATCTTTGTCAAGCTCTTGAAGTATCTGAAGTCAGGCTTAAACTGCAGCTAACAGGCAGCGACGATGGTTGAGCTAACCGAGACTGACACCTCAGGCTGCCTACAGCTGGGAACATGAAATGAATACATTGTCTAAGCATGCATGTCTAATCTTTATGGTAGTTACATCTAGCCAGCCTAAAGATGGGCAGATCTTCCCAGTTTCTCATGGCTGGTTTACTCTACATCAGTGGCAGGCATAGATATATGGTTTTAGATTTTACATTTGAGTCTATGAAAACAGGATCAAAAATCACAAAACACAATTTACCTGGACAGACTTCCTCAGAGGGGTGAAATTTGATTTATAATTGATGTGATCTTAACACCACCTGGGGCTACATCCGGACATCTCAGGCCCATCTGCTCTTTTTTTTTTCCTCTCCGCCGTGCAGTGACCTCTTTCTATTTCTGCTGGATTTCACCACCCTCTCCTTCTACATCTCCCTCGCCCTCTTCATCCTCGCTTTAGTGTGCTGTTAAATAGCCTGACTTGGCTGAGTGAGAGCTGTGAGACGGGAGTAGTTCAACCAGCTTCCCTATGTGCCTTAAGCAGAGCTGAAGAAACCTGTGCAACTGCCACAGAGCATTAGCTACAAAGTTAACCACTACTGACTCACTCATCGGTTCTACCCTCCGCCGACATCCACAGCCATAAAATGAGAGACACAGCAATTCTTCGCTATGTGTGTCTCCTGCATCAGGATGAAGGATTTGACACTCAGAGACAGTTAACTACAGAGCAGAGCAGGCTAGGCCCTGAGCGCTGAATGGGGAAGCTTGATGTGTTTATGAGTTACAGTCCATGTGATCTCGGTGCTGCACTCAGCTGTAGACAGCGTACACTGAAGTCACTGTTCTGTGGCAATGTGGAGGGTGTTAGCTTTTTATTTACTACTGCTAATGCTTCTGAGACGTTCCTTTGCGTCAAACCACTAATAATATGACTTAGAAATATTAAAAGGCAATGAAATTGAATAAAATACATTCATGTTCGAAGCTGCAAATTTGTTTGTGTTCTGGCAAAACCAAAGCATAATCGCAGTACACTCAATGATTCATAATAACCTACAACCCTATTAGCTGTCATGAAATCCTATTTGTGATTCCATTACACCGAACAGGTACAGAAGCGCACATTTGTTTAGTTGGATCCCTGTTTATCCTGTGGAAATAATGGCTATTTACACAGCCATGATTATCCAGCTTTGAGAGATCAAATGTAAATCGATGCAGCAGGGAGGTCTGGTTGACTTTGGCAACTGGTGGTCTAATTTTCTAGAATTTTTTTTTTCCCATGGCGTTCTCAAAATATAAAGATTGAGAGATTGTTCTTGTTTGTTTCCAGAACCGCAAACAAACAGATCTGGATAATCTGACTTTGTTTATTTTTGTTCATCTTATTAATGGTAACAGCTGAAGGGTAGCTCAGTATATTCTAACCATGCAGATCCAATTCAGCATGTCCTATGAACAGTGTGGTTTTGTGTAATTTGGACAGTTCTGGCTGTTTTTTTATGCTCATTTTTCTTTTAAATTGTGGGCTCTATGATCTGAGAAGTAACTTCAGTTATTGAATGAAAACAATTGGCACTCAGATATGATTACATATTACATACATACCTTGACTAATTGTGCCTGTATTGTGACATCCATGAACTCAATGTGAGTGGCGGATTTTCAGCTTTGCCAAAACAAAAACATAGCTTCTCCTTTGTATCCCTTGTAACACGTTCTGTTCTCTGCTCATCCCTGTTAACAATAAGTCTGATTTTATTTCTTTGTCTATTAATGGAAACGCTGTATTATGAGGGTGTTAATCTAATAAAATTAGGTTGGAAATATGCAACTAATCCACACCTTAAACTTGCATGCTTCTACATTATCACAATCTCTCATTTAAAAGCTGAATCCAACTGACTGGAAAATTAGTGAAGTGCTGCAAAGTGCTAAAACCTAATGACTTGGACAACAACTGATTAGTCTGATACAGCAGCTTACAGAGAATCTGTATGCATAGTGGCTGCTGTTTAAAGACACTGAAACAATGAAAGGCAATGTACAGCAATATCTCTCACCTCTCTGACCAGCATGTTTAAGTTATGGCCAGAAATTAATTGAAAAGCCTTTGCTGAATGGGGCCTACCACACTAATGAGAATGTTCCACTATAACAATCTAATTGTCACTTAAATAATAAGCGGGGAAGGGCATTTTGTAATTTCTATTTGTATGCAATTAATTGACCAGGCAACTAATATAACCACCCCCAAAAAGCAGCAGATGCTTATGGCATTTGATAATGGAAGGAAGTGCTAACGGAAGTGATGTTTGATGCTGAAGCACCATGGCAAGGTGTTGACAATGCCATCAAATATCACTATCGACACCCTGCACTCGCAGTGTGTACCAGTTGTCATGGTGTTACATAGGTGTGCACATGAGCCATATTTGTGCCTGCGTAGACTAAGATGCAAAACGTCTACTACACAGGCTTTTATATAGTTAATTATTATTATTATCAGCACATTTTTGTATATATATATATATATATATATATATATATATATATATATATATATATTATGTAAGAAAATGGTCTGGGGTTTTAATTTGAAACAATTTCATACAAGTTTGATAAAATGTGTCAAGATTCTATTGCCAAAAGATTTGCCTACAAATTTCATCCATACAAGCATACTGAGATGTTGGATTAAGTACAATGTGTGGATTGCACACATGTTGAGTATGCAGGTGAAGGAAAAAGCATTCTACAAAAGCATGCACATATTACCAAAGAAATAAACGCACGAAGGGTCGATGAAACAGATATCTATCTTTATATCCCTATATTATGCTTTTTTTTTTTTAGTGTGCACTCCAGGGAATAGCAATTAGGTAACAGGGATGTAAGTTTAAGAATGGCATTTTTACTGTTCAATGGGTATACTGTATATGTCAAGCCATAGCCTATTCTGTATGGCACATAACCCTTTTCTTCCAATGCATCAATTATTGTGGACAACCAAAGCTGCTTCATACTAATCCTCATTGCATCACATCACTTTGGATTTGTAAAACATCAGGTATACACACCTGCTGTTTTGCCATTTCACCCATCAGGAAATTAGAAACTAACTTTTTCCAAGAGGACAGTCACAGTGAGGGAAATACAATTAAGCTCAAGCCTTAATAATTAATTTTATGGTCAATGATCTTACCAACAATTATTTCTGATGCAACTAATCATCTGGAAAATAAGAATCACCCGGACCTTTTTCCATTTGTTTTGTTGCCAAGCAGCCAGCAATTTCCCTCCAATAGTTTCTCGTGAAAGCAAGGCGCCAGCATAATGCATAGTGGTAGATAGTGTGTCGCAGTGCATAATTTGTTTTTGTTTGTATGTGATCGCCTGCCCGTTTGTATTTTGGGAGACTGTGACAGAAAAGGAACACTCCTCTCCCTCTCCCCCTCTCCCTCTCATTGTGTGTGTGTTTCACTGATGGAAAACCATTCAGCCAAAATGTAGACCAAAGCAGCATTATATGTTTATGTACAGTAGCAGTGAGGCAATTTTCAGCATTGCTGAATTTCTAGAGACGACGTCTTTTATTTTACATTTATTGTGAACATGCAGCAGGATGTAGACGAGATTTGCACATGAGCAACAGAGGGAGAAAAGACAAGAGCACATGAGAGACACAGAGATTTAAAGGGAATGAATATTGATAAACCATAAGACTTTTTCCACTATGTGTGGGTCCTTACTTTACCTGTTTTGGGAGGTACGTAAAGGATAATGTTGATCTTGATGGCTCCCAAAAGCTTGTTCAGCATTTCTTATTGCGTTTGCTTAATTATTTTGTTATATGTTCTTTGACAGAAGAAAAAACTGCATAAGTAGGCCTATAATTAATCTGTTTTGTTTTCAACAAGCGTCTGCTTTCCTCAAATCTGACCTCACAAGTTGGCATAGCAAAAAAAAAAAATAAATAAAACCAAAGAACTGAAAATATTCAGCAGCAGAATGCCTCCGACCTGTTTTTAGTATATTTTGGAGAACAGTGAGAGAAATAACATTGAAACGCTGGATTAAAGATCCTCTATTTGCCTTTGTACGATGTGTTTGAAATAATATGATGTGTAAGTTATACAATCCAAAAAGTGGCTCGCTTGCTGTGGATAAACGCAGCAGTAGGTGGAAAAAGGCAGCACTCATGGACAGCGAAGTGTAGTTTTGTCACCACTTATGCCATAGATGTGTAAAAACATGGAATGCCCAAGTATGGTGGCCCATTCGTGGCAGCACACACTGCTGCCTAGCACAAAGGCTGAAAGCATCTGTCATCCCCTATGATCACAATTCAAACACATTAGTGTCCCATGAGCATCGCCTGCCCCATAGCTCCAACTTTGATCACTACCCTAAAATTGCTGCACAAACACGGGGTCTGTTCGTGGAAAATTAGCTCATCTGTGTCCAAATCAGAAACGAAGCAAGCTGAAGCTAAGCTAGTACAGTAGCGCTCCATCAGTTGTCTCGGTTTTCCACTTAATCTCAGGTCTAGATGAGACCAGAGGTTGCAATCACCCAAAGGTTGGTCATGTCCAAAACTCCTGCCAGTTACCCGAACCGTTAAACTGACTCCTCTCAATGAGCAGCAACTCCAGAACAAAATCCCACTTGTGAGAATAGGCAAAACAACTGTACTGACACTCGTATTATCCTTTAACACTGACAGCCTATTCTCTATAAATACCTTCGGTGCTCCGTCTTTGCAGTGGTGTCAAACCTAGGCCTGTTGGTTTGACATCACTGGTTCACTCCCTAAGCTGCTATGCTGCTTCATGGTTTGACAGTCGGCTTTAATTATGTAAGCATGTTCCATGTTGCTAAGTTCTCCACCGAGCAACTGTAAGGCTTTCTCAAGATCTCCTGAAGAGAATCACATATTGTCAGTTCAATTGAAGCCTCCCCACCATTTCTGCCCTTGCTGCACAGGAGGGTCCCCTTAAATAATGTACAGTTTGAGAAATGTTGACTTTCCAGTGAAAATGTGGACAACTCTTAACACTTTGAAAGAACATTGCCCTCGGCGCAGGTGTTACCCAGTGTCGGTCACAACTGTGGGAAATGGGAAAAACACGCGATGCATCCAAACTGTCAGCATCAGATTCGCTTTGTCCATCCTGTTCATGTTCCATCTTTTCATTTTGTTCTTTTCCTTTGGTCACCTTCCTCTTTCACTATGCACTTCTTTTGTGACCCGCTCAGCCACAGCTTCTGTAGTCTAAGTACTTACACCAAAAGCCTGAGGCAAGATGCCCTGATTTCCCACAGCGGGAGAAAGGCTTGCTTGTGACGCCATCCCTTTTGTACTGGTGGTCAGGTTGTGCAGGTAGATTGATGTACTCAACGGCTGATCTTCTCCAGTCACAATCCCCATTATCATACTAATCTAAATGCCCTTTTCTAGTTTAGGTTGTCTTCAGTTAGAAATCACCTTTGATTAATTTCAATAAGCAACACATATACCAATTTGTCACGTGCTGTGCTGTTCTTCAGGCAATGAGGAGCATGTTTCCATTCAAATTTCTGCATTTAATGGAGGAGGCTTGCTTGATCTTTGATGGGTGATGTCAGGTCTGATAGCTACGTACAGTAGTGCAGTACGGGTGATACGAGCCAGCAGGGACAAAGGGGGAAGTAATATGCTGTGTCAGTGAAGCCTTATAAATGAGGATGACAGATCATCTGTGTGCAGCCTTGCTCCATCTCTGTAGCCATCAACTCAATGGCCTACAGGCTGTTTTTGCCCTGTGGCGTTTCCATTTTCTATATAATAGTTTTGAATTCACCATTATTTCTGGGAAAACTTTCAAGCTTCTCAACAATCGCTAAATCTAAGGAACACGGAGACACATCCTTGCTAGTCTACAGTATTATTGCATCTAGTATTATTTAGAACAGGTACTGATAATTGTAGAATTTGTTACTAAAGTCTCTAGCATAACATAATGGATTTCTATTTGAGAGTGTAACATACTGCATACAGATCCTGTATTGTGCAAAGTGTACAAAACAGTGCAAACTGGTATTGTATCCAAACTCTGGAGCTTCCCGGGGCCAAAATCTTAAAATAGCTTGGTTTCCCTCATTGTAACTGAAATAGCTGACTGAGTCAATTTATATACCCCGATTTTGGAAGGTGTAATGGAACTCTGTGCAGGAATAATAATACATCTGAGGAAAGGCAGCTTCCAGCACTTATCCCACAGTAAAAATCAGAAATCAGATTGCTAGCACGGCAGAAAAAAAGCATTTTTTTTTTAAAATTATTATTGTGGCAAATCACAAATATTCTTACATCTAACTGTATTTCAAAGCAAAGCAACCCATTTAAACCCCGTCACTTAATGCTAAGAAATCCCACAATCAGAGTAAGTCAGATGCAGCATTTCTGGTTAAGGCTGCGGGCTTGTCACACACCCCCATAATATGAAGGTGTCATTCCTTCTCAGCAGTATTCTCAGTTTGGCATGAAGATGTGCCTTCCAAGTCATGGATATACACTCAAAATAATGTTTGCTGTTGAAGAATATCCTGGAGCAATAACTTATTACACATCTAGTAATAAAATCCCTGGAGAGAGAAAAACAAGGACGTCTGAGAGTTACATAAGCTGTAACACAAGCTCAGCTGTTTTTGTAGAGATGGGTACCTCCATTCCCTATCCATATGAAAGAAAACTAAATGGCACAGACTAAGAACAACTGGTATATAAGTGTTTAATTTGCATGTGCTCACATGGGACCCTCTTACAACCTGCCAAATAACGTTCCAACTGGGACGCAGCCCCGCCGTCACATAAAAAAGCGATGTATATTGGTTTTTCCTCTCACCATCCCTTGTTACCATTTTATGACAGAACAGCAAGGGGAGAAAGACAATATTGGTGTGAAGAAAATGGGCATGACAGACAGGACCAAGAGAAAAAAAAAAACGCAGGATGAAAGTCGCAATATTAGTTTAAAGAGACAGCTGCAATATTCAAACAATCATTCACAAGAGCTGACTCCAATGGCTCACTGGCAGCGTGTAAACAAACTTAATGTCTACAGCCTGTATCACCATGAATCTCATAACCCATCTTGGCCCAGAAGCCTTTTCTCAGCCTCCCCCACAAGTCCAGTGGCTTATCACATAAACGATTATTGACTGCTTTGCAAGGCATCAATACCATCAGTGGAGTTTTACATATGGTAAGCCCATGAACTTCATCATAGTAAGCCAGTGGAGGCAGGAAGCTGAGAGCCTATAAAGATACACCATGCTCCACAATGAGAATAAAAGGGTCTGCAGTCACATTTGAACGTGGGTTACTCTGGATTACTGCAAATGTTGATTATTTCACTGAGGATATTCTGTGGAAAGGGCATGAATTTAACTCATCACGGAGTTCTGGATATGTCTGTTAAGACGCTTTGCAGGTAAAAGAAAGGGCAAGAGAAGGCAGTACTAACAGTGAATTGCTACAAAACAAAAGCTAACGTAACACGGCTGTGTGATGGTGCAATGTATTGGTATATAACATGGTGCCTCAGGTCTTGCAGCTGAGCCAAAACAACTTAATGGATTAATTGGGAACCAACAGAGATAATTAGGCCTTTGGGGTTGTATGATTCCACCCCTCGTCGACTGTTGCCTCAGAACTGTGATGTAGTGCGTTCCTGCTGTGTAATCGAGATAATTAGCAGGAATGTTGTGTCACTGTCCAAAGATTAGCAAAAGGGAAAGGCCAAACAAGGCTCATTAAAATGTGGTTCCAACCTAGAGAGACTTGATAGGATTTACTGTCACAGAGTGTGTCGCCTTCTCGTTTACCATGTTTGCGCCTTTGGAGAAGTGAAGGATGCAAAGATGAAAGATTACACCTTCTAATTTCATGACAAGCAGTGTTCTCTTCAATCATGAAGCGAACACTGCAGTTAGAGGAATTGGTCCAGCTTTTAAGTTGGCAGCCATTAACCAGTGTTCACACAAACACACTGCAGTGAAACAATTGCCTTAGCTCATATGAGAACGATGCACACTACTGTCATATATTTGTTTCCCCTGAGGAGAAATTACTATGGATAGCTAGCTGTTAGCTGAGACTAACTGAGCCAGGGCTTCAGTTGTTTACTGTGCTCCTATTATTGGATGCCAAGGTGTCCTTCTGTGCGGCTGACAGGCACTGAGTAGTAGGCCAAATTGATTGGTCTGCTCTTGCCCACCAAAAGGACCTGAACTCAATTTGCTTGTGATGGCTTCAATTTCCTGGCTGGACAAAATCCCCCCACTCCTCTCTCCCTTGCTCCCTCTCTCCCAGCATCCCTTCCTCGCTCAAGAGCTGTCATTTAATTTCATTACTCAACAGGGGAGGTCCATGCCCTGTCACATTTGTCTGTCTTTCGTCCCTCGCTCTGTTCATGTGAACCTCACCAAGAGCTGCAGCAAAGATAGGCTTGTTTTTTTTTTTGTTTTTTTTGTTTTTTTTTAAGACACTGGTTGCTTTAGATTTTCCTGGAGTAGCATCATTTGCAGTTTTTGCACGGCGACATCCAAACCATAGCTTGGTAAGCAAAGTTTTCTTTTAAAGAGGGTCAGCTTGATCCTCATCTGCCCTCTTGATGAAAGATGCCAAGTTGGTACATTTTAAAGATAAGCTACATTTTTTTTTTCTTTTAGGGTGTCCAAAGATAAAAGCAAAGACATAATAATAAAGTCCACACGAACATACTGCCTGCCTTCATGTGGGTGTGGTGTGTGAAATAACTGGCGTAGCGTGCTGGACAGATGTGTTACAGATTTTGTCACCTCTGTGTCATTACTCCTGCAAGTATTCAGCTGGTTATCAAAGAGAAGGTCATCAAAGGTTGGATTAATTTAGGGCTTATTTTCTTCCACAACATTTCTCCGGAGCAAAGACCCAATTTGCTTCTCCCACCATACTGTAGCAACATCTTGTAAACTAATTTCAGATGCACATAATGCCCGGTAAACACGGTCAGCGGCTGATTAGAAAGAAAACTGGATCTAATGCTGCAGTCAAGCATATACGTCGGCCTTTGAAGTGATTACCCTACATGTTTTGGCCTCGCTTTTGTTGCTTTAAGATAAACATGTGGAGCCACTCAGCATATGCCAGCTTATGTCAAGATGAAAGATTTTACAAGCCATTATCAGAAACCAGCAGATTGTACTGAGGGTATTAGCTGGCCTCAGAAATGTGCTACAACTGCAAAGATCTTGCTCTGATTTCAGACACTGTGGATAGGGGGTCAGCCTCTCAGCACTTTCAGACGATCTAGATGACAGGCAGGAGATTAACGCTGGCAAAATGTGAGGTCCTGAAGATGGCTAATCACATACTGTACAACAACAAGAAAATAACCTACAATGTTGCCTTGCTTTATTAATTTACACTCATCTTTCTTTACTCTCACCGCCTAATCAAAGCAATGTAAAAGTATTATAATCATAAAACCACACAGAATTAGTATATTAGAATATTATATCAGGAATCAGAAAAGCTGAGAGGAGCGTGCAACATCCTCATAACCTTGTACCTCTGCATCATTCTCTCTTGCTTTTACTCCTCTTTGTCTCAGAGGATATGCTCTCTTCTGGGTGTATTTACCAGCGGTCTTACAAGCTTTTACCTCCAGGAAACAAGCGCCTGATCTGGCTCATATTTTACAATGATTCATCTCGCTCAGTATCAACCACGAGGCATAAATGTGATACAACCAAATTAAGGCCGCTCAGCCAGACAAACAAGCTGGGGAATTTCAGACCTATGCCTTTTTTTTCATTTAGCTTTGAGAACCGCTGCAATTTATTGCTGTATTAAGACTGATTTCTTCAAGCTGTTTTTCACGTTGTAAGCTGCTGGTTCCCTTCTTCTTCTTCTTTTTTATTATTTCATATGCAGCACAGTAAAAATACATTACTGCACTTAAATGCATTGACTACACACAGTAAGGTGACATTGTTTTCCACGGTAAATACTGTAGAGTCCATTGCAGGATGTCTTGAACCCTAGTGTAAATGGTCTTTCTTGCATAGTCAAACCAAAGTTACATTTCAAAATAACTGAGAAAATGTGTTAAGTATTTAAGTAACTTCAATAAAAGGACTGCCTCTAAAACATCAGCTCTTATCGCTTGAACACAATGACCCATCCATATATTGAATTTATATTCTACTCATAAGCAGCCTTACATCCTTTGAGCTGTTTGATCAGTTAAAGCAAAGATGACTCCTGCAGAGACTGTGTTTAGTCTGCACAGACATGCTATGCCCTGCCATCGCTGGAGGTGTCTGTTCTGGCTCTCTTCAAGTGAATCAAAAAGCCCCAGAGGGACAAAGCCAGAAGCTTAGCCATTGTGTATGTGGAACAAGGGAGAAAGCGCCCTGTGAGTGCAACGAAGGGGGAGAGCAAGCTGGACACTGACGGGTCTGCTTAGCTCCAGGGAAATTACAGATACATGCTAAGAAATTGTACTGAAATGTAGAAAAAAAAAAAATCTTCCATTCTTTGCTTCTCCATATCCATCTGTTCCACATGGCGAAATTATAATTTCCATTATCTTATCGATCCCATCATCAGCCAGAGAGAGGAAGATACTTTTTTTCTGTGGCTCTGAGATTATGTAGGGGATAAGGGAGATTTCCCTGTTCACTAATAATGCTTCATTATTACCTTTTTATGAGACTGTTTCGTAAATCCAAACATTAAAGTCTGACTAATTGTCCTGCAGTTCAAGTAGATTACAAAAGGTGTACAGCAGAGTGTAGTTTATCTTAACATATACTGTACTCATAATAGATTGAACAAATGAAACTGTGTATAAATGAATTTGTCCTAATAATAACCTAATAATACGTATATATAAAATAAGTGTGACGTACAATTATTCATGTTAGCAAAAAAAAAATGCAGTACATATGGCACCTCGTTATCAATAATAGGGGCTTGCACTCAAGCTTTTCTCATTATTTTCTTTTTTTTATTGTTAAGGTGAAAATTGAGAAGAAAGGTTCTATAAATATATTTTCCATGAAAAATATCTCATCTATCCAGCGCCAGCGGTAACGAATAATAACAAGTCATAAAGCCCTGGTTTTATTATTTGTGGATGTGTGGTGATGTATTTATTGAAGTTCATATACAGTAGAATTTTGTTTTGGTCTTTGTTGTGCTACTCTGCTGTAGCTAGTTCCTTTACTACTGCACTACATTATACACTATGTTATCCTACATCTGCTGTGTCATGACCACAACCTCACTATCCATAGATGTTAATGATACAAAAAAAATCAGTCTTTGCATATATATTGTTATCAGTGGTTTAAAGGGTTTCAAGAACAGTCATCAAGCACGCCAGCAAAAGAACCTTAGTTTTGGAATTTGCAGGAATTAATCATTTCTCATAAAAAATAGTCATAGCTGATACAAAGCTGACGATGATTGACAGCTCTTTTTAGCACAGTGGGTATTCCACCAGGCACTTTGGAAACCAGATACAACTACTTTGGTACAAGTTATTGTAAGAAGAGAAGCAACAAAGAGAGAAATCCTTGCTCTGATGAATTCGGATGACTTTCTCCTGAGACGGAAAAGGATAGTGTGAAGCTCTGTCTCTCTCCAGCACCAAGCCAGTTTCCTGCTCCTGTCTCTATTTGAAGGGTAGTGATGTGTATAATGCTTCTCACCCTGGCAGGTTCAGTGGTAGATGGAAACGACTGATGTAAAGGAAAATACAAAGTAAAACTGAATGGCACTTCAGAATGACGATTTGACCTTGAGAAGCAAGGGGAAAAAATGTTCAGTATGTGCAGGCAAATGAGCAAATGGAACAAAGACTCTTTATCATTATGATCATCAAATCTATCTATCTATCTATCTATTGCATCCATAGATGTTTATATATGCTGTGTATTGATTTTCTGTCGGGGGGCTGTTGTGATGCAGCCAGTCAAATTGCATTCTAAAACAAGATAGATTGTAGTGCGCACAGCTGTGCCGAGCAGATAAATCAATTAAAGTGACCTGATCTGACAAGTAGCCACATCCTCAGACAGGCTTAATATGAGAACCCGCATCCATGAGACTCGCGCCGATCTCGACGTCACCATGGAACCTCTCTCTCCAGAAGCTCTCATTAACAGACAAGTTGACAGTGGTTCAAGAAGACAAGCCTTCCTTTCATTTCACTTGGGCAAATAGGTAATGAAAGAGCTTTTTTGTCTTTAGTGGATGAGGATTTTTTCAAATAATACATTTCAACAAAAGGCAGTCAGATTCATGACCTGGAAGTCTTTTTAATATGGTTTAAAAACAGAATAATAAGAGAATAATTCTATTAAGGATTTCTTTCAAATCAGAGTCTCTAATCTCTAATGACAGTCACACTGTCTCAACCTCGATAGTATCTGTCTGTCTGTCTGTCTAGCTATCTAGCTAGCGAGGGATGCCAATGATTAATCAATTAACTGCTGTTAAGAATCTAAACCATCAAAAATTTATTAACCGAAAATGTACGTTTTGTGCGCCATTTCTACGGAGCTGGTATATTATGTTTTATACCACAAGAGGGCGCACTTCAACTTCGCAGTTAAAAAAAAATACTGGCGCAACAAGAGAAGATGTGGTCTCTGGGAAATGGTGAGGCAAGATAAAGAAGGCAAAACGTAGACGAGTGTGGGAGACACTGTCTTAAATACAGCTCCAGTACAACGTCAATGCCGTACCACCTGATAAGTCAGCACCTGATGGTTGCAGCGCAGGTCCGAAGTGGAAGAATGTCCAAGAGGACAATAAGTCAGAGGCTTTGCTTTGCTATAAATGTGGTGGACTGAGCCAGGCTATCGCATGCCCTCAAGAGGTACATTTACCAGCCGTGTTGAGAAGTGGTCCAACAAAAAAAAAGACGAGATTAAGGTGCAGTTACCTTCAGCTGACAAAGCGGCTGTAACGACTGACTGTTTGAGTTGAGTTGCATCACAGTTACATGTTGCTACATTGACAAAGACTGGCATCTGAAATCAGCAGCCCTGCTAACCAACGCCAGGCCAGGCAGACACAAAGCAGACAACCCAGCAGTTGTGCGTTTTGGATCTTATGAGTTATTAGTGATTAAGTGGTTATTGAATAAGCGTTCAACTATTGGTTAAGGGAATTGTACGAAATGTGCCACCCTACTACCTCCACACACATGCATACCCATCAGCCTTGAATCTAGTAAGTCCTTCTTTCTTGTCATGCCAATTCATTCGTCTTTTGTCAGCTGAGCGTCATCAGTGTCACTGCCACACCGCTGGCCATGGTGCGATTGACAGCTTCCTCAGTGGTTGTTTCAATGGAAAGCTGTGTAGATGTGAGATAGCAGCCCGAGAGCTTTGACTCCAACTGAATCATGATATATGTCTGTAGGACGCCAGATTCTGATCCTCACAGCTCGTTAAAATGTAACTCTTCATATTAAAAGACAAATATTACAATACTTTGGGCGCTGAATGAGATGCGCGCTGCATATGGAGAAAACACTGCAGCGTACTTAAAGCTGAGTCTTTGCAACAGCTACAGTATCACCAACTTATCCACAGCTAAGCTTCCTGTTCACATTCTGGTTTGTCAACTGTGCATCCTGCAACATGATTGCACTAACAAAGAGGCAATCCACCTTGTACTGTATATACTGGAAGAATTGGCCTCACTCCTTTTTTTGTTGTTGTGTTAAGAAAAGGCGCTGGCATTTTGAAAACAATGGAGTCCTGTAGATGCACAGTGTGATGACACCTTTACAATGGCCACATATGGGTGTCGTTTCCCTTTTCACTGTTGTTTGTGTTTTGTATCCGTACAATTTGTGCAGCCTCAGTGGCAAAACAGCACATGTAGCACACAACATAAACAAATGAATTAGCGACATATTACAACAGCTGAGCCCATAATTACAAAATATTCTGAAAATTCCACTTATCATTAGAGGTTTAGCAAGAGTTTGGAAATGACTCACATGACAATTTGGATATTAAAACCAACAATAAAAAGATTCAGGATTGACCTCCAACCAGATCTTTTTTTTTTTTTGAGCTGAGGACAAAGTCATTCCCTCGCAGTGTGGAGGACAGCTCAGGGGATTTTTATTCTTCACTCATCAGCGGCTTTCATCTTAAGGGTCACTTTCTAAGTATCAATCATCTCAGTGCTCCAGCCTCCAAAAAGTCTTGCTAATCATACTGTAAGATCTGGTGAAAACACATCAAAGAGATTTTTAGAAAAGCTGTCTTCGAGGCATGGCTGTTTCAAACTGTATTACCACTGATGATACAAATGGATTTACATTGCACCTTAACATGACAAGAGCAGACTGTGCACTTACCCAAGGTGATCACAATCCGAGGCAAAATTGATTTGGCTAATTAATGCACATCCGGAGAGGTCTCGGTCTTTAATCATCTCAAGCATACGCTCTCTTTTACCAAATCACAGAGGGAGTGAAATAGAGAGGCTCCTAAAATGCTATTTGTCTCAAGTACATAAAAAAATATTTAATTTTTAATCATTTGTCTTGGGAAATAATGCTGTACTTAATTCAAATGGTACGGCTGTGAACAGTGATCTCTCAAACATTAGTTTGATGGGCTCCGTTTCTGCACTCAATATCGAATGGTATAACCACTTAGAGAATTAAGCAAACAAAGACGTTTTTTTTTTCAAAGAGAGATAAAGAAAAGAGAAAAAAGGGGAGCGCAGACAGAGAGAGCAAGAGAGAGAGGGGGGGGGTGGGCGACAGATAGAGAATAAAGGAGAAAGACTGAGATTGCACATGTGCTTCGACAGTATGAACTGACACAGGTAAGACCTAAAATCCTTTGTTTTCCAATGTGCTGAGTGCTTGGCTATCATGATAACCCTTCACTGCAGCTGTCAGATGATGAAGTTCAGCATGGAGGGAGAGAGACAGGGAGAGAGAGAGAACATTCTCCCTCTATCAGTCTATCAATATCTCCATGTCTCTCTGTCTATTTCTATCTCTGTCTCTCTCAATTCAGTTCAGTTTGAATCTGCTTCATTGGCGTGACAGGGAAAGGATGCGGTGTGTACTGCGGAGGACCATACAAAGGATCAAGACGGATCAATCAAGACATTCATAAATGATGGATACTAAATAAATAATTAAACATAGTCTGTCAATATCAATAATACTGTCTACCAATTAAATACATTCAGTATAATTCAAGTCCATGGATAACAACACAGTACAATGGGTAGGATGGGGACAGTTGCAAGACAATATTTATGAATTTCTAACATTTCTCCTGTATTTGGTGCCATTTTTGGAGGAAACTTTGCAGCAATTCATCTTTCACCCACTAACACATCGAGCTTTAGTAACACCTTGCTCTTCGTCTGCCGGTGTTAACCGTAATGGCACACAGGTACACACCTTTGACTCGCATGTATTTTTTACAAGGTAGCAAGAGGCAAGACTGTGTCTTCCCTCGGCGGCAAAAGGAGCAGAATCTATTTCCTGGGCAGGATTGTCTTTCTGTGCCGTCACCTTGCGACGGCGAGTCCATCTCTCTTTGTCTCTCCCTCCCAATCTGTCTCGCTCAAACTCTCAACACGCCATGTTGCCTTTTACAACAAATTAGCATCCTTGTTAGTAGTGTGTGTGTCAACTTTGTAGAACTGAGGAGGACAGAGTGTTTACGAAGGCGGGGCTCAACTGGACCGGCGTACGGCGTAAAGGTGCTGCGCTCACAGTTGTTTCCCTTGCGTTGAGACTAACATGCACAAACACATTCAACCCATCTCCTACAAATGTATTGGACACAGAAGTCATAATCAGGAGGTCGGTGTAGAATTTGCACTGATCGAAAGCACACGGGAGGCCAGGGCTTACATGGTGCACTGCACAAAAACACAAAACGGCTATAACGGATATCTTCACAATGACAGTGTGTCAGATGACAAAGTGCAAACAATGCAACAGTGTGAGAGGGGCCACTTGTAGTGATGAACCTACAGATCACCCCCAGTCTGCAGCTCATCTGTCAGGTCATTGTGTAGCTGTCGGATCCATAAGCTCTAAAAAAAATCACTGTGCACTACCTGCCCAGCACCAAATGGCGAACACCAACTCGCTGGTGAACACAGTGGCTCAAGAGCCAGATGGTCAGACCAGTGTTGATATCGCAACTTGCTTCTGCACAGTATTGAAAAAGTCAATGCATCCAGTCTTTATCTGCGAAGAGTTTGCAGATACTGAGGGCTCAAAATAAACATTTCCTCACCATGCTCATAAAAACATGAAAAAAATGAAGCCCAAATGTATTTACACATGCTAATACTTGCACACAGTATTAACATCAGTTTTAGGAGGCTGTGTTGCATACCTGCATAATCCTGACAACCGGCTGACCAACTATGATTTTTGTCCAGCGTTATCCATTCCGCTGTCCTTGGTTAAAACTGGAATCACATTGACAATCCCTCAGCCAATAAACAATAGCAATTGTTATTCCACAATATCGAAGTTGCTGTTATGGAAACATCCAATGAAATCCCGTCTTTTCTCTGTGTTCTCCCCAAGCAGAGGAATCATACGAGCTTTGATGTTTATTGACAGAGGATTCCTCTCATGTCTCGTGATTCCGTTGTATATTCCACATTCTTTTTAGATGTTGTATATTTATGTGTAAAGATACTTGCGAAACAGACAGTTTTCCTTTTTGAATAGTTCCTCTGTTTGCTGCTCTCGTGTTTTCTGCTGCTCTTTTGATCAACAGCCGAACCCTCAGCATCACCTGAGAATAGATGTCATGTTCTCCACGAGGAAACTCACAAACTCCTTTTACTGCATCAGAGGTGAACGAGAAAGAAAATAAATAACATGCATTTGCGCTATGTCGACTTGTCTTGGCCTCTTAAGTAAAATAATTAAAAAGAAATGCATACATATACTGTATATGTGCAGTCTTTAGCACACGAGCCAAGAACACGTCCCTCCTCAAAACTATCATAGCAATTATAGAGGATTTATTTGAAAACACTTGTCACCCTCCCAGAAAGCGATGTGCAGATACAGACTACCATTACCTACACAGTGAGTGTCACAACAAAAACATTTCCATTCATCTGTGGGAGATATGATAGGCTAAATGGTCTCAATGACACTCAGCTGGGCATTTAGCTGCTGTTAACCCCAGACACATCTCTTGAGGTCCCCCCCCCCCCCCCCCCCCCCCCCCCCCCCCCGCTCGCTCGCTCTCTCTCTCTCTCTCTCTCTCAGCACAGCTGTGAAACATTGGTTTCAGGTCATATTACTGACTTTGCTCTGACCTCCCAAGGTATCCGCCAACCTTTAGGGCGATCCGGCACAGTGTTTGTGTCTCCATCCTCATCTGTCTGTCTCTAGGCCTTCTTCCTCTCTCTCTCTCTCCCTCTCTGTCCACACACGCAACCACACACAAACTCCCCAGCACTTACCCTCATGCTCCGGTAATGCGAGGCTAGCACTTGTACTCCAATTATTCTCCTGTACTTGTTCTTGAAAGGGTTCTTGCCTCTCTCTTAGCTAAAGAATGTCATGCCCCCTGTGATTTCTGCTGGCCTCTCGGAGGTCTTCCAGTGTTCGTCTCTTGAAATTTATCCATTTTCAAATGCACATTTCAACACTGTTTGACCTGGAATTGATTGAGCACAAATGGTTTAGAAAAGAGTAGATGTTCCAGTCTAAATGAGCAAGTCCTGCACAGTAATAAAGAGTCACATGTTAAATATTTGCGCATCCATGAAAGAGCCAACAATATAAAATTCAGTGTTTTGTCTCTACATGAGATCTAGAATCTTGATGTATTAGTAATAATTATTACTCGGTATTCTGTTTTATGAACAGTGGACACTGCACTTTTGAAAGACTATGAGAAATCAAGCAATAATGAAGTGAGAATATGTTTTATAAATGAGTGAAGCTGAGAGTTTTGATGTCTGTGAGACGCAGCCTTTCAGCTAGAACTGGTCGATTCATCAAATTTTGCTCTCAGTTATGATAATAATTGGAAATAGCATTTCGAGATAAAGCGGTTATTGTGCCGCATTCTGTTTTGCAATGATGCTCTCGTTTTGCCTTGCGTTTTGAATCCATCCCAAACTCACTTTCAGCCAGGCTGTGGCAGGTGTGGCAAAACCCCAATCAAGACTCCTGGCGCACGTCTAGAGGGTGCTGTTGCGGTAGCGCGGTATCGGTGCTTGGAGCGGCCAAAAAGGATGGACTCAGCAATCCTTTCTCTCATTTTCTATCCCAAATAAAAACATCATAATACACATATTATATCTAATCATTTTATATGTATTGTATTTGTTTTTCAGTTGAATTAATATAAAGTTCAAGGGAATTCAGTTAAAAAGGCAAGTTCAGTAAATGCATGATGTCAACAAGTAATCTTATTAGATAATCATAATCTCAATATTGAACAATGTAATCAGGATTATACCACAATCAAGCAGCCCTACTTTCAGACTATCATCTATACGGCTCAGACACATGCCCTGCTCTCTACCTGCACTACACACACACACACACAGACAGCCCTATTTCACAGCCCCAGTTCTCCGTCAGTGGTGTTAGTGGTCAGCCTCCACTACTTACTGTAGTTTTCCCAGGAGGAATGACACTTTTATGCCATCTATAATAAGCATGTTTTCTCTGACCTAAAATAGAGTTAATCCTCATACGAGGGCACTGAAGAGCACACATTCAGAAGACCAGTCTCTCCGTTTCTTTAACGTCGGGCTGATAACAAATAGTTTGTGTTGATGTTAGCAGCATAAGCGCTGCAGTTCTTTTGTTATGCAACTCATTTTAGAAAGCTTGCAGAAAAGTGCCACGTTGTGATATCATGAATAAACTAAAGCTTTCAGCTGCATGCAGACGAACATTAGGCTGCCAGGGAAACTGAGAGCATCGGTAAGTTACAGCAGTGTAGAGATATCCGTGCAGAGATAATCTGCCCCATCTCTCTTGCACATTTGAGGAATAATCTCCATCTTTCATGGTACAGTGTCATCAAGGGCTTAAAACCAGTAGCATAATGGTGGAGACAGGCAGTGCCATCAAGGCATCGCAGAACGAAAAGCTGCACGCAGTATAAGCTCTCAGGGCTGTGCAGCATTAATGGCATCTCTGCAGTCACAGAGTGACCATATGCTTGTACATTTGGTGAAGATACATACGCGCATGCGGGCGCACGCACGCACACACACATACACACACACTGCACGAGGAGCTGTTTAACAGCCAAGTGACACAAGGTTCAGCTCCGATGTGTCTGCCCTCCGTCTGTTGGTCAGTTCGGATACATTCCCGGCGTAATCCATGAAGCCAGAGAGGCTGCAGCTTGAAATATTACTACAGATGCCACTCAAAACACACAATGTTTTTGTTTTTTTTTATCTTTTCCCTGCATTTTCAGCTGTATGTTAAACCTACTCAACCATATGTACATTTTTAATGGCATAGTGCTGTAACAAGTGCAGAAATGCATCGGTTCAATACTCAGTGCTCTACCATCTCCTGAAATTGCTTCTCTCTCTGTCTCTCTTCATCTCTCTGACTGTCTGTCTCCCCTTTTCTCTCGTGCCCTCTGGAAAGCAGTGGTCAGCATTAGTGGGCTGACCTCCATTCTTCTGCAGAAGCAAGAAGATCCAGAGGATGTAAAAAGGAAATCTGTCCGGATATGACAGAGATGTGGGTTTTTCACTGGTCACTTAAGCTAAAGTATAATCTCATTACTCAATGGAGGCAACATACCGTACCACTAGAAAGCATGGAATGGCAGAGATAGGCAGTCAAGTGATATTCAAAAAGCCATTTTCTCTTTTGCTGTACAACATCTGCCAGCGATGACTGATAAGATTTCCCAATTCGCTCTACTGACAGACGAGGAAAAATTAAATATCCGGCAGTTACAGTAGATTTCCTTCTTGTTCGTGACACTGGATCAAAAGGTCATGCACTCTCAAGCTTGAACTTAGTTTTGTTTCAACAAAAACTCATCCATTTGATTTATTAAAATCAAGTTAGAACATGCATACTGGCTCTCCAGAACCTTTCAAATGGTTCAATGAGGGGTGCAGCTGTGAGAGAGAGGGCTGTGTGTTCATGCCTCGGATGAGGCTTAGTCTGACAGAAAGCTCCTGGCTGGTGTGAATCACACCTGTAACGCTGGTGTTTGCTTTCGCGCTCATTAAAGATTTTAGGATTTTTGTATGTGGAGTGAGTAAGAGGGAGAGACAGAGTAGGTTAGTCGGGGAGACAAACAGACAGAGAGATCGGAATTTAACGCAGGGCTTAATTTCCATGCCCTTTTTATTCCCCAGGGGGGAACACAGTCACCGCACTCAGCAAACTCCAACCCCCATTTCCTCAGATGCTCCGCTCGGCTTTTAGAGACACACTACAAATGCATCCTACCTGCTTGCCAGCACCACAAGGGGGAAACATTGTCCATCAACTCCACATGCTCTATAGAAGCATTACTACCCCCCCTCTCTTCTTCCTTGTAATTTGTGTGACTGTATGTTTGTCTTTCGTCCGACTCCCTCCCTCTCTCTCTCTCTTTCTCTCTCTCGGTAACATGATCAATATGTTCCATCCCTGTCAATCTAAAACTTAAAACTCACTTACATCAAAGACCCGCATCCATCATACATCTCAAGGTCACGGATGGGCCGAGGATGAGGGGCCGAGATAAATGTGCGGGAGTGTTTTCCTGTAAGTGTGTGCGCAGAGAGAGGGACGGGGATTGGAGAGTGTGTGTGTGTGAGAGAGACACAGAAACAGCGACAAAGACAAAGGCAGAGACAGTAGTGGGGGGCAACTAATGGAGGAGTAGCACAGAGCTCAGCACCACCCTAAGAGCCTCTGTAAGCCAGACTGAGTCGTGGTCTGAAATTAGCTGATTTTTCACTGTGAGCACTGCACATTATCTGAGTGGGGAATGGGGAGAGGAGTGGAGCGGAGGAGCACGGAGGGAGGAGGTGGGGGTCGGCGTTTAACTTAACAAGATTAATATGTTTGCCTCATCTCTCTGGGTTTTATTTCCTTCTCCTTGCAGGGCCCTTGTCAAATCTCTTTGGACAGGCTCTCACACATGACGCTGGAAGGAGACCTGAAGGACACTCCACGGAGTGTCAAGAAAAAGGAAGAGGCTCCATTTTGCGACTTGATGATTAACACGGGTGTGAATGTACGTCAAAGCATGACGGACTTTCCCTCTGCTCGATTTCCATTGACTTTCCGCGCTTGTCTCTTGGCTTGGAAACCATCATTTCTGAAACATAAATTGACCTTTTTTTTGTGAAGTGGACAGTCAGCTGCATATCCCGCGCATTTTGAGACATCAGTTGGACATTTGTGTGTGTGTGTGTCTGTCTGTCTAGGGTACCCGCACAGATGTTTGGGGGTTAGCCAGATTAGTGAGCAATAATGAAATCAAATCTCGAGCCCAAAAGAAAAATGAAACGTGCATTTAGACCATATATCCATAATGATTATGTTGAGAATAACTGTGTATGCAGAGTATTTCTCTGAGGAGATTAAAGAATAGGTATGATGAGATTAAGGAAAGGGATGAAGCGATTAAGACTGACTACTTTAAAGTGATTATGAAAGGCTTAGAAGGGTAGGTCGCATACAGCATATTAGAGAGAGACAGAGAGAGGCAGGACACAGAGCAATCTGGAGTTTTTGATCCATGGAAACAACAAAGAAGAGCTAGCTGTGCTTGTTATAGTCTTATGTCAATAGCATTTTCAACAGCGTTGCTTGATATTACCGGGGAGAAAGGAAGAACAGAAGAGGGAAAACAAAAAGAATAAAAACAAGGCGTCTGCACTCCCACATGACCTAGGAGAAACAATGACAATCAAATGGCCTGCAGCAGACTTTCCCCACCCTCTCTCTCCCTCACTGTCTCTCCCTCCCTCCCTCTCTCTCTCTCTCTCCTTTTTTGTGTACTTTGATGTACAAAATAGCCCCAATCCATAAACAGCACCATTACTTTCACTGCCTACCTTCACTGCTGTCTCTCTTTCTTCTCTTTCTTTCCCATCACCCCTTCCTCTTTCTCTCTTGCTCTCTCTCTCTCTCTCTCACACACACACACGCACCTTCCAGTTTCTCCAAAGCTACTTTCAAGGTATATTTCGCCCGAGGCTTTTTCGTTGTGGTCATGGGTAATATGGAAGGGAGAAGAAAATTGCGGGTCGTCTACAGCGCAGATGCACGCAATCAGATACTACAGGTTGAAAAAAATTACACGACTGACAGTGACACATAGCAGTTTTTCCACACCCACTCCTATGTTGTATCAGCCTACCTCTCTTCATTCTTCTGTCATTCTGTCAAACCCCTCACAGCTCAGGAGCAGTAGAGATATAAAATTCTGAGCAAAACCGCAAAAGGCAGAACAATGTCGTACGTTGCCGTAGGTTTTAATGAAACTGGACACACATCGGGACAGTGTGCTGTATTTTCCTTTTTCTGTTAGTGTGCGTCCTTTTCCAAGTCGCTGTGTTCCCATAATGGATGGGTAGTTGACCTGCGCAACTGCAACAGCTAAGGATGACCTATGTTTACTTTTAGTATGAGAGCAGAAAGTGATGTAGTGATGCAGGAGGGAGTTCGGGATGGATGGAGGGAGTACAGAGCATCTGATGTGATTTACCCGCAGTTTCCTACAAACTGTCAACATTGGTTTCCTAACCATTATAGCAATGTTTCCTTAACATTGACCCTAGCATATTCTGTTACCCAGATGGGTCAGTCATTACTTTAACACATCATTCATTATTTCTTTAAACAGATACTTAATTGGACTTTTAGGATGGGTGAGAAGAAGAGCAAGGTTCCCCAAACATGTTAGTGTTTCTACACGTCGACTGCCTTTGCTTCATTTTAGCAGTAGCTTTATTTCGCCTGTGAATGGTTAATCACAGCTCAATGCATGTATGTTTAAGCGGGGGTGAAGTTAGGGACAGTGGCGACATTTTACTTACATTACATGCTTGCTCTGACAGTGAATCTTAGAAACAGATAACAATACCGGCAGCAGAAAGACATGTTGCACAGACCGCCGCACATCCAAAAAAAAACCTAAAATAACATTTGAAAAGAAGCACTGGAAAATGGACTTGTTGACTATACTGCTGCAAGAGTGTCTGCAAGCTAAGCTAATTGAGATACACTACATCGAGACAAAAAAGAAACCTCGCTCCTAAGACCCTATACTCTATAACAGCCAAACAAAATTGACAGAATTTTGGTGAAATACCTACTAAGATGCCCTTGGTAAAAACTAGGCATGGGCATTTCAATCACAAATAGTATTGACTATTCTTCTATCGCCTTCTAAAACTGTTTGGCTGCAACCTGAGCTTATCTTGACGCCTGTTCTACCTGTAGCATGCACTTTACGATGGCTGTGATTACATGCAGATACTCTTCACTCTCTCACACACGAGAGAGATCTGCTTCCCAATACAATAGTCATGTAAATTATTTGATCTTTTTTCATTTAATGACTATTCGAAAATCTGAAGATCCATGACCCATCCCGAGTAGGAACAAGCTAAAGTTTGTGAGCAAACATCACAATGAAACAGCCCACCGTTTACAGCTCAGCATGAGTCGAGATATGCCTTTCACAAGTCTAAAATGTGTCTCACTGTATCGCTTTTCTAGAAAGAATCTTCCCCGACAACCAGATATTATTCTCACGGCACACAAAGGGGCATCAAACGGCAAATTCAGGTCACACAGTCAGGTAGGTAGGCAGCCATCTGACATTTCATTAGCGGCGACTGTCAATGAATGGAGCGTTTGTGTTGAGTGGTGTGACTGTGTTATATCTAGTGGCAACTGTTACTTAAGACCTGTGTGCAACTGTAGCTGAACATATTTTAGAGTTGTTAAATTAAAGGTGTCTCAGCATTGCAGCAGTGGTAAAGACAGAAAGTAAAAGAAATTAAAGAAATATGTTTAGGTGATGGTCCTTGAATGCGCATTTAGAAGACAACATGTCGCCCCCTTTAAAATCTCAGTTATCCTTCATGTCATGCACACAGAATACATGCATCTTCTGTCCTCAACACTAACCCCAGCAACATGCTTGTACAAAAGGAATGTGCGGTCCTTTTCTCATGCTGAATGCAACGGCAAAAGCCATTGGGAAAATATGAAAGCAGGAATGACCGTGGGCGGACTTAACAATGACAGCGGAGCAAGCGAATTCACAAGGAACTTCCTGGAGAATATGAGGTACAATGAAGCAAAACCTCCTCCTCAGCTGACTGAACCTGTTGCATATCGACATCAGGCAAACAAAAGTCAACATCCAAATATCCACGGCCAAATACGTCTTGAAAAATCCTGCTGTTCATACTGAAGAATCGTGGTGACTGTCACCGGCCTGTAACAGAACAACATGAGTCACCTGCAGGTTTCATTTAGCTGAATGGCCTTCATGTCACATATCTAAGGACATTGGTGCTGGCTTGGCAAAATGATATGGATGAGTAATGGGATGCCGCCCACATCCGGACACTCTGGGAAGGTGAGGGGCTGCTGCCAAGCCCCAGTCCCTGTTGACCTCTCCTTCCTGTGCACTCAGCAAATTTGCCGATGACACCCTGCGGGCCACTCTCCTCAGCAGTGACATATGTCAGCCATTTTTGTTCTTTTGTAATTCTGTTACTCGGCTGCATGCCGTGAATATAGGACCAGAGTGCATGACGTGGCCGCCTGGAGCCCGTTCAGGAAAGTAACATCTTCAACAACTTTCCGGCCATTTGATTACGCTGATGAATCGGCAGCAAACAAAAAAACCTAGAAAACCGAGCGTGTCACTTCATAGCGCCCACATGCCAACTTATGTTCTTTTTTCCTTTTCTTTTTTGATGAGCAGAATTTGGATCTCACTCTGGGGCAGGCAGACACAAAAAGGGCCCCCGAGCACACTGCTGATTCAAGGTTTTAGCCGAGCAAATCTTAGGCAGGGAGCTGAGAGCAAAGAGCTGGCCATTTTGCAGTTTGCTCTCATCTGCCAATTTCTTCCTGGGGCTTTCAGAGTCAATCAAAGAGCTACCAGAATGCTCACACCCGTCTTTTAATTATTCATGGTAATTCTATGCCACTACACACTCTCTCTGCAGCCCCTGTCGCCTCCCCCAAGCGAGGTGTGCTCTGATGTGTTTATGTGTACTGAATATATAAAGAAAAAATCCTCCATCCATTACAAAACAGACTCTCTGCTCTGCCCTGTGCTACGCTGGCAGCTTTTTCAGGGTCGTCTGGCTTCCACTTCTGTGGGAAGCTGAGCTGATAAATGTTTGGTCCCATGAAACCCAATTTTTTTGCCCTTTTAATCTCTTCACTGGACATGTTGCACACTTACATCCAGCTTTTCCAAGCTTGAGCATTTGTAATATTAATTTTTTTTTCAAATATCTAGCATTCCATTATGATCTCATACATCTTTTAGGGCAAGCAGCCTGACCTCTTGATGCCATCTATGGTTACTGTGCCCATTCAAACGGCTCCAATTCCCGATAATAGTCCTGCCGAGAAGGCCGCCCTGGAGTGAAAAGGCTATGTGCAAGGGGGATTGGAATTTTTTTGATAAGTGCTAGCCTCGCTGAAATTGCATTCATTTCCTTCTATCAGCTAATTAGCTAGAGAGGGGGCAACTTTGCCATTCGTGGCTGTCCGTCAACCTGCCAACAACCATTGACATCACAAGGTAGATGTCAAGTTCAGCCTTTTGTGTCTGAGACAAGCCTATTACCAGGAAGTGTGAGCAGGAGGTTTTAAGTGGGTAATAGGGAGCAGCTTGATGTTATCAAAATCTCTTTGTGGAAATAAGCTAAATTACAATAAAAGTTCACTCAAGCTCCCATAACAGCTTAACACATGGTAACTACAAAAGAGAAAAGGAAGACAGGGCACATGTGTACATTAGACGAGAAAAATACAGTAAGATGTTGACTGCGGGATGCTGCAGCTTGAGTATGCAGTACAGTACATGCTCTTGATGTCCCTTCACATCCTTCGTTTCAGGAGTCTCAAAGAAGGCTCTGCTGCTGTTTGGGTCTTTGAGGGAAAGGTGATCTCTCTGGTGCAGGGAAGCTGTTCTATTTTGTTGGTTGGCGGTTGGAGAAAAATTGCACACCTCCTCTCTCTGACTTGTCTTCACAAGCCTTGTCAAAGATGAGAAAAAAAAGGGAAAAAAAGGGGGGAAATGTTTCATGTCTTCTGTCTTTTCCTGCCAAAAGCAAAAAAAAATAAAAAAGAAGGAGGGCAAAAGAAAGCTGGGATAGATATAGTGACATACCAAGGGAGGATATGGCAGGGATGAAAGCATGTCATTTTGTAAGGAATGATCATGAAACTGCCCCCCCTCTTTTTTTTTTCTTTTTTCTGTCTTTACCCCCCTTTTTTGAAACAGACTTTGTCAGAATTTGAAGGATATATTGTTTCTGCTTTGCTTTACCACTCGAAACAGGAATGGGACTTTGAAACGGGGTGTTTACAAGCCAGTCAAATGTGTCCTTTTGAAATAAGTGACAAGAAGCTCCAGAACGAGGCCGAGAGGTCTGCAATCGACTCCAACCGACAGTGTTTGCTGTTGTTTTAACTCAAACTGGAATCACTAATTGACCCTTTCAGTTTCAGACCTCTCATCTTGATGCTACAGCCAGCAGCTATATATTTATATAGTAATGCTTTTTATTTATATGTAGGACATCTGCTGCGAGCATAGTTTGTGTATATTTTAGGCTTTAAAATGATTTTTAGTGTTATGTCATATTTCGAGATTTGTGGGACACTAACAGATAACAGAGCGCAGACTCTATTCTCTGAAGAGGACACATTTACCATAACAGCTCTCGTTCACTGCAGTACCCTCTCCATCATCAGAGCATGGCAACAGATGCTCTTTTAAACTCGTTATCTGCAATGGTGCACATGTGAACAGTTTGTCCCTCTTTGCTTTGGCCTCATCTTTTTGTAATAATTCCGTGTTCTAATGCATCTATTTTTACCAGCGCAAACACAAAATGCTCGAGTCATGCGACGCCAGCTGGTACATCGGCAGAAACTGTGGAACGAGGCTTCACAACAAACTTTACTCTTTAAAGATTTACAATTAATTGGCTGTTCTTTAAAGCGAGACATCAATGGTTGACAAGGTATTTGTCTTCATTTCTACAACTGAGAGTTGGTTTTATGGATGTAGGTAAGGGAGGGGGGTATAAGACAGATAGTACAGTGGGTCTTATCAGCACTTCTATGTAGCATAATGGAGGTAGAATGAAAACCTGATTTCAAAAGACGATGTACACACACTTTCACATTTCACATTTCATAGACTACGATTTCTCATTTAATTAGTTTAGTTGAAAATGTTTTGGAATTGACCAAACAGTGTGACAGCTTTTAGGGAAACATTACGGATAAAGGCAACAGTATTCATCATATGCTTTATCTGTTCTCTAAGCACACTGATGCTTGTCTGTAAACATTCCATTTGCTCAGCAACATTGATCAGCCTTCAGGGCAGGAATTCCAATTCAAAGTCCTCTAAATGATGGCGGAAGACACACTTGGCCTCTAGCATAATGTTTATCACTGGCAACATCAAGAGACCAGGATCCCATAATACCACTCTGCATTCACAGCATGTTCCCTCCATCCCCACTGCGGTGGTGATAAATGGGTAACACTGAAGCAGTGCTCACCTCTGAGAACCCTGGCCTTACCCTTGTGAGTGTCCTGTAAAGCATTCTGTCTGATTATAAACAGCGCTGGTTCACGCTGGTGCCACAAAACACGCAAAAAGATGAGGAGATCCTGTTTTTTTACACCGCTGGACATTCTGCCAAACAATTTTACTAATTTATTGCTATCAACGCATGTTATACGGCAGTGTTAGAACACACATGTTATGTGGAGATTATACAAGTGATATCCTGTGTTTGTGTGCGCGTGTGTGTGTGTGTGTGTGTGTAGAAGGGGTAGGCTGGGGTGGGGTTTTACCGGACAGGCTTCCAGGAAGCACATGGGACGAAAGCCATGGGGAGAGCTGGTGAGGAATGTGGGAAGATGGTGGGCATGACCACAGCTTAGAGGGTGAGTGTGCAGGAGGAGATCAGTGATGCATAACACAACGTAGAAGCATGCAGCTGCATCTCATAGGCGAACCGAGCAGCCAAGACCATCAGTCTTACACTTCTTCCATTTCAAGTCTCTCCTTTCTGTCTTCCCTGTGACTCCTCTCTCACTACTGAATCCCGAATCATGATGGAGCGGTTAACAGCCACAGAGAGTGTTGCTGTTCTGCCTAAAATATGCCCTAATCACAATGGTCACGCACACACGCTGTATCAACTTTCAAATGCTTTAACATGGGGCATGATACTGACAACCGCTTTGACTGAAGTGCCAGTTCCAAAAATGCTCAATTTGTTTTGCATTTAGTGAGAACCGTGTAGGCGGGGTAGAGAATAAACACTGAGAAGCATCAAGTAATCCCTGAATGGATATTTTATATTGAAAATAACAACAAAGTGTTGGGGGTCATACCGAGCCTTCAGAGGATAACAACAGAGAGAGCACAGGCAGCAAGGGAAATAAAGTGAATTCTGTGATGTCTGTAGGATCCCTGATTTCCGCTGCTCAGTGAAAAAAAAAAAAAAATACCGCTGGGCTGCCAAGTATTGGCTTCAAAATTTTGACTCACTGTGATGTAGCTGTCATCCTTTCAAAGGAAGTGGATAGCAAGGGGGAATGGGTGCATGTACCATGTCTTTCACTGGGCTTTTCTGAAGTCCAGAGGAAGATGCAGGACTTCTATTTCAATCTGCATGGAAAGAATGCTGAGCTGGGTATTAATTCAATATGTCATTCCTGAGCCTTTTCTTTTGAGTAGTTTGACCGGCGATGGTACATATTCAGTTGGAGATAGCGCCTTTGAAAGAGACAAAAAAAAAAAAAAAAAAAAAACAACCCTCACATAATTTAAATGATTGTGACGTCAAGATATCAAAACGCTGATTTAGAAGCTGGTGTCATGGCGGTCACTCAGGCCAAAGCAAATCTGATTTTATTGCTGTCGGCCTGTTTGATTGCCTTGAACCTGGGCCACAGTTGTGATTGAAATGAGTTATCTTAAGTAAGATGAATGGTTAATATGATGTGTTGAGTCTAAATACTGCTGAAGTCAAGGTCAGAGATGTGTGATATTTTCAATTGCTTCATCTCACTGAGGCAAGTCACTGTCTGCAGCAAATACGCATCAGTTTAATCTGACTGAATAAAGTCTTAGAGCTGAATATTTTGGTTAGGAGATGGAATGTGACTAATTTCTGGCATGTGTTATTCATGAATGAGCATGTTGGGGTTTATTCCTGAACAAGCATTATAGGTAGCGTACTTTCAGGTTTGGTACCATATGTAGGAAATACGGCCTGTGCAGTTTTAACCAAACCTCATGTGTCGGATCTTTTCCGGATGCTGTAGATGCACCCATCATTGTCAAAGAGGTTTCAAGAATCCAGAATGAGCACCAATTGCACCATCACCGACTGAACTGTGTGCTGACAACCTGTCCGCCTGAAAGGCTTTTTATTGCCACAGTTTGCCTCCGGGCAGAACATCGCCCATATTCAGCACTCTCTGCACAGGCTGAGGGTAGGGTACTTCCAGGCCTCTAGACTGCTACATTATCTATTTAGTATTGAAAACACACATCGTGGAGAAAAGACACTACAAAGAAGTACAATACTTCCCAAAGCTCCTGTCACTCCACTGTGACTGTCTGTGTTGCGCATCTGCGTGCCTTTGGCAGATAAATCACAGTGCTTCGCTCTGAAATGGTTTTATTTCCCTTTGTGAGGAAGTATAGGAATTGACCCAGAGAGCTTTTACTTTTTCAGTTTGTGTTTCATCGAATCTGTTGTTATATTGCAGTAGGGTTTTTTTTATTATTATTTATTTGTCAGCTGTAATTTCTGTTTAGTTCTCTTCATCTTTCTTATTCACTAACTGGGGAGTCTCCTTGTGGAACGTATTGTTGTAAACTCCAGCAAATTAAAGAACTCCTTGGAGTATATGTTTTTCATTTCCTATTATTAATCTCAGTAAATTAGAAAATAGAGCAATGAACCATTTTAATGACTCGGAATCCAGGTTTTCTTTGTGTCTGACATGATTGGAGCCATAGCCCACTTCACATCATTTGCAAAGACTCAGAGGGTTTAAAGCTCATGAAGACATTCTGTTACCCACTGTTAAACACTGACACTGCATTTTATTTTAATATTATGTCTGTGGCTCCGTTGGTGTAATGTCACATTACAGTTTTGTTGATATTTTAGATTTATTTTCTTAATCTTACTCCAGCAAAGCGAGACGTTTTCTCTCTTTTTGTTCATCCCCCTTTAACGCAGACACACACTTCACCTACAGTCTTACATACTGTAGTTGCAAATTTGTACAGAGTGTCCAATTTGCATGTTTTAAAGACCAAACACGAAAGCCAAGTCTAAAACATTGTACATCTTTAACTGCAAAAATGCCTGCATTCTTCCCCCTTTAAAAGGCTTAGCAATGTGATTTACACAAACAAAATACAGAAAGAAAATGATCGAATTCCTTCGTCTTCTCCTCCTCCATCTCTCACTCTAATGTGTGTCTCGGGTGTGAAACGCAATAACAAAATTTTGCACCCAGACACCATAAATGTACACCAGAAGGTTATGTAGAAGCCATTACAATTGAATGTACTTCTTTTAATACACATGAAGCCTTCTCATATTTAATACACTTACAGGGCCAACCTGAAAACTTGATTTGTGAAAATCAATAGGATGTTTTTAAATGTACTATGTGAACACACACACACACCTTTCCACTATCTCTCGTTATCTCTGTCTTTCCAAGCTTATACACTGTCTCTACAGTCTCATCTTTGTCTATAGATCACAAGTAGTGATCTCCTCCATATGACTGAAAGCCTTTGAACAGCTCTCCATACAACTAAATTTTTCCACTCCTTTCCTTTCTCAAGTCCTTGGTTATTTATTTTTTTTGTATTTCTCCAGCAGTGAGCAGGATTAGTCAGGAGCGGCAGCCCCACTATCAGCCCAAGATGTGCTCTTCCATCCTGCTGCTTTGCTCTGATAAAGGAACTGCTCAACGAGTGACTCGGGTGCACAGAGAGCCTTGTAGAAAACAACATTTCTCTCACTTAAGCACAGTCCTGCATGTCAATGACTGCCAATGGGCAATGGGAGAATCTCACTCATGGTATATGCAACATTCTGCCAGACATGCATGAAGACAGAGAGCCTTTTTGTGCAAACCTGCAGAAACTTTGACCCAGGAGCAGGGTACAAGATGTGCTTTGCAAAACCTGACGTCTGCAATTGCCATTAGATGAAACACAAGTTCTCAAATTACACATATCTCACATTTGCATCCCCTTGTGTGAAAATCACGTGTTGGCGAACAGAAGAGGTTACAAATTGACTGCATGGTGCAAATAATTGACAGTTGTAAACAGAGGAAGTTTATATTCAGTGAAGCTGCTAAAAGTTGCGAGCTCAGTGGCTACCCATCCATGTATTTTGGCCTCCCAGTGTAATTGTTTGGTTATAAACATTTGGATTGTGCTTCATAATATAACAATTCTGTGTTTTTGCCCTTCTTTGACTTCTGCAACCAGCTCGCATCCACTCCAGTCGTCCCGGAGAAGGCTGACATGGAGCTTTGCTAGCTTTATCGCTGTGTGTTACAGTACGCGACCATACAAACACCAGCGTTTCAACTGACTGAATACAAGGTGACAGAGCAGACTGCTGACCTGAATTTGGCTCCTGATGAATACATATTGTGATGTAGAAAAAATAACTCCACCTCTTGCACAAGTTTATTCCAGGTCTATATCCATCAATTTGTATTAAATGCAGTTTCCCATTCTGCTTCTCTGAATAGACATTTGTCTTCTTTCCGGCCATCTGTCATGTTTATGACAGCGATATGAAAATGTACCAGTATAGGACTGAAGAGGTCAGAGACATCATCAGGTTTCAAACTTTACTTGTGATGTCTTTAGTCTGCTTTAATAACATTTAATAGATCATCTTTAGTTTGTCGATACCATTAAGTATATATTGTGTTTGTCCCGCTGAAGTTAAATCATCGCCAGCCAGTGTTGTGTTTAAGTTTACACATGTGACAGGAAGATAGGCATGAAAAGACATGATTGCGCCATCTGGTAGCACAGATGCAGGTGATATATGCAACACAAGTTATGACTGATACTGCCATTTAAGGGCAAGTCACCGAGCAACAGTAACTATGCCAACATCGGGCATGTTTACTCAGCAGATCTGTACATGTGCATGCTAAGAAGCTTGGTCAATGGTGCAGAAATAATATGTGTAAAGTACTCTTACCCCTACCGAGTCTAATTTTCGTCCAAGCACTGGCTACGCGGTCCTGGGCCTCTGAAGTGCTCTGAATTACAAATGATTCAAAATGACTTTTACAGTGATCTCCCGTGACTTCTGGAGGGGTGGGAGCACCAACTTACAAGAACAGCAAAAAAAAAAAAAAAAAAACTGATGCATGCATCTTTAGCAGAAAATTGGTGAAAGATGAGTCACAGTATGTTAGATTATACACACTACGCCTTCCTCATTCTCCCCCTTCCACAGGCCTTTTGTTCTGTGCCTGTTTAAATCTGCTCAAGATGCACCGAGGACCCTCCTCCCCTCCCCACCCTGGCCCCGACACTCTCTCCCTCTCTCTCTTTCTTTCTCTGTTTCTCCCAAACTGCTTAACTCCAAAAAGTGGTAGCAATGCAAAAATGCATCCCCATACTGTAAGTACACAGAAGACTCCTCATGCCCTGGGAGAAACTGAGCCACACAGACAAGACGGTCTGTGGGCACGGATACAGAAATAGAAGGCGCTCACACATTGGCATTACTGTACTTGCGACGACATTGTTTTAATCTACCTGAATTAATACCTGTTATTCTAACCTTATCCAAACCATAATTCTAGTCGTAACCCTTAAACCATAGCAACTTAACCCAGACAAGTTTAAACTTTTCACCTCCTCCCAGAGTGATGAACACCAAGTAGACTCACAAACCTCCGGCGTACTGGGGCTTCACAGAAGCCCTTTAATAGGCTTGCTTGAAAATATGCTGTCTGCCCATAATTCAATAATGTTTGCATTTCAAACTAATACCAAATAAACAAGAAATAATGAATCCACATGAGGAAAAAAACATTTCCTCTTATGTTACCAGCACCTTTAAGACTTTTGAGGATTTATTTGATTATCAGAACTAAAAATACTACAAGTTGCCCACTCCCAATGTCATGTCTTCAGCTGAATAGAAAGCTTTTAAAGAACTGTCAACGTTTCATGCGAGGCCTGGATGCGTGTCTTAGTCACTGCCCTAAAATGTCACATGCAGTATGTCTGAGGTGAATCATTTTTGAATAATGAAAAAAGGAAAAAGGGGAAGAGATGTCCGACTGAGACGATTCAAAACTAAACATGTGAAATGAGGAAAATATGAAATGACACAGGGATGGTAAACAGTCCATCTGTGTTTTCCCAGAGGACGCCTGCCATACTTTGAAATGCACTTAAAGAGGAAGTTCGGCAATTCGGTATCAGTCTTCCAGTATTCAAATGGATTTGCAGCTTAGTTTTTTTTTTTTTTTTTTTCCTGGAAAAATGATAAAAGACTGGCTATGTAGAGTTGAAAACAACAAAGGGACTAATGGATTATTGATGCATTCAGGATTTTTTTTTTTTCAGAGAAAGCACAAAGGTGACATATTATCTATGATTTAACTCATACAGCAGAACCTAATGTTTGAGAAATTACAATTTCCTTTATGTTATTTTATCAATGTATATTTTTTACTATATAAAATCATGTAGATTTGTCAGATTTTGGCTACTTTTCATCTTAAAAAGAGATTTTATTGTTATTAAAACAGACTAGTAATCTTGACATTATTCAAAACCCATGAACCCTTTATGACATGGTGCAGTCTAGTGTTGTACAGAGCTGCTAAAACAAAGATTAACTGAAGAATGAGCAGCTCATTCAGAACATTTCAAAATGAATGTCACAATCCAGATCCATTCAGCTTCTGACATTTCAATGTGGACTAAACTGTGATTTCATACTAATCAAAGACAATTACCTGGCTGGAATCCTCACACTCGTCCTAACATTTGTGAGTAAACAAGCCAGATCTCTCCATGTCCCTCCGTCTTTAGTTCCGTTTCATCCACATTGATCAGCACGCTGTTGGAAATTTTTAGATGCTAATTTTGTGTCAGTACTGCGGCCAGGATTTTGTTACTGGAAGGCATCATTGGTATTTAAAGGTGGACAATTAGGCCATAGGCCAGTATTAAATGTGTGATTAATGTTTTCTTTCACAGCATAGCTCACACGGTACAGCCGAGCAGCTGGACATCTTTCAAGCAAGATACATACAGAAAACACACCTAAGATAGTCAAAGTATGCGAGGCTCAGTCGTTTTAGTTCATTTATTGTAGTTTCAAAAGGATGAACAGGGTTTTTCATATTCAGTTAGACTGCACACTGAGGATTTTACTCTGATGCTGGGTTCATAACGCTGGAATTCAACCTTTAAAGGTCCAGTGTGTGAGACTCAGTGACACCTGGGGAGAGGTTGCAGATTGCAACCAACTGAGCCCCCCTCACCTCACCCCTCACTTATGGCAGCAATTCGCTCTCCAGAGGCTGTGTTTGGTTTGTCTGTTGTGGGCTACAGTAGAAACCCGTGTGGTGCAACGTGGTGGACTCCGTGGCGGAGAACCGACTCCCTCTGTGGATTTAAAGGGCTCGTTCTGAGCCCAGTGATTCTTATTTTCAGGTAATCATACATCAACGAAAACATACATATGCCCTAAATCCCACACACTGATCCTTTAAAGATAGATGCTAAAAAGCTGCTCTGTTTAGCATCTTTGCAGTAAAACTGAAGCTGCCAATTTGGTATCATTAACAAAATACTGTATATTAAGGGCTGAGAATATGTCAGCAACCTTATCTGCTAGACACTGTGTTCAGAAAATACTACTTTGTTTTCAGAATTATGAAGTGAAACATGTCTGCCTAGCTAGAACAAGAAAAGTAAATCATGTTTTACTTGCTATAAGGTGCAACTGTACTGCCAGAGTGGATACTTTTCCTAGTGCCTCTTGTGATTTAATTGATTAATAGGGTTTCACTTTCTCTGGACATTCTAAACATATATATGTATATATATTTTTAATCTGACAATGATTGTATGCATACGATGATGTCACCAGAGGAACGTAGTGCTGAAGCCTAAAACGGCCTGCTGTGACAAAACATCCTGCTGAAGCTTGTCACACGCCAAACTGAGAGTGATTTTGATGTGGTGGGTTTTCATCCCATCAGATTCATTTACTGCATCAATATAATGGAAGATGTTTCAACACTTGACGTACAACAATGTGCCCGTATGTGACAAGGAATCAGCAGTGGGGGGTATATCAGAGAAGGAACCAATCATTACTTATCGAGAGACACTTAAAGTAATTAATGACTTGTGCAGACTGTTGCAAGTGGAAAACATTAATGAATAATTTTCGATACATAATCAAGTAATTAGGAAATGAACTCAAGAGTAAATCCAGGAACCACGATAATGAATACTGGTGATTATCAATTTGAAGCTATCTCCCTTATGCCCCCGAGGGACCTGTGCTAGTTTTAGAGGGAGAGAAAGGGGGAGGAAGGATTTCTGTTCTGACTCCATGATAATGTGCCAGTGCCACTCAAAGATCCAGAGTGACACACAGCTGTGGAGAGACTGAATTTCTTCTATATTCCAGCTTTCCCTCTGAAGCACTGTCATGTCTGCTCCAGTTCAGTCCATTATTTCAAGTGGAATCATCTTTATGTCTGCTAATCTGTAGCCTTGTATGCCAGGCTTTCACCACTTCTAATGACAAACATGTTGAAAACTGTGCTAATTATTTATACCGGGTCCTCATTCTGTCAGCGATTCAAGGATAGTTTCAAGTGTCTCATGAAGATGTCTGATTTTTATGACATACCAGGAACGGGTTGAGCCATGCCTGCCTAAACCACCAATTTATTTCCGTGAATAGCCTTTTTTTCTGGTTTGTTAGTGACTTAATAGATCCTTTTTGAGTTCAAAAGCAGACTGTGCCATTACAGCATTCGTGACTTTAAATAGGTGCCATAATTCAAATGAATTATTCGGCTTTAGTGAGGTGCAGCCTTGACTGGGGTCTAAGACTTAGGCAGTCTTGAACCTGCTCTGTTTTTGGAGTAAACCTTGTCTTATAAGACTTGGAAAGTCTGTTCCAGCTATCTTTTCTACCAACATAGCCAGAGGGAAAAGGGCAAACAGGCTCCAAACATGTAGCATGGCAGTGGTCTGTGTCTGTAGTTCCCTCAAGATAGAGTAGATGTTAATCTTATCTACATCAGCACATTAATTAAGAGACTGATCTCATGGTAATTGATGGAGTTCCCACTGAAAACCTGGACTCCCTGCTTTTACAGTGACATTTACAAATTTCTGTGCAAAGCAATGAAGTGAGATAGATGAATTGAGATAGATGAATTGCAATGTTCAGCTTTTTGAATGAATGCCCTAAACAGGAAATAATGTTTTTCTTTAATATCCGGTCATGTTTCATGCTTTATATATTATATATCACGTTATTAGTGACAAGTGAACTATTACATGTCAACTGTTTTCATTTAATAGTGCTCTATGGGGCTGCATGAGTACAACTGATTATTCAACAGATTATTAAATAGATAGATAGTAAATGTTTGATTTTGAGCAATTATTTTTTTTTTAGTTAATCATCCAATCAGAAGTTAAAAAAAATACTTATATGAGTTCCCTCTGAAATGGGTCATTTCAAAAAGCAGTAACATGTGACCTATTTTGCTGCTTAGGTATAAGAACTTGTTGGATGAACGGGACCTCGAGGAAAAATTATTATTTACGGTGGCTACAGCTATTCACAGAGGATCATAGGTGGTCGAATAAAAAACAGGCACAGGCAGCCTTTGCCTCAAGAGGGTCATAGTCTAGTAGCTTGCGTAAACATAAACTCCCCCATTAAAAGTTGTTTCCTTAACCTTAAAGCATTAAATCAACCGACTTATGTCAGGTTGGCTGATTTTAGTTTTAGTAAGAACATTAAACCTGCACTCAGGATACCCAGAAAAAAAAAAAAAAAAAGGCCACAAAGTGCTTCCGGCATGTTGTTCAAAGCCCTCATCTGAAAGCCACAAGGGGGGGAAAAAAAGGGAATGAGTCGAACAATGCACTGAGCAAGACTGCCCACTGTGAAATGTGTTACAGAGCCCATTCTGCTCTGACAGTGACTTACAGTAAGTAAGTAATTATTGCTCCTGTTGGTCTTTGTCATATCTGGCCTACTAACACCTTTGAGAAATAACAAATGTGTTGGTGGACAGAAAACAGAGACAGTGTTAACATGCCCTGCTTGTTCACACTCTGGCCTTCTGTCAGGAACAGGGACTGGACAAAGAGACGCTATTAAGTCCTTTTTGCTCTCTGTCTGCTACATCAAATAAAATGACATAAAAAGTAAACAGTGGCTTGATATCAAGGAAATTGAACTAAAAATGCATAAATGACATGGCTACTGTACATGGATGAAGTGCAGTTTTAGTTTATAACCTGCGGTTGCTTTGGTTCTCTGTAGCTTCGCTGCTCTCACTACTCAGCATTATGGTCACAAACCATAATTATTTCTGTCTATAATCATTGAGCTGACCTCAGAGTGATTGAACTTGTTTATATATTGATGGCCATAATGATGTTTGTGCCATGATATGTCCAGCCTATATATTCTAGAATCAATGCCTTCATTTGGTTGTTTTTGTTTTCCTCTGTTTTACATCTCTATGGATTTTCTATTTAATTTGGGTCAGCATTGTGAAGGAAGACAGGGTATTGATTTCTGTCTACGGGGGCTTACGGGAACTAGGATAAGCTTGTCTACTTGAGCCTTCACAGCAGTTTGTGACAACACACAGAATATACCCTTAAATTTCAGACCACGACTGCTGCCAAACCAGGCTAACCTCACTATCACCTGATGCCTCCCACCTTAGGTGGGCAGTCACGTACACACTTCTCTCTGGAGAGGACGACGATGGAAAAATATCTCATTGTTAAGCAAAAGTATGATGTTCAGGTCTGACTGAGCGTGGAAGCCGTAGGAGGATCTTGTCCGGTAATGCTGGGGCGCTGCGTCCTGGACACACACAGGTCAGGATGCTGTCAAGCTGAAGTTGTTTGTTGTTTCAAAAGTGGTGATAATTGTCCACTGCCGCACATCTCGAAAATGGCCTCCGTGGTCAACCTAGCTCTTCAGTTCCTAACTCAGGAATACAGATTCACTTAGACGAGAGAAGAGCAAGTGGGACAAGTGGAAGCCAAATGTATGAGAAAGCCAAGAACCTGAGCATATTATGCAAAGCAGCTAAACTTTTTAACAAGTGCTTCAAGTGCGAAAATAGCGTTGTAGTAGAAGGTGATCAGGGACGTATGGACCTCAGCTATGTATCTGAAAACAGCAAATAATCCTACGCTGCTGACAGTTTTGATTTTAGGTATATCCTGCAGTCCAGTGAGAACTGACGTCACCATTTGACACGAACCAATTGTAGTTCGGAAAACTAATAGGAGTAGTTATCCAAACTGCACTCAGAACTTGATGCTTGCCCACTCTTTCATGAGGCAAGTGGAGATAATGCAATACAACGGCAATTTTAATGTCATAGACACTCCTGAGCCATTTGTGAACCGTATTTGAACATCTAAATGGAGACCTTTGCATTTATTCAGCAAGGTGGTGTACTGGTGCTTTCAGTATTCCCACTTTAAAATGACCTAAATGTGTGACAGTGGAAGTTTTAGGTATTATATTACAGAGCAAAATACATTTTTTTAGAGCCAATATACAAGTGTGCAGTTATTGTAATGTTAGATGCACATCAACTTGATGCAAAATACCAGTTTTTGAATGAAAAAAGAAATGCAAAAGAGGCAAACAGTAGCATCACATGGGAAATAGTAGACACACTTATTACCATAAGTGGTTTGCTGGTGTTAGAAAATACCAAAAGCATATTTGATGAGAGTCTTGCTTGGCTGATTGGGTCCCTGCATGACTGAAGGGATTTGACCTCCAGCCGGGGCAGGAGGTCACTTGGATAGTTGAAGGGAGGATGAAATGAAAGCAAATCGGGAAACAAGCTAGCACACAGAGCCATGCTGCCTAATCCAGGAGCTGTGCAGAAACAACAGAGAATACCGGGAAAATCTCTCTGAGAATGGAGGCGTTCTCAATTTTTAGATGCTATGACTGACTGAGGGATGATTGAAATTGGGCACTGCCTGGGCAATCCTGTTTCCATTCCCATTGATGAAACCACTACCATCCAAGCACACGCTCACAAACACCCACACATTACATGCAAACAAAAAAGATCCACGAGGATAATAGAAAAGCACAGACAGACTATGTATCAAAATAATGCCCGCGGGGTCTCTATTTTCCTGCTTTTTGGTCCTCTTGTGACTCGAATACACCGTCCCTATATATCACTGTTTGGCTACAAGCTAACATAATAGCTGTATTATTTATTTCAGCATAATCAATAAACCATGGCATCTTCTATAGATGCAATTTTTCTCCTGGAAGAGTGACTGCCGGGATTTATTTTTCTGAAGATATTGTGAAGCATGTAGTCCTCAGTCCAGTGATGAACACCACTGACACATCTCTGATCTAAAATTATTTGTTTGTGAGCATTCCAAGAGTTACAGCCCAGAATCAAGCCAAGCCATGCTACCTTTGCCAGAAAAAAAGGGCAATGAGTGTCACTCTGGCTCCTTCTGGCCCAGTATTTCACTTTGGTGACACCCTTTATCTAACGTTTCTCCCTCAACTAACAATGTGCCCTTTTCATTTGTCATTTTCTGTCTTATATTCCGCTTTATTTGAAGAGTAATTTACTACTCGCAGCAAAAAATAATCTTCATAACCCTCAAGATGTCACAGCCAGGCCCTTCGTCACGCCCTGAGACTGATACCGTGCTACATGTCCAGTGGCATGTGCCATTAATTTTTCAAGCAAGGTCAAACTCTGCCTCTGTTGTTTGCACATGTCCTGCATTAGCTCCAGCTTTGATACAAATGGCACCGCTTTACGGGCCAGCTGTGCAAGAGCAGTTGTTTTCTGAAGCCGAATCTGTGTTGTTTTCTCGCCTGTGCCCCAATCACCTTCTGCAATCATTTATCATACAGCTGTTTTTAACTTCCTGCCCTCTGTTGCTCTTTCTATATTGCTCTCTGTTTGTGTCTCTTACCGAACACTTTGTGCTATTGATCCACACTGTGGCACCCCTCCCTTAGTGTCAGCAGCGAACAGGGGATCATCAGCCTCTCGGGTTTCTCTCTGGTGTGTACAAACACACCTCCGCTGCTATTGGAAACGCGTGCTCAATGTACACACATGCGCCCATGGACACGCACAAATGCCCATCTCTTGCTTAGTCCCGTGAGAGATTTAACTTTTATTGGCTTCTTTGCTTTTTTTTTTTTTTTTTCCCATTCTGGAGAACAAAGTCAAGCCTCATCAAATTTGACCTCAACACCGGCCTCGGATTAAAGGTCACGACTTCATCCTTCACATCTTTCTTGACCTCTGATATTATCATGTCATAATACACAAGGATTAATGCCTTACCTTACCTCTGGACCTTCTTATCTTATACCACACTGGCCCTATTTCATTTATAGGATCCACATTCCCTGTTCTGCTCTTTGCTGTCTGTGTGGAGTGTCCTGTATTCCTCGAATCACCTTGCACTTGGCGGGCAGCTCAATCTCAATATCATGTTATCGGACTCAGGGGCCAAGGATATAAATACCACGCACCATAACTCTCTCCTGTTCAATAACCATTATATGCTCTACTTTATACATTAGAAGCACCTGATGGGGCAGTAAATTCACAGTTGCAGCTCGACCATCTCGGAGTGCATCCAGAGGAAAAATGCATACTGAAGCCAAGGAAAGAGTCAAGTGGAAAGTGGAAATTCGGAAAAAAAAAAAAAGCTGTCAAATGGAAAAAAAAAAAAAGAATTACAGAGGAAAGCATGAGATGCATACAAGAAATTGAGGGAAACAGAGTAAACAGCTGAGGGGAAAAATGTAGGGAAACAGCTACAATGAACAGTTTTTTTTATTGGCTTTGCTTTCTCACTGTTACAATTATCTATTGTATTTCTGTAATAAGCTTTGTACATCCAATGAATCATGCATTCCATTTCCTAAAGCCATTCTTAGTCCTGCCTAGCCCTACAGTATGAGATCTATCTGCTCACACAAAAGGTTCATGTTCCTAATGCTGAGACTATTTCAACACCACCGCCAGCATCTGTTCACTTTCCAAGGACGGCAATCAATAGAAACGTATTTCCATCCAACTCTACAGATAAAGTACAGCCCACAGTGAGCAGACCATGGAAATGGCAATAAATGTCCACCGACAAAACTCAAAAACACACTGCGCGCAAGTGCACACACATAAACACACGAGCCATTGTTTACCACGTAAGCATCGCTGGATGCAGCATAGAGTTTACGCTTCGATGCACTTTTTCATTTGGAAAGCTAGGGTGGTTACCCACCGAGCGCGAGCTGATTAAGAAAACAGTCCCATTTAATTCCTTTCTCCTCAACGGCCAGCAAGAGAAATGTAATTAAAGCCACTAAATCTCCCATGGGCCCTGCTACCTGCTACACGACCAACATGACACGTTGTGTAATTCGCCCGACCTACAGAGGCGACGGCAGTTATTTGCCATGGTTGCAGGGTGACCGCAGGCCTTTGAATGAGACAGCCAGAGAAAGAGAGAGAGGGAGAGAGAGGGAGAGAGTAAAGGTGAGGGAGGGGAAAAAAATGAAGAGAGACCTGTGATAGCTGACCTCTGTTGGAGGTCCAAGGACACTGGACAGCCTTCATATGAATAGAGGCATATTGAAAATAGTGCAGCCATAAACACTCACACACGATTGCACAGCCAAGCTTGCTGGCTTTATATCTAAGTGACCACTCTATATCATTTGTAAATCGAAGCCACAATCTGTATATTGCGAGTGCACAAATTTAATCATATCAAACAATCTGAACATGTCTGAGGGAAAAGAAAGATAAATGTGATGAAAACATATACAGTAGCATGAGTCTAGCGTTGATTATCAGCAGTCCGTTTCCAGTTCCTTTTAATACAACCACCAGTGTCACTGAAACAATGACGACTGACAGCAGATGAAGCAGATGAAGGTGGCGTATTGAGACTTCTTTCATAATGCTTTTTATTACAGTAAACAACAAAGTTTTACAATGTGCCCACTGACTTCTTACATTATAATTAAATTGGAAGAGCATTGTGTAGGACATGGTGTGTCAGCATTTTCTCGCCCTACACATTTGTGCATCTCAAAGGGCATATTAATTGTCTTATTGACTTTGTGGAGGCCATGTGAGTGTATGCGCACATTTGTGTGCACGCCGTGTGTGTGACCACATCCCTGACTTTCTTACCAATTACATTCATGCACCTATTTTTGGATAAGCAGTTACGGCTGGGAGAAATGTAGTGCAGGTCAGACATATTTAAATAAAGCAAATATGCAAACGGCGACTTTAACAGGCAACTTTCCACGCCAATGCAGCAAGTAGTTTAATGTTCATTTAATTCTTTCGAAAATGTGGAGGTCATGGTGGTGTGTTGGGACAGTGGATAGGCATAGGGAAGTATTTGCCTCCAATACTGGTGCACTGGTTTCATGAACCATCTCATTATAGCAGTGAGCACTGAAATATCTGGGGTTTTTTTTTTACCATGTTCACAACCTTTTACCCAGTGTAACCAAGTGGTTTGAGCAGCCTAACCTTAACCACACACAATTTGCAATGCAGAGTTATTTTCAAGCAACATTATGTTTTTCCCAAAATAATGCGAAACAGTGGCCTGATTTAAACCTAATTCGCAGGAAATACCTGTTTAATTTAACCATCAGACACTAAGGTGCAATGCTACTCCACTGGAGAGACTCTGCATTGACAAAATTACCGGACATGCTTCAAATTAAAAAGCATTAATTTCTTACCTATGTGCAGCAAGTACGTTGTTTTGGAAGTCATTTGTTGTCTATTTTTCAATTGTTAATGAACGATGTGAAGATTTTAATATTTAATCTCCTTCAGGCATATAAACACACAAATGCTTTTAATGGTGATGTTTTACTGAGCTGAACAACAGGAGGCATCATGTAATATGCAAAAACAAAATAAGGCAAAAGCAATGCAGGATAAAACCTCAAATACTGCCATTAAGGATGTCAACCGAAAACAGAAGATACTTTCTGGCAACTGGTAACACGAACACTTGCCCAAAACCCAATTTCTTCTCCAAAGTTTTGTCACAGTGTGTCTTAGAGGTAGCTGCTGTGCTCCATGGGAGACTATATTCTCGGAAAACAAGACAACTGACATGCTCACTGGCAAGCCAAAGGAGTCATGCTTTATTTCTTTATGGAACAGGCCATGTTTTCTTTATAAATATAAAATGAACAAGACCTCACTGAACTCTCATGCAGTTTAAATCTACAGTGCATTTCTGAGGGGTACCAGCTAGATTTTGTCGGGCTTAGGCTGTTCACAAAGTGAAACTCAGAAAATAAAAGCTTGATAGGGACTTTTTTTTTTTTCATTCATTTCAAAAATTGCCCAAAAGTAAGAAAACACCAAACTCTGTTTCTCTAGACCTTTTGTCTGAGTGGGTGAAAAAGTATTTCGGCTGCTTTGAGAAAGTCTGCTGTCTAGGTCTACAGACTTTTTTCATCTATAAAACTCAACTTCGCCCACACAAACTGTGACCTTTGCCCTGCGACTTATAATTATCATGTTTGTTGATGACACAGAGCATGAGGTAATTTACCTACCACTATCACATACCAGAACAGTTGCAAAGACAATGTATTTGTGCTCTCTCAGCCATTTAGGAAAACAGCGGCACACAGGCCTGCTATGTGACAATCTCTTGCTGCACAGTGGCAAATTTGTGAAGGCAGCATGAAATATCTGTGGCAAGCGCTGCTTTGTTTGCTGGTTTCATTAATTCTTCAGGAGGGTATATCTCAAAAGTGCCAACAAATACAGTGGAGAAACATGTGCTCTGGCACCAATCCACGCTTCTAATTGGGAACCTTGGGCTTCAGGAGTGCAGGATGCACCTTCGCTCTGAAAGTCTCCTCCATTATTCATAGAAATGTAAGAATTATAGAACAAGAACTAGCAGCCCTTCTGACTAAGCTGGTAGAAAAGAATGAGGGCTGCACACAGATAAAATGCTTAATAATCTACTTCAATAGCATAAACTTAAAACTTTAATAACTCCACCTACATACTTATTCTGAAACAATCAACATACTTGAGAAACAATATACAAAAGTCAGTAACATTTTGTCATCCTCAGATTTTCAGTCAGGGTAATTAAAAGCTGCAGGGAGTGAAAAAACATAGACCTGACGACTAATGGACTTTCACTTTGACCAAAACTGGATTGGCCTTTCCTGTGCATCTCTGGTTGCAAAGGGAGTTAGTATATGAGACGTAGCATTGGGCTTGTATTGAACTGTATAGCCATCAATAAAGGTGATGGTCTAGGAGACAAGAGAACGTGACATCAGAGTAGTTTTAAATGGAAGGACAGATGCATCTCTGTTGGAAGGATTTTGAACTACAAATAGAAACTTTCTAAGTTGTGCATGACAAGCATTTAGAGTCACGCATTGAAAGGCATTAATCATACATATGGTGGCATCCATATCCATGTGACATTTACTTAAAAACGTTATGCGTGCCATATGTTCGGCTTCTTCGGCGCACAGCTATTTTGATGGTTGACCTACAGATCGGCACACGCTGAAAGACACAGATTTCTATAAATGGTACAGGAAGACACACAAGCTGATTAGAGTTAAGCTTGTATAGCCACAAGCAGCGTTGCCCCTGTTGATACTGTAAAAAAAAAAAAAACCTCTGAGACCCTTTTTCATGACAGAACATTACACAGACTTGCAAGTGATCACATGAAACCACACATCAGAAGGAGGAGAAATCTACAGTATTCTCAAACCTACGTCAATGCCGCTCAACTGATACCGCGTCTTCATTAAAGTGCGTCTTTTAAATCCGCGCACGCAGCTGCTCGGTGGCAAAATACAGACATACAGACGGGGAGGCCTTAAAGTCTCCAGGCATCCTCAAGCAATGGAAGGGCAATTCTAAGTGACTTTTTTTTCCCCCAACATACCTGCTCCGCTCCTATGAGAATGCTGAGAAATACAAAATCTCGGTGTACTTCACTGAATTTTGATCCTCCATTCATCTCTCACGCGGTAGGCTTAACCACCTCCCAGATGCAGGTATGAGTCGAGCAGAAAAAAGGAACGTGTGACCATCCTTCAATAGTTATTAGAGATGCATCCGTTAGTATGAATGAGGTAAGTAGACAGCACAAGGCAGAGAGAATAAGGGACGGGAACAAAGCAAAGAGACAGGTGGAAGTGGAAGTTGGGGGTAGAAAGCGAACATAAGAGAGATGAGGACAATAAACAGAGTATAAAAGACGGCTAGAACGTGAATGTACAGAGAGGAGGAAGGAATGAGAGATGTTTTAAGATGACGGAAGTGCCGGGGCTTGGATTGTGATGCTTGTGTGTCTGTGGAATGAATTAGTCATGAGCATCATCGAGAAAATGTCTGGATTCTGGTTCGTTTTAGCACGTCAGAGATACAGGGTTACAAAACAGCTTCAATTTAATTTTGCACAGGAATTATCCAGTTTTGATTAGACGATACAGAATTGTGTCCTCTAGAGAAATCTCAAAACATAAGACTAACAAACCGCAAACTACAGTAGAATGTTTTTAGTTGCAATTAAGTCTGCAGACCCTATCTTTTGGTCTTAATATTAGATATTTGCAACAGTTATCATATGGGAATATGTTTAATTTCACACAGAGTAGGGAGAACAAACACATTGCACATTGTTTTCTTTGTTAGATGACATAGCACAACTGAATTTATAGTATTTTTTTTAACAAAACCAACTGTTTTCAGTGATCAAGCTCCTTATTATGGGCTAAAGTCTCCACAGTAGCATAATCTACAGAGCCATCATACTATAATGCTTATAAATAAAAACAACTGTGAACTATGTTAGAAGAGCACATCACAGACAGCCTCGTGAGTAACAATACATAATCATCAGGATAATACGGTAAATAAATACATTCAAGATAAAATCCTTTGTCGGGATTCTCCCAGAGACATGATTATCAAACCGGCTATCATGGAATTCTTCCATGACATGAACACGATCATAACAACACAGACAGAAAACGGTGCCTCAGGAAACACAGCTTTAAGAACAAAATCCTCTCCAAGTCATGAATGATACACTGAATATTTTCAGAACACATCTCACACCTTCGGTAAGTAGCCTGATTCTTGACAATGTCGGCGTCGGATTCACGAACCGTTTGACAACGCAGTCGGAGGTGTTTTCCGATTGCTGTGCTTATCAATAAGCTCTCAGCTAACGTGTTTGGGAAAAGATCCGATTTATGGTTAAGTTGAATGATGAAATTCAGTTGGCATGAAAAGAAGCTCTTTAGATAAGGATCATAGGCTACAAACATTAACACCCTTCATTTACTATCACCAGTTAGGCGACGACCGAGGGCAGAGGCTGGATTTCTGAGACCAAAACAATTTAAGTCCGAGAGTTTAAACCAAAACCAACAAACAAAAACACTGACATGCCGCTTGTGCCGTCGTGTGTTTGACGCTGCTTATGAGCTCACGGTGTGGATGCGAAAACAAACTAACTACCTTTGCTTGAGAGATTTGATTATTTGAATGTGTGTGATGCTCTGGCAAGAGCAAAACTCAATATCCTGTTTGATAAAAATGAATTGTGAAGGGGAACAGGTGCAGGACCAGGTTCATCAGCACGTGTTTTGCAGTAGGCCATGTTGCTCTTCGTGACGGCCTCCTCGTGTTTTGCACCGTGGGAATGCAGCGAAGGCGTATCGGCCAACCTGCCGCATTTAGAGAGTGCCTTTCGGCCAAAATGCCACATCACTGCGTTATGATCAACACGTAATTATTACCTTTCAGCTGTAGTCTAGTAATTTGCTACAGTTCACTTACAGTGCTCTAATGATAGTGATTTGTCATTGTTGTTCCCACTGTTGCCCACACTGCTGTCTTTTCCTTAGACCAGTTCTGACGCACCGTCTCTGCTGCAGAGGCCACCAACTAACCCCGGTCACCTCCACTCTTTAGCGAGCTAGCTAACTAACTAAATAACTGGCAAACCGACTTAGAGTGGACAGCACAGGCAGGTTTACTATTCCAGCAGTGTGTGTGTGTGTGTGTGGCTCATTGAGGCAGGAGTGGAGAAAGTGAATCTGTTATGGATAGAATCGGTACAGCAGAAAGTCGGTGCTGGTGCCGTTTCAGGTTTCTACTTTTCACAAGTGCGTACACATTTAGCTTTTCATGTCTGATATAAAAAGCGGTTCCATGTGTTGTTCCCTGTATTTAGATTTTAGGCCCAAATGAAAATTCCCATTTTACGGTTAGGATATTTATTGTTTTCCATCTCTTTGAAGGTATTATGATTTAGTACTCACTATTGATTTACTGTCCACATGACACATAGAGTGATTTAGATTCTTTCTATTTATTTTATTTATTTATTCAATAGAGAGCGTTAAAAAAAAAAAAAAAAAACTTCATTCGTGTTTAAGCTTAACAAATTGATTTCTCACCCCCTGGGTGGTGTGTAATGAGACTTGCAAGGCATGAAAGAAAAGCAATCTTTCAGCACTTAAAAAAGTTACATGAGGTAAGTACTCTAATTTGCTTTTCTTTTGACTTTTTTTGCCCGATACCTGAATCCACTTTCTTCAAGGTTCAAAAGATGAGCGAGTCGATATCACTTGGGATGGCTTCGATTTCAGCATTCCACAGAAATCAAGGCCTCGCCAGCAGAATTCTTGATAACTCATGACCTATGTAATAAAAGCAGTTTTTCCAAGATATTCAGTAAGTACTTTTTAAGTGTTGAAGTATCATGTTTAAAACCCTTGGATAAAAACAGGATCAACATGATGCTCATGGTATAATCACCACTACACTCTGACATTGCTGTTGGGTGTGTACGCAAACCACATCAGTCAGCTGGGTGTGGTCCGAGGGGGGGCAGACTGCAAACTTTCAACCATGGAGAGACTGCTGTTCAGCTAGGTGTTAAAATACACTTTAAATTATGTCTTGGTCAAATTTTAGGGTCTGGTTATGGTAATAGCAAATAAGTGGTTTCTAACAAGCTGTGCCGGAGCTCTGTTTTAGCTGTTTTACACCAACCAACCTGAGTCCTATTTGTAGTTATTTACCGGCTGGAGATAAATGTTAGCAGCAAAGAAATCCCCATTCGATCACCATAATGGGAAGTGAGACGACTATGGCTATTGTAATGAACATTCTTATTCTGACTGCATACAACGTGATGTGTAATTATTGCTAGTGGTAGGAGAAGTAGTAGCCTGGGGGCTCATCAGCGATGAAAAAACAAAACAGTTGCCTTTAGGTTGTCAGCCTCATCTTAGGAGTAGCAAGGACCCTGCCTGAGGGTCTGAAGCCGTACACTGGGGGTTAAAAAATCTGTAAAAATTTTGCAACTCAAGGCCATATCCAGCCATGTTTCAAAGGCGATCAATACAATCTTTTACAAGTCAACCAGGTGTCCTGAACAGAGGTGATCCGATGCATGACAGATTTGTAGCCTTTGAGCAGTCCAGAGATCTAACAGCAACTTTTGTGTGCATCCTCCTGCACGCACAGGTAAAACATGCAATGTAGTATATGGGGACTGGCTCATCAAGACATGTGCTATCAAGCCCTGTGGTCAAAACAACTTCACACAGGTGCTTTGAAGCTGCACTATTCAGTATTTTTATATAAGCGACTGATCGAATTCCTATGCATCATGTGAAAGGGGTTGCTTGTAGTGACGAACCTGCAGAAAAAATATCACCAAACTCTGCAGCTCCCAGCCAAATCCAGTGTCCTCTCTTCCAGAGTCACTGTGAGGACAATATTCAATTCATTGCTACCATAATTTGATTAAAACACAGTGAGATATGTGTGCAAGAACATATAGATCTGAGTCACACAGACCTGCTGTACCTCCTCTCCTCCGTCTTTTTTGTTGCTGTCATATTTACATACTGACGTTAAATCAGAGACAGTACATTATGTCACGTAAAAGCAAAAAGCCTTTCTGTGAATTGCCTGCATGTTTAATCCAAACCGTTGCCCTATTTCACTGAAATCATTTAAACAAGGACAATTATTAATGCCTGCAGTCCCACAGAAAGACAGACACAATCGAATGTATCTCTTAACTACACATATCTAACTAACAATGTGCCCGGATGAATAAAATTTGTCTCCTTAAATGAGACAAATGTTGGAATCTCCCTGCTGTAGCTGGTCAAACATGAAACGCTGCAGACAGTGATGTCGTTAGCCTGAGATGAGTGAGTGATATGATTGGTTAAACATCTTATTAAGGAAATGTGTGGGCTATTTTGGCTAGATCAGTAGATGGGTGTCATCACTGTGGATCATAAGTTTGGCTGATTATAAGGATCCTCCACAACTCATTTTTAGATGCCTTCAGTTGACGCCTTTATACTTAAGTTCTACACTTAATTAAGCATCGCACATCACAAAAGAAACATTTCTGAATGTGAATGCAACCTGACAGACGAGGGCCACTTAGTCAAAGTGTGATGTTAACCCAGGGCAAGAGACAGCTTTATATTTTTATTTTTTCTTGTCATTAATTTACAAGTAGGATTGGTTTAAAAAAATAAAATAAATCATTCTCCTTCACCTTTCGGTAAATTAGATTCCACTTAACTCTGAATGCAAATTATCAGATCATCTTGCAGCTACTTTCTTTCAAAACCGAATGATTCTTTGCGTGGGAGAAGGAGTTGGAATGGACGTTCAAGCAAAAACAATCTTACCTGAAGAGGTCATGCCTGAGTTCCTGATAGCACAGCACTCAAATATAATGTTATGAGGAGACAAAAAAGCAGAATAACATGCACATCCAGTTGTAATATCGCAGATGGGTAGGAACACAGAGGAAGCATCTACCCTGGAGATTTCACCGGGCACGGCTGCTTAATGTTCCAACTGCAACACGGTTTTTGTTCATTTTGTTGATTTGGTCATTTCTCCTTGATGTTTGTGCGTCTGCCAGGAGTTAGTCTGCCTTGTTGTTCGGTGGTTTCCTTTTTTTGTCTGTCCTAATTGTGTTTGTTGTTGATATACAATCGGGAGACTGCAGAGGGTGTCTGACTTCATGTCTGGCTTGATCTGCTCTCTGCAGCTTGATGGGGCTTCCGTCAAAAATACACCAGGCGTGAATTCTCCGCGGGACACAGCAGAGAGCCGCCTCTGGGACGCTGCAGCGCTTCTGGTGGAATCACAAGCTCCGTCTGGGATGGCCACCGCGTTGCAGCCGGAGCTCGCCGCAGCCGTGCCCAGTGGAATTTGCAGGTAAGAATGGAAAAAGTCCCTCACTAGTTATTTTATTTGCTTCGCTTTTTGCCCACACAGACTTCCCACAGACTGTGGAAAGTTTTCCTCCCTGTGTGCAACAGAATATCACTGAATTAAAGACTTGCACTATACTTGACCTTAATGTATGTGTCAGCATGGCACGTTCACAAGCGTCAGTGTTGCCGGGCAGATGCTACATTCATACTAATGGCTAATTCATTGTGCAAACAGCAGCCATGTTTTTTAGAAGACGTTTTAAGACTAAATCAGCTTAACTCAAAGGATAAAGCTGATACTAAAGCATCAGATGCAGCTCTCAGTTTTCAAAACTTTTAAGTAACCAGGCGTTGTCTTTGATACCAACTATAAACCCTCAAACTATTGTTTATTAAAGTAAACCTGTGAATGTCATTTTTAAAACACACCTTTAGCTCATCATCAGTGCCTTTTTTACTCCCAATCCTAATCACACCAGCAAAGCTTAGCTGTCACTCAAAGAGATGTACTGACGGGACATGATTGGACAAGTAGCAACAGAATGACTGCACTCCAGCCTGCTGCTGATAGCTCAGTCTCCATCAGATAAAATAGCTCTAGATTCAACTCTGGCGCTAAGCTTGGGTAAAAAGGGCGTCTAGCAAGAGTCTATGCCATTCCACTGACTGGTGCACAAAGTTAATAGCAAATTTCTCATGATATTCTATATGTCATGAGTAGAATCAGCATATGAACAATGTTTGCATCCCTCAACGTGCAGGAAGGGATGCTTTTGTCTGGAGGGAGAATGAAAATGTGTGCTTTCAGAAGAACCTGTGGTGCAATTGTCAGGATTGGTTAATTAAGCCTGGGTAAGCTAAACAATTTGCAGAATGGTTCAAGTCGGTTAACGTCACGTTCATCATGTTCAGTAAATAAGCTTGTCACCTGCGCAGACGCCCCCCCCAGTTCCCCCTCAGCTCTTCCCTCCTGCCACAAAATGTGACATCACCGTAGCACATACAGGTAGCCGCCAGGCAGAGGCAAGCAGTCCATTTAGCCAGCCGCCTCCACTTCCACCCTCTGCTCCTCTCATTGTAGGTTACATTAAAAAGCATTATGCTCTTTATGCCACAAGCCAAATATATATAGATTATTTTCTCTATCCAGTCTTCCTTTCCTTTACAAATTTAAAACGTAATAAAACTTGGGTCAAACCATGGTGCACAGAGGATTTTTACAGTGCGTCCTGCTGCAGGATGTCAAGTTGAACTTAAAGCTAAGGTATGTGTTGTAGAGGCATTCTACGTTATGTTATTGCTGAAATTCTCTTTACATCCTGACAGCGATCAATAAATCGAACGCTGCGACGAAAAATTGCGTTCTTCCACAAGGCTAGGCAGATGTACTCCAAAGCTCTAGCAAGCTAATCACACAAGAAGGGCAGAGAGTTTTTTGGAAGTGGCTTGGAAGGTAGGACACTTTCAAAATCAAGCTCCTCCTGGTTCCTCCAACGTTACCAACTCCATCTTTAATGCATCATTACGTCAGGTGTACCCAGTTGATGTAGGTGCCCAACTGCTAATACATTTCAGTTTCCATAATTTTTTCCTTTATCTTCATCATTCTCATCTTGTCATAGTCAGTGGGCTCCAGAATGTCATTCAGTTCTGCGTACCTGTAGCTCTGGTGCTTAGTTTGTGCAGAGGTAAGCATATTCTCTGATTAGAATAAGCAGCAGGCGTTTGCAAAGCCATCCACATTACTCTGCCACAGCTCTCCACGTATGCGTCTCGAATTTGAGCACCGATCTTTTCATACTGTACAAACACTGTAGTTCAAGCACTCTGCCAATGGTTTATACTTTTCATCTTATGTAGCCTGAAAGCTTAAACGATATTATCCCGGGTCAACTCAATATTCTGCTTTTATACAGAATGTGAGACTTTATGTGAACACATTTTGACAATCATTCAACATCAAGGACTTGTGCTTTTCTTTGGTGTACAGTGATTACTTTAATGCGAGTAATTTTATGACTCTATGATTTCAAAATGTAGAAAAAAATATTTCTCTTCACATTACTTCAACACAGCAAGGTTTGCATCACCCTGTTTGTGGAAATGAATTTGTTTAATCCAGTATTTTAATTAATTTATATGTGTTTTTTTTATTTTTTCATGTTTGGTTGCGCCACCACAGGTCATTATCAAATCCTTTAATCTTGTAGCGCACAGAAATAAACTGCATGCAAACGAACAAACAACAAGAGTACATTTCAGTTCCACACAGTATTCTATATGGTAGCGAACTAGGCCATAGATATTATTCTCAAACCAGGGTCCCTTCTACACAGAGAAGTTATTCAATAACAAGGAGCTAGTCTATGACATCATGGCTTTTTTTTTTTTTACCAGGATGATCTCTTGAGCCTTTCTGAATTGTCTCTTGGGTCTCTCTACACCCCATAATAATGATGGAAAATCTAATGTAATAGACTGCCTATACCATTATAAAGGACCTGTGTAAGAGTTACATAATTTAATACCAAAGGTTTTGTTAACTGAGCCCCTTTTATAAAATGGAGCTATATCATGACTTAGGGTGACTTCGGGCCGCATCACAGGGTGAGAGATGCTGCCTGAGCTGTCAAATGGCTCGTATACCTTAAGTTCAGCAGTGTTATGAGCAAAAGAATAGCTTTGGTTTGCTGATTGACTTCAGTTAGACAAACAGCTTCACACACAGTAAGAATCAGAATTGGCATCTTAGGAATGTGTTTTGTTGCAGACCCCATTCAACACAAAGGCACACTTTTAATCAACAGAGGGAACCCTCAGTCAAGTTGTGCTTTGCTTTGGATGAAAAATTGAGTGAGCTACAGTTGGAAACATTACGCCATGTGGAAGTCCTAGAAAAGCTTTGCCATCCCAGTGGTTGTATCTCTGAATATGTTTTTCAAGGCCTTTGCTGTTTGCACTTCTTCTTTCATCTTGATTCCAGCAGTGCAATGACTACGTTGTGTTTGTTTTTTCTTTCCCTCTCTGGCTGCCAGCAGTGGATGATCTAATGAAATGGACTGTAATTGAATTTCAGTGTTTTGAATAACACTGACTGGACAATCTTTACAAGATTTTGAAGTTAAGTTGGTCGTTAAATCGGTTGTTCCTAAATCCGCTCAAACCGGATTACACTTGGATTGCTATCTTTCAAATCTACCACAGCCATTCATCAAGCATATGTGGCAGTCCCCATCCAATTTCCTTGCTATACTATTTGCATGTGTTTGTTTTTGACGACCGGTATTTTGCACTAAAATAATGAGAAGAAACCAGATGATTTATTCTGTCGAATTCAAAAAGACAGTTTGGAAATATCTAAATATAACAAATCAGACCTTTTTCATTATACTTCTTTTCAATTCCATCAAAAGCAAAGCTATGAATTACTGCCAGAAACAAGGATTTCAAGCCCTAATAGCTGCCACATCTAGGATCAAAACACTTATTTTAGTGAACTTTTCAGAGTTGAGTGGTGCGGAACAGCGGCAGGTGTCAAATTTATACTGCAGAGAACCTTAATCAAAGGTAAAAAGCACGGATTGTCGGCTGGATCCCGGAGAACAGTAGCAGAATCACATCTATCAGTCATCGACAACGCGCGCTCAAAACTGTCAGGATGCAAAGACGCAGACACACCTGCACACATACAGTATGCATGCACACACACACACACACACACACACACACACACACACACACATACATACATACATACATTCATACACTATGTTCATCCTCCACTTCAGCCAGACATTAAACTATGAGTCAAAGTTCTTGACTACCTAAGCCAGTTCGTGAATTCCTGGAAAGGTTGCTTGTATGAAAAGGTCTATTATAGAACTCATTCAGCAAAGAAGTCGGCTTTTTGTTTAATAAATTGGGTTATTGTTAGCTGTTGGATCAGTGCTCCATTAATACGGTTTGCCCCTGGTATCATCACTGTGTGCCAGCGAGTATTAGCATCCAACTATTATTGCATTTACTCTGCCTTGCAAATGGCATTCCTACGGCTCGCAGTTCTATGCATGTGTTGGAGATTAAGCAGATAATCTAATCAGAATACAATCTGCGAGGATTTATCTGTTTTGACGGCTCAAGGTTAGAACTGCCAGAGTCAGACTATTCAAGGGTGGTAAGAGGAAAATTACATTTTAGAAGTTCAACCCTCTCCCCTGAGAATGGCACTTGAACCAAACACACTCAAAGAGATTACTTCAAAGACAGTATTCCTGCAGGAAAAAACAGCATTAACATATTGGAAACAATAACCCCTCCACTATTTGAGTAAACCAAAACAATGCGCAACCGTACAAAGACCCCATTGTCATGGAAATTATTCAGGGAAATTAAGGTGTTGCCTTGTGTTATAGCATAGTAGTATGGAAAAGTTTCCCCTCAAGCATGGGGGGGATACTGTTCACACGGTCTGTCAATACATTTAATTCAGTGTAAATGTTTTGGTCTTGACATTTGAAGGTGAGGGTTATCAAATTTGTGTTATATGATGAAATTGAAAACTTAAACAGTGGATTTTCCAGTGGATTCTCTTAAACACACTCAAAAGTCCTGCTGGCATGGCTTAGAGGACTGTTTCAAAACAAAGCATTTATTTTTTTCTTGAAATAGGCCGTTCAAGCTGAAAGGGTGTGCATTATATTCAAGGATTACCAAGTAAAGGGTATTCACTAAATTTAAATGCCAAACTAGGTCATGACAACATACACTAGGATTAGGAAAATCCATATGAAATACAAATGAGTATGTTATGAGATTTTCATCTGAAATAATCATCTTTATTGTGAGGTATTTATACTTTCAATCTACTGTAAAATCAAAAAAAGAAAAAAAAATGGGAATAAGACAATTGCCTTGGTTTACAGGCTTTGGAGACCATAATATAACGACATTTCTCAGCCCTTCAGGCATCCTCGTTATCTTGTGACCTGAAATCTTTGGTTTATTTGTCTCAAAGATTGTCAATATTATGAACATGAGTCTTGTGAGCATCCAATCTCTGAAATGCCTTCACATGTACAGTAGTTGCATTGTATTAATTTTTTTCCCCCCACAACCAGAAACAGCTGTCATTAAGGGGTGGGGGGGGGGGGCAATTCAAATGCAAATATCATTGTTTTAGTTGAGGGAGAAATAAATACATTAATAATTTTCTGAACGATAACTCTTTCCACCCACACAAGCACATCGCCTCGAGGACAAAAAATGGGCATGAATCAAAATCCCTGATGTATAATCCTTCAAATAGAAAATCCACTTCAAAGTCTTATTTCATCCATCCAAGACTCATATGCTCATGCCTGCTCCACTACAGTCAGGCCCCTCAGGTACTAGTTTTAGGGTCAATGTGCTGATAAAACCAGCTAATGATGCCTTCAAAGACCACTAGGTCTGTGGAGGCTGACCACGGGAGATTCAACTTTTTATTTCTATATTTATAAATATATATGAGCCCATTTATTTATTAATTTAACCCCCTGAACCTTAGCTTAATTCTTTACCCTTTTCATTTAATATTCATCACTGAACTCTGTTCAAATTGTGAGCTGATTTTGTTTGGCAGGTCTCGGGAGCCTCTGATCAGCCAAGGGTTACTGACAGTTGTGAGCTTGTCTGTGTATGTGGATGCATGCATTAATGTGAATGTGTATCCCAGGTCCCAGAATAAAAAGATGTGATTAGGTGTTGAAATGGCATTCTGCATCGACAACATACAAACACAAGATTAATCTAATTCCCTTCATTATCCTCACTCCTGCCCCTCAGGTAAACCGCTGATCAAAATCACTGCTGCTCCGTGGCTCCATTTGTTAAGAGCAGCCTATGCTAAACACGCTACCTACTCTAACTCCTGAGCTGTAAACTGCCAATAACACAAGCACGCGCAGGACAATTTTGACAGATCAATGCAAACCATGATCTCTGCTGCGTGGGGCCGAATAATCAAATCCTCCCTCAGATGCTGTTCAGAGGCATATTTGGGAATGTAAATTAACTGCTTTTACAAACTTACTCTAGTGACTATTATATATAATAACAACCATTAAAAAAAAGCCAACTCTGCAACACAATGTCAGTTAGAAAAGAAAGTTGATCTATTTAAATGGAAGAGCCAGATAAGTCAGTGCCAAAACGCACTGCTTTCACTTCTGCAAGAAAACTTTTTCTTGACCTGTTTGTATGTTTTTGATTTGTCGAATGTTGTCATCATCACCATCACCACCTCAATTGCACAGCGGTGGATTACGTAATGTGCACTGGCAGCTCCGTGTGGATCAAAGCAAGGTGTGGTAGGTTTCTGGTCCACCCTAAATTTGAATCTGATCTGTTAAGGAATCCCCTTAATTATCAACTTCATTAGCGCACCATTATTGTGGTTTGCCAAAATCCTGCAACACTTCTTCTGGTACAGTGAGTCCACACGCTACACTGTAGCAAAACCTTGATGAAATTAAATTGAGCTTTGGGTGGGAAACAGCGAAAAATAGGTTTGCAGAAAATTCTAAATGGTGTGAAATCCTACCGAATCAAATCTACTGATTCATTTTAAATACGCTTGGAAGCAGCATATTAAAAAGAGATTCAATAGGACCACGTTAGTGTTACGCTATTATTCTCGCATCATGTTATGCTCAGCAGTTTCCTTGCACAGGCTCATGAGCGGATCCATTAACTGTCTGACTGTATGTCGATGTGTTTCAGGATGCAATACATTGGTTCAGTGATGCATTTGGGTGTAAGTGTCACTGTATCAACTCTGGGGGCCTAATGTGAACTGAATGTTGTATCTACAGGCTCATAAAACCCACAGCTTCTTCCTTTATAAGAAAAGACAACAAGAGAAGAGTGCAGTTCTGTGGTTAACTAATAATGAACCATCTCTTCTGTGGTCCACTATTCAAATGAATAAAATATATAGTCAGCAAATTGGAGCATTCACGGTCAAGCCCAAGTCTCATATTCCAGACTGAGCTGCTTGACAGCTGACAGCTAAGATGCAAGGCTAAATTTCATTATTTTATTTGTCCCAATTATTTCACTCGTTTGACCCTTTCACTGCTTAAAGTGTTTTCCCTAAAGCTGAGCAATGCACCAGAATAACGGGGTTTAGCCATAACTTACACACTTATTGCTGATAGGGCTTTATAACTCACAGTTTTACAGATGCGTTTGCTATAAAGCACTGCATGAAGCTAATTTGTTGGCATGCAGTACTGTGTCAACTAGTAGCAACATTATCTGTGTAACAAATTATCTAAAACATCCAAACAACTTTTTTACCCCCATAGACATACAACCCTTCCACAGTTAGAGGCTATACTGATGTGTACTGGAAGGTGTGGGGCTTTATTCGCAGGCTGCCAGGGAGTATTTTTGTGCCGACACTGGGGTTGTTGCACTTGCTAACTTTAAAATGGATTTTAATTATTTTGCTTTATAAATTTGCCATTAGCACTGTTGTCCTGTACTGTAACTGCTCCCTGAACAGCAGGATTGAGAAAAACAAAAGAAGATGAGTGGTAACCCATATGCTGCTGAACGCGGCACAAAAAAGTTCTTCAGTCCACCCTCAAAAATATCATGAAGTGTTTTCTGATTTCTGATCTGACTATTTGAAAGAGCAACAGCTTTGCGATCAGACAACGGCGATTTGATCGCACTCCAGGTTCAGTTTTACAGGTAAAACATCTGAAAGTCCCCCAACGCAGCCAGCCTCCAACATGTCGACGGCGCCGCTGTTTTCGTGTGGGCATGTTGCACACATCAAGACATTTTACGAGGAGCCAGACTCGAGCTGCATGGGTTCACACTACTGGGCAACACATCAAAAGCTGCCAGAGCATCTGCTGCCTACGAGGCTGCATTTTGTCACTGGGAAGTTTTTGATGATGATGCTTGGTCACAAGGTCCCATTAATAAAGACAAGATGACTTGGCACCGTCAAAATAAAACGGCCTACAATATAGAGTTCACAGCAAAGTTATTTTGAGGAAAAAGCTGATATACACAGAGTGTATAAATGAATTAAATTCATGTTTATGGTTAGTTTTAATCACTGTCATGTATTATTAGTATTATTATTATAATTATATATTGATTTATAAATTATCCTACTATATTGTAACTATACTTTCTACATTGATTGTAGTTTGTAACACAAGCAACTCTTGCATGTGGCTACAACCTTTCAATAAAGGATAAAGTTTAAAATCTTCCTGGAACATGCTTCTTTGAGGGTTTAGAAAATTCTCCAGCCTTTTCAAGATCAAGAGGAACAATTGTGACCACGATAAAACCGTGTCGCTTTTACTCACTTCCTGAAAAGTTGACATTTCGGAAACACGCCTTTCTCACCAAGCAGTGATATGTGCAAGTTGAGTCGAGACGTGTCTCTCTCTGAAGCAATTCACTTCACTAAATAAGTAAATAAATAAATAAATATGTTGGTTGTCAGTGTCACAACACACAGGGTTAGAGTGAGCAACTCAAACACCAGAGAATAACAAGAACCGCTGCAGCAGTGAGGAAGGGATGTTCCTCCAATTCTGTTATTTCACAGCTGATGCTTTTTTTTTATGCTTACTCTGTTTGTTTTTGATGATGATTTCCCATGATAAAATTGTGTGTACTGTATTTCCCAAGGTGCACAGCATGTGGCTGTTGCAGAGTGACAGGGAGTTTAAAGCCGCTAATGTGGTTGACAATGGAAAATCATTTGAGCATTCGAGGGGATGACTGTTTGGCCCCTGAGAAGAGGTAAAGTGGCTGGAAGAGATTAACTGATCACAGTTGGAGAAAAACACTCACAAGAAGAGGCTGTGTTTTCTGTTTTAGAAGCATGTTAGATCTTTGTGCTTATGTGTGCCATGTACTATCTATCTATCTATCTATCTGTCTATCGACATGCTTATTAAAAAGTCTTTAAAATCTTGTGTTGTCCCTTATGGGACAGTCAATGACATTTCCAATAGATGTTTCCAATAGAAACCTACAGTGATTGCTAAGTGCTCTGTTGAAAGTGTTTTTCAAAAACACCACCACAATGACTGTAAACTAGAGATTCAGTGATCCGAACCACTGTTTCAGTTTTGGCCCCGATACTGACCTCATTGAGCAGCATCAACATCACTGATCCACATTCAAACTGTTCTCTGTTCGGCTAAGTTCATTTCCAGAGGAAAGTAATGTCCGTCTGTCTGTCTGTCTGTGTGTCTGTCTGTCTGCTGATACTATGCAACCTGCATGTGCTTCAAAATATGTCCTTCCACAATTTTTACCAGTTAGCTAAGATTGGCAATTGTAACTTGTAACAGCAGATAGACATTAGACATTAGAATGGGATCTGGACCTGTTGCCTGGATAAGGAAAAACACCTGCTAACGCAAGGTGTGAATGCATCGTAATCGTAATGTGATCAGATCTGCCCGACCACAGCTAGAGGAGTATGGCTTGCATTGTGTTCGGCTCTTAGGTAGGTGTAAATGCAATCCGTACAACGTCCTGGCTGCATAGGATACGGATATTTGTTTTCAGCAAACATAAAATATAGGTTGTTCAAATTTGGAGAGCAACCGAGAAGGCTCGAAAGATGCACTTACTGATGATACGTCTATTTTGGAGAACTGCATTGAAAAAAGAAGCAGTGTGTTGGGGAAATGATATACAGTGAATACAGAATAATTGCTTGTGCGATGGTGTGCGTTGCACTCATCGGTGCAGCGGATCTGCTGTTAACAAAGCGTATAATTTATCCAGTCACAGAGTAGCCTACACGCCAGTTCTGCAACCCGCCGGGACAAACTGACAAAATACTTTTCATATAAAGAAAGGAATAATTGATTTGTAGAATAGACAATTAGAGACAAAGTTTATGAAGTTTCCCCTAGCGCAACAACTCGAACAAAATTCCATGATTTTTTAAGGGAGCCTGGGGCTGATTTTGCACTGGAGGACAGAGAGACAACAAATAGAAGGGATTGTTTATTATCCAGATAATGTATCTGGATGCAAATCCCATTTTAATACCATGTGGTAATGGGGTTTTGCATGGACGACATACATTTAAAAATTAAAGCCTCACAATAGCTTACACATTCTTAATCAGTTCCTCATACAGAGGTTAATATATATACATTTTGGAAAAGAACAGTATTGGATTGTACTCAGTACTGGCTGACACTCATGGTTGGTACTGGGAGAGAAAAAGTAGACTTGGCTCATAGTGTAAACTGCCATTGTTTTATTACATGATGATCCCTGTATCACAATTATGAGAATATGCCACTAAGTCCTTTTTATCTTACTGTAAATATATGCAGTGCTGTGTGTAAACTGTTTGTTTTTCATATTGTATGTCTCTACTGGGCATTTTGTTGTGACAACAAACTGATTTCCTCTCTGCAGTTAGATAGTTAAAAAAAGACAATGAGTAAAGGTGGAAAATGAGGTTGAACACACATATTTCCCAAGAGATTAGCCTCCGATTCTCCATTTCTTGTTTCCACAGCTCCAATTAACAGCTTTGGTACCAATTAGTAAAATCAAGCCTTCTCTGACAGAAAACCCATGGGGTTGTATGTGTCAAGAACCAGTGCTTGAGCTGAAAAAAAAAAAAAGTTAGCAAAATAAGTGTGGATCTCAGCTGGGAATAATTGGGGCAATGAGGTTAAATGTTTTTGTTCTTTGTGTTTTTATTCCCTTTTGGCTATTATTTTACACAGCCAATTTCATATACCTAGTGGCACAATTGAAAAGTTTCCAAATAAATTTCATTCTGTGATCTCTTGACATTTTGACAGCAGATGCACAGACATAGTTTGAAATGCATTCCTTCCTATAAAAGAAAACAACACTAATATGTGCAGCAGTTTCCTTCTCTGCGACTTCGTGTTCCGTACTCTCTCCCAGATTCATCTCCTCTTAAGCATCCTCTTAGGATAATGAGGTGTATAGCTCTAGATATGGCAGGAGTATCAATCTGAACCGCACAGACAACCTACAGGCCTTGCCCAAAGCCAACATGTTTATTAGAATGCCAGGGATAACAAATGACTTAACATGCTTCCCTCTTTAATAACCCTGTACACCTACAAGATAACAATAACAGAGATGCCACACTGAGTGCTCCTTAATTCAATTAAAAAAGCATGGACGATGAGCATGCCGTGTTAAAAGAAGTCCTTGAGGCGGTGATAAACTTCATAGCTGAACATTTCTGTGAGAGATGCCAGATGGACATTTTATGTGAATCTTGTGCTTAAAGGGGAGGCTGACTCGCAAACCGTGAAGTCTCATTTCAGTAAATTCTTATTTTTCTTGCACAGACTATTGTAAATAATGCATTAGTGCACATTTTGCACTTGTGCATAGCTGTTCATGTGTAAAATGTGTAACAGAAGTGTAGCTGAGCATCTTCAGAGGCCTGGTCCATTCTCTCCTGGGTGCATTGTTGAATGCCTTTTTTTAGCTGTAGTCATATAAACATATATACATATAGAAATATGTTTATATGCAGGGAGTTCTACTCATTCAATGGGTTTGGTTTGACATGTTTCGTCATTGTAAATGGATTATGCACCTTATTATATTACTGTGCCATTATTGATCTAAATGTTTTTTTTCTAGGAATCCTTTACATACGTGTGTATGTGTGGGTATACATACACACACATAGATATATAGATAGATAGATCTCAGATATATTTCAAACTATATAAGTTATCATGTTCTTACACACACTGATATATCCATGTTTGAGCTGTTTCTATTGGTAAATGGACTATGTGATGGAAAAAGTTCATACAGTCCCCTGGCCTTATTAGCACAATACACAGTTATAATGAAAACCAGGAGTATGGATCATAGGCATTCCAAAAAACTCATATGTTTTTATGTTTTTTTTTTGAATGAATATAAGGACATGATTATATAGTAGAAATAAAAACTGTTACTGTTGGCAGGAGAAAGACTATAAACCCCGAGGTCACAGTCAGATGCTTTGTATGCCCATCCATTCACCCTAAACTGCTCCCTGTCTCTTTAGAACAACAGCCTACAAAGATAGATTTGGAGATACTAACACCAAACATCACATGAAATGTTTTTTCCCTTTTTAGAATCACTTGATTTCTAAACAAAATCCATCCTCCTGTTGTTGTCGGCGCTAAAGCGAGAGCACACGCTGCAAAGCAAATGAGGAGAGCCTTCTGGCAAAGAACCGTGGAGAGCGGGTGACAAGGAGCATGACTTTCCATTTTCAATAATAAGAAAGTGCTGGTGATGTAAATACAGGAAATAATAGATTAAATATAGAAATTTAACATTCAGTGGAACTGTCAGCTAGAAGGCATATGGCTCATGCCGCACAATCTGTTTAGGGAAATGTAACGGCGAGGTTCCTGCATCTGGCTCTCGTTTGTTCATGTGTCCACTGTGTCTACGGCTGATCTGACTGGATTTAACAGAACCTGAAGAAAAAAAAAGTGGGTTTTCCCCAGTTTCTAAAACGCACCGAAGGGAGCGCCACAGCTATAAGGCAAACAAGGCAGCATTTTTGTTATCTCCCTTTATGTCTGCAAAGACGAACAGCCTGCCAGAGCATTAACACAGATTTGCTAAAACACAACATCTGTTTCTCACAGCTTATTTTAAGATGCATGAACTACTGACACTTGCCATTTGCAAAGGGGCTACATTTTCCTAAATGAATTGGCAAAGACACAGAGGGTAAAACAAGTCTGGAGCTGTTGTGAGGTAAAGGTCGCTGATAATGAGGATGCTAATTAATATATGAACCTGCTGTCTGGCTGACCGGCTGTCTACCTGCCTCATGTTAATCATTTTAATGTATACAAAGTATTCTCTTCTTTGTCATGCACATGCACACATCCGTATGGACGGAAAGAGTTACACAGTGCACTAGCTACTCACAGCAATGGATGTTTTTCATGCATGTTTCTTTTATATAAGGCAAACAAAGATATTATGCAATTTCTGGATTGCTTTCCACACATGTGCGCTTCTTTGTCAAACTGTGTCTGCCTTACTCTCTCCATGTTGTATTCAGAGAAGCGTATCCCTATCCAAGAACCTGGCCCTCTCACTAATGTTCCTCCTTGTCAGAGACAAAGGGGTTTTAAGACTGGAGGATTTGGCAGGCTCTACCACTTGCAGGCAATATTTCAACCCATCCATCTAGCTAGGATAATAGAGTGTCCTTGCCTTTCAACGCCTGGAGGAGTGACCAGTTATCACAAGCCACCAGCTCCGTTGTTAATAAAACAGGGGATGGGAGGATCGAGTTGAGGGGGGGGTGATAAAAAAGGAAAGAAGGATGGAGAGAAGGGGAGAGGAGAAATGGGCACATGTTATTTTGACAGACGCCTCGCGAAGGTGAAGTTGATCGCGGTCAGCAGTCAGTTACCATGCTGGCAGGAGTTCTCTTTTAACATCTTAGCTTTGGTTTCTGTGAAGATAAATTTAGCCCCGTCACATCTCTCTTCAGACCACGGAGAGGAGGGGAGAAGTGTGGAGAGGGGAGATGAGAAGAATTGGAGTGGAGAGGTGGGGCACGCAGTGTTAGGCTGATCTAGCTAATGGCCAAACTGACCTTCAGAGAAAGTCGAACAGTAAGAAGAGTAAGTAGTGTGTCATACAAACCCACTGCAGCTTAATCCAGGTCATTGCCATTACTCCTGACTTCACTACTACCTCCTGATTTTAGGCAGGTAGCCTCGCTTCCACTTTGCAGAAAAGCTCTACTTAAGTATAAATGCCATCGATTTAAAATATACCATTTGAATGCTATCGTAAGTCTAGTTAGTAAGCTTTCATTTTATTAATTGGCCCCTACTGAAAACACTCAAACGCAAAGCTCCTAAACCGTCCAAACACACGTATGGAATGAAATCCGGACCAAGGGTTAGTGGTGAAAGCAGGAAGATATGAATACTTGTCACGTTTTCCAACTCACGCAGTGGATGACCCCAACACAGTGCGAGCATTCATGGATTAGGCACCGCGTCTGTCTCCAGTAACCACCACAATACATAAATCTGTCACAAGAGCGTGTGAATCCCCCCTCGTGGGTTTCATGGATTCCTCAGTGTGTGTTGGACAAATGGGAATCATCCCCACGTACTGTAAGAAGCAACGCTGATGATGAGGGAGTTGGATGAGAGGAGCATTAAAAGCAGTGAGGGGGAAATGTGATTTGCATTTCTGCGGGACAAAAAGGAAAGACAACTAAAAATTCTACCTACTTCTAATACAGTGTGTATTATTTAGTAATAGCTGGATGTAAACAAATTATGATTTCCCAAGGCAGAACTTCTTGGCATAGTTTCAAGTCTTTTAGCTAGCTTGTGCCTTACCATAACGTGAAATTACTGTAGTGTTTCTCACCATGAATAGAGCGTGATTGCTGAAGAAGCAGAAAGGCTGACTAAAGCATAGTAATGTATAGAGGCAATATCATTTGGAACTTCACAATAGAGCAGAACTGGTTTCATATAAAGTAATATCACCCCAGGCCTTTTCTCTTCTCTCTGGTTTTATCACATTTTTCCACTCAGCAGTCCATGGAGCATTTCTCTTCTATACCTGATTGAGACTTAGTCTCAGGCAAACACTCACAATGACAACTGCACCTCTCCCAGGATCACAGTTGTAACTCACTGTAAAGTTTTTCTGTCGACCGAGCCTGTAAAACATGCAGCAGTTTCCAAATCTGAACAAAAAAAGCTTTTTTGGAGAAAATAACATCGCTGTACAAAGGCTACCCTGGTCTTGAACGCCGATTTATTTTACTGGATTCGTGCACGGCTATTCAAAATGTTAACAGAGGCTTGTTGCATACTGTGCTGCAAGGCACAATTCAGAGTAAAGGCTCAGGGAGAGTTATTGTATTTAAAAAAAAAAAAAAATCACAAGAAATGTTCCACAGTGTTAAATACAGAAATAGCAGCAGTAGCAAAATCTGTTTTCTTTCATTTCTTTTGGAGTAATTAAATTTTAGTGCTACAAAATGATTCTGAATCACAATCATTATTTTTAGGTAGGTAACAGTTACTGCGAGAAAGGAAGTAGGACCAAAAACAAACACAGCAAAAGCCCAACAGACATGAAATATATTAAAAAGCAGCAATAGTAAGGAAACAGGTGAAGCCATACACTATGACTAAAACAGGCACCACGTGGGCCAATCATCGTACATTTGGTGCAAACATCAGATGAGTGATGTGGCAAATATGGCCTTTTGCAATTCAAAACTTTGACCTTTAGTTATGTTAAACACGAGAAAACAGTTTGATAATGCATAAGCCGTTTTCAACTGACACCATCATACTGCTGTCTGAGGTATCAAGATTTAGTTGAAGGTTTTTACCTTTAATTAAAAACACCTACGTTGGGCCAAACTTTTGAGAGCATGGAACACACTGACAGTTCTATGTCTTGCAAAAAACAGCAGTGAAAAAAGTAATTGCCTACCAAAATCTGAACATTTACCCTAAAAGAAGAATCCAAAGAGTCGTAGCTCATTCACAGCTAGTGACTGATTCCTGCTATTGCTGTCCATTGCATTTCCAAACCTCCTAAAGTCTCCATTCTCGTCTCAGCATGTACCCAAATATGGTTTAAGACTCCATCTCAGTCCCTTCAAAAGTCCAAACACTGTCAACATTAATAGCTGCAGGTAGCGTTTTGCTAATGTGAGCCCCCGGCTTGGTCAGTAACTGCATTTCAAAGAGTAATGCATTTACCCGATGTGTAAATCACGTAACTGTATTCTTCACAACCGCAATGTTTGCTTCAAAAAAGTAAATCACACACTTGCTGTTTCATCTACAGTGTAAAGATAAACTAACTCTTCTTATTTTCCCTCTAAGCAGCACAATAAAGTGTCGAGCAGTGGCGGGCATGCTTTCCATTCTCTCCATTTTCACAAACCACAGTTTTCTGCAGTGAGGAAATTATCTAGCATTCAATTCAAGCTGCCATTAAAAAGGTCTGCAATCAAAGCCGATTAAACTGCCAAACTCAAACGAGCTGAATAACGTGAACACTGTTCTGCTTTCTCTCCTCTGTTACCTTGGATGGTGCTCCACCCTCCCTCAACTCGGCTCAGATGTTCCTTCAAACTCACACAATTGCGTAGTCCTAATAATGGCCGTCAGTCTCAATTTTCCAGCTTAAGCAATGTTTTTTTTTAAACGCAACTTGTGAAAAACAAGAACGTGCGCACCTGAATGACTTACAGGATGCCGTAAAGCCAGAATAGACCCGCGCCTCGTGAAGGACAAAAGGTAAACATCAGTCATTTGTTTTCCGTTACATCCGTCTTTGACATGTCACAGAAAAGAAGGAGCTTAAGCTAAATTAATGTCTTCCTGAATCGTAACGTAATCTTATTTGACACTGAATAAAAAAAGGGACGTTATATATCAAGGTTCATTTTGGTGGCATATAAAAAATCCTTGTGGGCATGCAGCTTTGATTGTTTTGGATCCCCTCCGTGCCAATATTCTAATACATTTGTTCAAGACAGTACTAGTACTAGATATAAATGGAAATATATACACTGATCCCTATGAGTCTGGAGTTAAAAAATTCCCAATAAATCAATGGGACATACACAGTCAACAAGGTGACTTTTCCAGTTTCTTAATATATTGATCCTGCTGCAAATCAGCTGCTCTGGAGAATGAATTTGTTGTGTGTTGTGACTAGTTTGCATGATGAACTCAAGCCTCCATTCCAATCCTTATGATTATTGCAGCGGATTAAGCAGTTAATGAACGGAAGGCGTCTGTGTGGACTGCAGTCCTAAGTTTCAGCGGCCGTGGGAGGGAATCATTTCAGCCAGCTGCGCCTTTTCACGTTAGTTCTTGCCACTCTCCCAACCCCGCCCTCGCCGTACAACAACTCCCTGATGCACTCCGAATGACAGAGGAAAGGAAATTATCGAACACCAATACAATAAAGCTGTCTGGTAACTTAATAGGACTGCTGAGCAGGGCCACTGTGGCCATCTTGCTTTGAGGCGATAATGAGAGTCATCATTCCCTCTTGGGCTGGAAGAAAGGGGCCTCCTTTGCGGTGTGTGTGTGTGTGTGTGTGTCTGTACGTGTGTTTGTCTTTGAACTTCTTTAGTCCGGTGAGGCCCAATAAGCAAACAGCACAGTGCTTTAACGAAGCCAGAGAGATCTCCCACTGAATCCGGCTTGGGAGAGATCTCTGAGAAATTCTGTTCATTAAATCAAGCTAAAGTCCAAATATTGACTTTCTAAACTTTAGGGAGACGCAAAACATAGACTGTCTCATGTATCATATTGCAGGTCCCTCAACCATTATATGTTTGGGGAATATGGTTCAGGTTAATAAAAGAACGATGTCTCACAGCAAAGATAAAAGTAACATCTGTTAATGGAACATGAAGTCTGATGTACTAAGAGAAGCTGCAGTGATACAAGCTTCTGTGTTACCACTGTACTGGATCATCCATCAAACTTTTAACAAAAGGCTATTTTCCTGTTTATCTAAATCACCAGTGAGGTTTCCACTGGTCTATGTCTGCAGGCAGCTCTGTGGACATTAGAGCTCCAAAGGGATGCCATCGGAGATATTTACATGTTGATCTACTGCGTCTGTAGCCCTTTAATAAGCGTTTTGATGTATAAGACTGGGGAGAGAAATAGGACAGAGAAGCGGAGAAAAAAAAAAAAGTCTTCAGTTTCAGACATCAGTTCCTCAACGCTCCAGTGTAGATCAGGCTGGCAGTGGAGCATTACGGTTTGATTGTGCAGTGCTCGCCTTCACTCTGTGCCCAGCATAATGTAAGCTGTAAGCTTAAACAGGGCCCGAGGAGATTGTGTGTGATTGTGTGGAGCGGCCGGAGAACATGGCAGGCAGAGGTCAAAAGGCATCTTGCGCTCGCAGCCGTGGATGTATTAAACAAGCAATGAAGTATTCAAACAGGGCAGTCCATTTATTTCGAAGAAAGCTTCTCACCCAGAGCGTACACAGAGAGAAGTTTCGAACGCCTTTCTACTCTCAGAATGCATGCACGTCTGCCTCTCGCTCGGCATCAACTAGCCGCACAAGAGTGACAAATAACAACTTTATGCCGCTCACAGTCACTTTTGTGATGATCTAAGGGGTCAAGTGTCACGCTCAGGAGCTGTTTCCATAGTTTTACAGCCATTTCACCTGTTGTGCTGACTGCAGCCGCTGCAATAAACATCACAGGGCTGTACCTGAGGATGTGATCCCAGCCCGAGGGAGTTTTGGGTAGGCGGGACATTTATACCTCTGTCTTGTTAGCTGTCTAGCTTTGCTGGCAGTGGACCCAAGGGTGCACAACAGGTGATAAATGTTTAATGAAGGGAAAACTGAGAGAACAACTAATGGTAATATAACTACTAGACAATGATTTGAAAAACAAAATGTTATAAGCCTGCTTTATCTCAAGTATCTACAAAACAACACAATTATGCCAAGTCCACAAAGCCCTCACTAAATATAAGACACTGTCAAATGCACTGATTAAGACTAAGCTATACAATATGTTTGCATATGAAAGTATTAACATTTTTCAGTTAGAATTAACAAGAGTGGTTCAGCGTATTTTCCAGTAATTTCTCGTGGATTCTGTAGACTAAAGTCACTCAGCTGTCGTTCACACAGCAATAACATGAGAGCGGCAGCGCTATGAAATATGCTTACGATAAGGGGGCACACACATGGCCGACATATTGACGACAACATATTCAAATCAATATCCCTCTGCGGTTTCGCTAATGCCTGAGCAAAGACCTTCAGCTCAAACAAAGACACCTCCGTGGAATCCTCCATGTACACAATGCAGACACCACAAAGAATAGATAGATATAGATTTTTAGGCAGGCAGGCAGATAGCAAAAAGATGTGCTAGTGTAGGCAGAGGAAACAGTGGAAGAATCTCCATCTACCACTGTATATAACACACAATGATGAGTAGGGGGTTTTCAGACAGCGAATTATTCCTGCATCATGAAAGGACAAAAATAAATAAACTTTGCATTGCAGTTTACAATGGAGGCAGAATATGGTGAGACTCCTAGTTTACAAGAAACCCTCCTCATGTTGACACACTGTAGTTGATAACAGAGACTAAGAAAAACTGACATCATTAAGATTCACCAGTGTGCAAGCACGGCAACACAAGCAAACCTCCTCCAACCCCCAGATGACTATCAAGCACTGTGTTTTCTAAGCATGGAGGTAATGAGACAAATACTTATTACTCAAGTAAAAATGGCATGGATATTAGCATCACATTAGGCCGTGAATTTAATGATGTTGTAAGTACAATATGTCACAGTAACTAAGAGGCAAAATATGCTTTAGCATTATATAGGGAGGAAGGAGGAAATGTGAGGAAAGCGGAGTCTGCTTCAGTGCAGTGTCCCGCATAGAAGAAGAGCGAATGGAGTCATGAATGGGAAAATGATACTGAATCTAACAAATCATAACCGAGCTTAACATGCCAATGCGTGAGATGCTGAAGTAAAACTGCTGTACAATATTGGCTAATTAGCGTTTATTGAAAGTAATGACTTGAATCTATGGTGATCATTTGGTGAGAAATGGGACCATCAGTACTCACTAAAGGGGTGCAAGGGGTCCAATATTCAGGGTTCAGCTCGGCTCGCGGACGGAGGTCCAGATATTCAGGGTTCAGTTCGGTTCGGGCACGAGTTAAAGTTCCCTTCATGGAAGATTGAAAAAAAAAATCTGTTAGAATTACTTGTTTAGCTTTGATTTGTTTGTCATGTATACAAGTGGTTGTGGAAGAAAACTCACAAACTGAGATATTTTTCACTCAGAGAAGGTGCAAAGAAAAGTAAACACAATCAATACAAAAAATACTTTAAAAAAAAGCTAAGGCATCATTTTTATCACACCTATTTTACTGCTCTCAAATGAGCTGGACTCTGTCCTGTCTTTACTGAATAAAGATATACCATCAGCAAGAAATCATTAGCTAGAATGAATATTCGCAGTAGAGCAATTAAAAAATGCCAATTCAACATTCCACAATGAATTTTCAACAAGAATCCCTGTAAAATGAAGAGCAAATTATATTCCAAATGAGGTTAGCATCCAGTTTTCCATTCCTGAGGCCCTATGGCCTAAATGACAGGCCAGTGGAATAGACTGAATCTGCAGGGCCCCATGAGGTCTATGATGTATACTGTAATTATCTGCTGATTCTCAAAATGGCTGTGTGTAATGAGGCTATGCTGCATGAAGCCCCAGGCATAAATCACTGTCTTTAACTGACTTCCAGATGACCAACAACAACACAGAGCAGACACAGAGAAAGAAGGGAATGGGTTATCTGGGCAGCAGCACTATATAGCATCCAACTTCTGCTTCTTATCAGCACAGGCCATATTGTTCACCAAACTTGCTTATTTAAGACAGTTTTCTGTCTCCTAAAAATAGTCAACTCACTTGCAATAATTCTCAGTTATTTATCTGTTTACAGCTTGGCTACCGATGTATTAACTGCTCGCAGCTTTATTTAGCAATGCGACACAGGTGGAGACTTTATATTGATGCTGTGTTAGGCTTAACTATGGTGAATGGCATCGTGCCCATCAGTCTGTCGGGCTGTCTGCTGTCATTGGCATGAAACTGTTTCCACACAACCATAAGCAAATAAGCGGCTACAATCCCCAGCAGTGCACATGCACACACATTTTGAATATGAAGTACACATTTATTTCTATGTACAGGACACATGACAGGCCCAGTGACCTATAGGAATATAATGGACCATATGGCAAACTGAGTGGATGGTAGCATACATTCCAGCCAGATACAGTGATATCATCTCTTGACAGACATTTAACAGAATAAATAATGAGGCAAATATTTTCAGTGCTTGGTTGAAACATTGTCCTGAGTGAACATCAGCGTGGAGCTGAAATATCAGTGTTAAAAATGGGGCTCAAATTTCAGTGGGCAGGAACCTCTTACATTATTTCTGGTTGCCACACATTTAAGAATACAATAGCAATACAAGAGAGATGTTAGGATGAGGATGATTTATTACGTGTACAGTTCTAATGAAAAATCTCGAGCAATAAGCTACAGTAACTTCTTATTGATGAAAAAGAATCATGTACATAATTGCAACACATACAAAATTGTAGAATCAGCTTGAAAATTAACCAGAGAAAGTAAGCAGTTAGTTTCAAACTTAAACAAGGAGTAGTATCTTTTACAGCGATGGAGTTTTTCCTTTCTTTCCTTCAGCCTCCCACAAGCCACATTTCTTGTCCTGTAGCCTGTGAAAAGAACAAATGCAAGAGCTCAGTTAAGTAAGAATGTAATTATTAAACAAGGACATGATTATAAGGTCATATCAAACGGCTACTACTGCAATATGTGTCCACAGACATGCTTCGGATCTGCAGTCGTAACTTTGGAACTACAGCAAAGATGGCGGAGCCTTAAGTGTGCCCTTTGTGAGGCTGTTGACTCATGCAGAGAAAATATCATCAACCAACCATGAAACATCAAAGTGAGCGTATGATAAATCAACTCTGTTCGTGATGCAATATCATCACAGCCTCAAAATTTATTGTTAAGGTGAGGCAACACCACGCTAATACCGCCCAAACAAGTCCCGAGTCTTTTAAGCTTCACAAACATTGGATTTATTGCAGAGATTTATTAGATTGTATTGCGTTTGACCGGTGTTCCTTTTTCCTGATTACTCAGTGTAAAATGTGGGATTCTTCTGTGCCCGACATGCTGTCCTCCTCCCTATAAAGTTGCTTTAATGACAAATTAAACATTGAAAACAGATATTTTCAACTTACCACAAATTTCCAAAGTATTGGCAGGGCAGGTCCCCCACAGCCATTTTGCATGATGGCTGCATCCTCCTTTGCGTCTTTTTTTATGTTACTTCTGCAGCAAGGTTGCAGTCATCGGGCAGAAAACATTCATATTCAACTACTCATCACTATAGTGACATCGGCAACGGATTGGACAAAAGGTGTTATTAATAATAACGCATTATTAGGTTGATAATATCTAAATTTATAGAAATGTATTCTTCCCTCAACACAGTAACAAAATTTGTGAATGTACAGTATATGTGTCCTATGGGTTGCTGTTAATCTTACTGAGCTGTGCCCACATATTGCTGGTGTTGCCTGAGCATTAAAATCATAATTCTACTCCAAAAAAGGTGCAAACCATTTTCACAAGAAACTAGTCCCACAAGTAGTTCCCTTTACAAAGGGTAGAGCCATACTCAGAACCTTTATATCATTATGCATCTTCTTAATATATTCCACTTGTCTGTCACTCTAATTAATGGTCGTCCTTCTCCATAAACCGCCTAGAATGTGAGATTATTTATTAGTACCTAGCTATTCATCACCGGTGTGATAAGTGACAGAGAGAGGGGAAGAGAAAGTTGGCAACATTATAATTGATCATTTTTCACTCTGCAGTGTCACAGTTATCATGGTAAATCCTTGGTTGCACTGTGCGATACTGTCAGCCCTGACAACAAAAATAAGGTGCATGAATAAAACTGGTTATTGAGATTGATTGAGTGCTGCCAGTGACATGAGGTAGCAGCATACTTTCCATTACCCGAAATGGCAAAAGTGGAACATTTTTAGATGGAAATGTTGCAGCAGAAGATAAACAGGTGATTAAAGTTGTGGGAGCGCAAATAAATCTATAGAGTTTACTTTTTCATTGATATTTTCTCTTTTATTAACATCAAAAATGATATTAGCTCTTCCTGATTTGTACTGGCAGGCAATAAAATCCAAATAAATCCAACTGATAAATGGTAAATAGTGGAGTAGCTGATTCAGTTTCCATTTTAAATGCACAGTATTTGTTACTTCTGCCGCTTGAAAACAATAAAAAAGGATGTAGCTAGAGATGTTGTCCACATTGTTAAACAGCCACCGTTGCTGCGAACATCTACCTGACGTGATTCAGGCATGAGTCATGTGGACGGACTATATCATGTATTCATGTTTTAATCACGTTACATCCTGTCACGTTCGCTGACTTCCTTCCTCGCTCTCTGGCGTACCCTCTGCTGTTTCATGTGTTTCCTCTGAAGTTATCGTAACTGGAGGGGGTAAAGGGGACATGACAGGCGACCACGTGAAAGGTACTGTTACCTCGATTAAAATGACAGATTTCTCATTTGGAATAATGTAAGTACACAACTGAACAAAATATATAACATGCACATTCAGGAATAATTTTGTACCTCTAATTGAAGCATTAGAGAGGCTGAAGAGATAGAGGGTGGTGTGACTGATGGAGACACTGAAAGTATTCCACAAATGTACAGTACTGTTATGGGGACCAAAATGAGACGGAAATGCATCATACTGCTTTTGATAATTTTGTGGCTGGAGGCATGTTGCACGTCTATGCCACAGTGGAACAGGGGTTGAGGAATACAATTTCAGTTGGTGTGGGTGGGACTGCCATCCGTCATGACCAGCTACATCAACAGTCTGGACAAAAAAAAGCCCCTCCCAGAAAGAAACTGATCTCCTTGTGTGGGAGATGCAGCATCATGACAAGTGAATATATGGCACCCTATATCGTGTGGGAGGACACAGTCACACATTTGCTGTGTTGTTCATGTCCCTGAGAAACCATTGCTCAATTCAAGAACAGGTTAAATGATACTGGAGAAAGGGCCGCTCAGCACCGGTGGTGGACAGCAGGGGTGGTTTGATAACAAGAAGGTGCATCCACCGTCGTTTCCTGACATCGTCAGAGGCTTCTGACACTTCCACAGTTCTCATCTCGCACATCCTGGTGCACATCCTGTGTTGGGTGACATCCGTTCATGCCACGAACACATTCATACATAGAACACGTGCAAACGAGGAACATGTTTTTGGATAATATCTGTTCTACAGTGAGTACAGGTGTGATTATCAAATCCACCAGAAAACCTTCACACCCACATTTTTGTACCTGCTTCACCTGTGCAGGCACCTGTGCAGGGTTACAGAGGGTTTGGAGCCTGTTCCAGCATACACAGGGCAAGAGAGACAGACTGGGAAAGTTGCCATTCTGTTGCAGGGCTAGCACACACGAACAGACAATGTTAGTCATGATTGTGGGCAATTCAGTGTTTGCACTTTACCTAAACTGCAAGTTGTTGAACTGTGGAAGCTAAGTGGAGCACATGAAATGCACATGGATTCACATCCAGAAGCCCTTTGCTGCGAAATGGCAGTTCTAACGACTGAGCCGCCGTCCTACGTACAGCGCCTACCTTTGGAATTTAGCACGGTCAAGTTCATGGTGAGTCACCAAAATGCCAAATGGCTGCGAGTAGGAAAACACTCAGCAACCATGTGACTGTGTCTGCACAAAGCTCAGCCATGAGCATCCTCATGAAATTAGAGGCCCGCTTTCTGTTTGTACTGTCTCAACAGATGAATACTTCTATAAAATTCAAGCGTTTCTAATACACTGGACATGCTCTTTGATGTTTTTTTTGTGTGGTGTGGGGTCTTCCAACCCTGCAGCACCTCTTCAGTTAAAAAGATCGTCTTTATCACAAACAATTACTGTTGCTCACTTTGGTAATGCAAAAGAAAATGAACTCTCATGACCAAAATGTAAAGGTGAGAATAATATCATAGTGGTCAAAGTCTCTATGGACCTGTAAAGCTATTGTGTTGAACTTGTCTGCATGCTGTGGGCTTAGAGGATGAGTTTCATTAGGGGCATGAAACACACTTTAATCAGCTTTCCCATTAGTCTAGCCCTGCCAAGCCTTCCCAGTCACAGCAGACCTTTAGTTCTGTTTAATTACCTTGGAGATACCACTGTATGCACTCTTCCTTGACATCACAAGACAACATTCGTTTCTCAACAAGTGTTGTGTGTGTGTGCGTGTGTGTGTGGATACTGCTAAGAAAAGAACATGATGTTTATCTTGTGACTGGCGGTAAGACTCAAGAGGGAAAAACAGTACTTTGTATGTTATGTGGATGACTCACCCAGGCAGCTCTGCGATTATTATTTATTTACTTAGCCATTTAGGTGTTTATTTATGAACTAATAACATCACTATATGAACACAAGATTTTAGATACAAAAAACTTGCATGATGAGACGGACGTGAGGTGGGCAGTGATAAAACTGGCGAACGGAGAGCGCTGTCGTCTGAACAGATGATATATACAGTGACCATATTCTACATTGCTAATACAGTGCTAATAGTTAACACTTACAGCATCGTAAAATCAATCAGGGCATCATCTGACTTGCCTCTGGAAATTGCCCAGTATGGGTTAATATATTATGGCCATAATCGCCCTGTGCTGGCAGGGCTTTCTCCTTCTTAGCAGCCTGCTGACTTACAGTCAGAGCTGTGGTAATTCAAATGAGCCCATAAAGTGGTCTTGTGTGGGGAATCTCCCTCTGGACATCAGACGGGGATCAGCTGAGCGCCGTTGTCTCTTATTCCACAATCCAATCCCCACTTCATACCAAATAATTTGATTTTGCTGTTGTGCTTTCTTTACATTTTGGCCCGCTTTATGTTTTCCCGGACTGAACGCTCGCTGAACAATAGGCCTGCATTATTATGTTTCTTTTCCTTCCATGAAAGGAATGTACAACACGGGGTGGGGGTGGAGAACTGTGCAGTTTGGATCCAAGGAAAGGCAAAGTGCCCAACGCAAAGGAAAATGGAATGGAGGGGAGGAAAGTGGTGATGATTAGAAAATGAGAGTGCACAAGAGGGTGCTACTAACTTATTTATATTAAGCTGTTGAGATGGCTGGGCGAGAAAATCTGCGATTATTATTCTTTGATTTGCAAAGCTATGCTGTGATTGGCCCTTCCTTTGGTGGCGGCATTAAACTTTATGTTTATGGGTCCCAGTGTTAAGCCCATTTCCACGCTCCCCATTCCACACACCAAGTATTGACATTCCATTTAAGTTGACGACAGTGAGGAGGGTGTTTTATGACAGAAATGTAATGGAAATGCATGCAGCGGGTATTGCAGTAAAAAATATCACCCAATTACAAGGACATCTTTGCATAGTTGCAGAGTAAAGAGGATATGATGCACCTCTGCTTTGTTCAGAAAGAACAAAGAGAAAGGAATTCATCTCAGCCCTCCGCCCCTCCACTCCCTCTGCTGTATTAAAACACATACAAAGGAAATATTCTCAAATGAAAAATCTACTGTGTGCATGTGCGTGTGTGCGCGCCAGCAAAAATTAATATAAAGATCATGTTTGATATGATAATTAATTACACAAGTTTAAAAGTGCCCCTGCTCCATGTAAATGAACACAGACACAATATCTAAAGTGTGTTCAGAGAGGGAGGGAGAAAATAAACGTATTATTGCGGACTGTTAACATGGTTATTCAATGAAGGTGCTTTGTGAGTGAATGGAAAACAAATTAGGTTAAAGTCCTGTGACAAGATAAATAAAACCTTGATCAATTAAGTGGTTGAAAAAGACGGCGGACCCGCACTCAATGGGGCCAGTCTTGCTGTTACAGTTTCATTCTTGAGCCGCAGAGAAGCATCGATTCTCCCTGGCACCCTGGCCTTGTCATTACAGTCGATGCTGAGGCCAGCCCAAACCGTTCTCAACGACCGCTAATGGCTTCAAGGAATTCAGCCGGACTTGTGGCAGAACTGTAATAAGCAGATTTTATGAATCTGGAGTGCGGCGACAAGAAGGCAGAATGCTGCAGGTCGTCCAGAGAACACACTGAATGCATTAACAAAACAATTCTCCGCCATTACTGCACCGCCGAAATTACTTCTGTTCTAAGCTGCTGAAATGAGATCGAGGTGATAGAGATGTCAGTTTTTCTGATGAAACGGGCTGCAATCCCAAACAAACATTTCATCTGTTTTAAGAGCTGTTTCCCACCTATTAACTACCAAAACCAATATATTTTTCTTCTTTCTTATTTTTCTCCTTCGCCTTTCATCTGTTCTATAAGTGCACCTTTCATCTCTCAAGTGTGGGACTTCAGCTCACTGGGGGTCTGTCTGTGCTTCTGGCCTCAGAATACTGTTACCCTGGGAGTTCTCCCAGAGGAGCCATGTACAAAAGGAGAAGAAAGTTGTTGCAGAGCAGCGCTTTTCCCTGAGATCACTGGTCACTCTGTTGTGTACTTTCCCAACCTCCATTTTCTTTGCAGACAGTAGTTTTTGCTCGCTCATCAACAGCAGCTTTTTGGATAGCTAAACTCTCTCTGTATTGTTGTTCTGTGGTTTTCCAAACGACAGATGTGTGTATTTTTACTTACTTCTCTTGGCTGACATCATATTTTATACCACAGTTCAATCGTCTTTATGAACTGGGTCTCTTTGGTAACTAGATTTATGTTGCGGCCATGGAAACTATTTCTATTTCTAATTGACTAAATGATTGGAAATAGTTGAATGTACTATTGAACAGTTGAATAGTATGATTTCTTTGGGTTTTGTGGCACTAGCAATCATTGACAGTGTTGCAGTGCTTTATTTCCAATTAAAAACAAATCTGTAAAACCAAACCTTACATATCCTTTAAAATTTAAACTCTAATTATAAACACAACCACTAAGGGAAGGCAGGTGATCTCATTGAATCCACTGAGAGAAGGACTGATAGAGGCACAGCTTCTGTTTCATCGTCGGAGCAGCAAGTGACAGCTTTCTTGTGGAGCTCCACGACCATCCTTGCACAACACACACATTTTCTGTCTGCCTGCATGTCTCCATCTATCTGCCGCCGTCTTTGTTTCTCCGTCTAGCAAAAAGTTCTTTGTTCATTCTGGAACCGCTGCTCTGCTTCTGACTTGATGAAGCTGTTGAAGTAAAAGTGCTGCGTTTAAGTCAACTGAGCATTCCCCCTTGAGGCCGAGCAATGCTTTCACCCGAATGAGTCCAATTTACAAGGCGTATGCCCACCTTCAGACGCACTCTACCCCACCCTATTAAATCTAACTCTGGACAATGAGGGGTACAATAGTTGTAGGAATCTAAGTAGCCTAAATCCATGGCATCCAATTTGTGAATATGACTTACAAAGGAAAAGGCTGTTTGCTGCCACACTGTATGAGCAATATTACATGAGAGCAAATCAAATGAGAGACGTTATTCTCTAACCTCCCGCGCTGAGTGCATTACATTACTTCCTTCCTGATGGGGATTTTTACCGTCTTGAAAAATACTGACTCACAAGATTGAATCCTGCACAGCCTTCAGGTAGGACACAGTGTACATGTAAACTGAATGGCAACTTCTCTTTTTCCGTGCCAACTTTTGGATATTTTTAGCAACACTGGCAAGATTGCAGGGGCTCCAGGAATGGCATTGTCGGTTCAAACCACTTTAATCCGGTTGGCAGTACGGAGCAGCACAGCCTTTATGTGCAGCTAACAGGTTTTTAAACTCCTAAAGAAGTGCTAAACAGATAAGATGAGTGGACATCTGAAACATAAAAAGACTCCATTGTTAATTGCATGCAGCATCTTCAAAAATGCCTTGCATCTAGTGCCGTATTGCCTGTACTAATTACACCTTACTCGTTTTAAAAGCCCATCTTAAGAGAACATCATAAGTATATGCATGGAACCAACCAAAAGACTGTATTCTGCCAAGTGCCGATATGTTCCACAGAGTTCTGCAGGTTGAGCCCTGAAAAAAGCAGCAGAAGTCTGTGTACTTGCTAGTGGCCAGCTGTGCCTGCGATTGTACCTGTGAGATAACATGTATTAATGGATATATAACATCGATCTGTCCTTTATAGTCCTTCAGCCTTAATAAACAGAAGTAGCCACTACTGTCCCTGAACTCTATTGAATGTCCACTTATTGTAGTGCATTTCTTGTATTCATTTACATATTCAAAAAAGGGTCCTCTGAGCCACGTGCGCTCCCACCTTGTATCTGCTAATGTTCCTCTCTGTCTCCCTCTCAAAAATAACTGTGTCGAATCATGAAATGGTAATAATATCACTGTGAAATTGCACTGGAAGCAGTTGTTTTGTTCTGCGGTTTTCCTTATCAGACACTAGTAGTCACAGTAAGGCGGATACTCAACAGGGCTCCGACAAAAGCCTTACCATAAGACACTGATAGTCAATTAAAATTTCATCAATTGGTTGAAAAGATTCATAGATGTGTGTCTGTCAGCATGCTGAATGCTGTTTGAGGATGTTTATGTTCAGAGAGTGTTCCAGCTGACGGAGTGAGAAAGTACCCGTTTTTGTCAGCACTTTGAGGAATTGTGGGACTCGTGTGACGGGCGGAGCAGACGCAGACCTTCATTTCTTTATTGGTGCAGCCAGTTTTTCAGTGGATTTAACAAGCCAGAAGTCATGATGGTCAATAGGACAATGTTTCTTGGCTCAAAAATGACAGTCCTGACCCATCCCTGTGGTAGTAATATAAACACTGAACATTTAAGTGTTGTCAAGGGTTGCCAGTGGCTGCAGTCAGCTAACAGAGATATTTCACTTTGTGGATGTCTTTCAGACACGTTTTATTCCACAGAGCTGTCGAAGCCCATCGCAATAAGTGCAACAATTTTAACAAAAATCCCATCCATGCATTTCTTTTCCTGCCTCGGGTCAGGTAGAATGATGTTCATCTTTGGGGATGATTGTATTTATCCTTTCTTAATATCTGGAAATGAAACAGAGCCTCATCTCATTCAAAAAAAAAAAAAAAAGAAAGCGAGAAAAGATCTGTCCCCCTGTTTTCTTCACCTGGCTCCTCATTCAGATGAGGACTTGAGATGAGAGCATTCAGGTGAATTCCTCAATCTGTTCTGCATCACTTTGGTGAGATGAATGGGTAGTTAATAGCTTTATTTGTAGGGTTGTTGGTCTTCATAAAATAAGTTGTCTGTAGTTTTATCATGAATCCTCCAGTAAGCTGACTGCCTTAGTACTTTCCGTGTTTACCGGTGAGAAGCAAAATTGGATGCCTCGAGAAAGTTGAGCCTAAGTGAAGTAATCCGGATTGGAGACACTGCTGTCATTCTGGGTTTGTGTGCGCAATATGTTTCCTGTGTTGACATCAAGGTAAAGTTAGAGGAAGATTGGGGTGATGTATCATTTTTTTCGAGCTGCAATTTTGAATTGCAGACCGAGCTGATTTACTTTGCTCTCTCAGGTCTTCCCAAGTTGTTTTGGTTGCAGGACATTTCTGAACAAAATCAACACTCAAAAAAAACATTCTTGTCCCTCTCAAGACTGCACCTGCATCTGAACATGAAGTATTGTGGTTACAGTAAGTCGTTACAGGAGAAAAGCCTCCCGTTTGTTTTCTTTAGCTATGTCAGTGTCCTGCATCTTTGTGGTGCATTGTTCATTTGGAAAGCGCATTGCGAAAGACCCTTAAAATCTGTTTTAAAGATGGTTTGCTTGCAGATACACAGTGTAATGACTAGAACATGAAGTCTCTGAATGCAATTTTTGTCCAAAGACTGGTTGAGCCGATATTTATTATCATACATCTTCATCATCAAATGCACTCCCTTCCACAGTTTTTATGTCTCTGATTACGATGTTAGTCAAAAATAAGTAAGATCAGTAAATGAGAGGATGCTTGCACAGGACACAGGAAACAGCGAGCTAGACAGTGGACGCATTTGCATTGAAACAATGCGTATTAGTCATACTGAAATAACATTGTGTCGCCCAGTAACCCAGTGTGCATGCATTATTCGATATCCATGTTCCTTTATTTAGTGGAATGAGATTCAATTAGATCCAACCTGCATGATTTATCAAATGAAAAATGTTGGGAACATTCTGTGATATTCTGTGATAAGATATGCTGGTCTACATTGCACTGTTCATTAATCAGATTGTTTATAAGAATATCAGAGCAAAATGATACATAACAATTACTGTCACTGCACATTGTGTGATATGGTTTCAGTCAGATTATTTAGTGCATGTCAGTGTATTAAATGTGAACTGGAGACGTCGATCTATTTTAGGCAAGTCTGACAAAAAGGCATTCTTGTTAGTGTTGCAATGTAGACGCAGTATTTGTTTATGTAAGCTTAAAATGAATGGTTATATCTTCGCTCTTTCAGTCCTATTATTGCAGGTGCACAATCCCAACACACCGTCCTAACAGCCCCATGTATATGTACTTAATTACTATTTCTCATTTTGATGCAGAATAGAGAACAGTGGCATGGTGGAACTAATACATGATGCAAAGTCACTCTGTAACCTTTGAAGCTCCTTTAAGATATTGAAGGTTAAAATTAAATGTTTGTCATTTTTATATATCACGGTTAAGTACATATCTTGTTAACATCCTTCATACCTAATTTACTGTAATTAAAACACTTTCTTGTATCAAAGGAGCATCTGCCAACTTCATCTGTGGGTTGCAGTGAACCTCATGAATATGTAAATCATCAGTGAACCTGGAAGAATCAACCTAGGGCCAAGATCAGCCTGTGATAAATCACAAAGCGATAAGAAATAATATTTTACGGGATTCAAACGAGCCAACAGTTGGGCCATGTAAGGTAATCAACAATTAATAACACAAAGACATCAGATGTTATCTGCTCTGGTCAATCTCTAGTGTCAGAGAATTACACAAAGTCAAGTGTGACAGCGAAGCTAATGGTCCAGATAGATTATCTCCAGGACGAAGTCGCTCGCGGACAAGCTAAAGTCGGTTAAGTCAATGGTTCCTGTCAGTGTCAACGAGGTTTACAGCTGGTGTAAACCTGCAGGATTTTAAGGATCAAGGGTGATACAGGGTGAGAGAAAAGATTTAGTAGGTAAGAGGCGCTGTAGATGACTGCGATGAGCACTGTGTTATTACTGTTAGGGTAAAAGGTTTGATCCACAGTGAGAAGAAAGATGCAAATATGGTTTAGGTGAAGTCAGAACTGCAAAAGCTATTTGATATTTCTGGGGTGGGTTTTGGGAGGTGGTAACGGCCAACCAGTGCTGTGCCTCGGAAAAACACTTTGCGTGTTATAACTTTATGTGCTAATCGTTTTGGAGCAGGGTTCAAATTTAAATGGCGTCCACAACATCTTCCCAAAGCTTGATATCGTCTCAGCTCCACACTCAGAAATGCTAGTCAGAGAAAATACAGTTGGATGTTTAACAGAGGTTCACTTGATATTGCAGTATTGATTCTGCTTCACACTTTGGACAAATTTCTTATGCCCTAAAGGTAACAAGAGAAAATAAAAGTGAAAGAAATCACAGATCCAAGTTTTCAAGGCCGTTGGGAAGAAATTAAGTTCAGTTGGACTTTAAATGGGCTGTTAGATGGAATGTTGGATGTGATTTTGCCATCAACCTTTCACTTGTTCCACCATCTGCTATTACAATAAATTTTAAAAGCTGCAGGTCTCTGGCTCTCCGTCTGTTATGTGCCATAAAGCAGTTTTCTTTGTGTGATCCGGCATATTATCCATGAAATCCAACCCTGGAGCGCAGGGATGTGAAATGCAGCGTAGAAAGCTGTAGAGGCTGCCAGTCTTCTAATTCTCATAATTTTTTGTAACAAGTCAGTAATGCGAAGTGGAACATGTGGCACCCTTGAACAATCAAATGTGATTTGGATAATTTCAAAGTCTTTTACATAATAATGCAGAGGAAAAGAATAGATACAATGCCGAGGCAACGTATAACAAGATATATGACCCTGACCCTAACCTGAGATATGCCTGCAGGTTTAAACTTGAAAGGCTGAGCGGCCTCTAAAGGAAATGGTAAATGCACACAAAGTTTGGGAAAGTGGTTTATGCTTCCTTTTAGCCAAAGCAATGCCTTTGACTTGAGAGCAGGGGAAAGCCGGTACGAAAGTTTTCAGATAAACTTCATTTTAAAAGGTAACAGTACAGGCAGACGCTGATTCTCATTGTAATTAACAACTCACATGTGTGTCCTGTCAATAGGAGGTGCTACTTTGATTTAATTTAACTTTGAATGGAAGTTGAGCATTGTTATTTACGACAAATCGTGACAAAAGTAACACTAAGTAATGGTGTGAACTTGAGTTGTTTATATTTTTCTTGTTTTTATCAACGATGCCTGACGATGTCCTTGTTAACATCTCATTTCAAACATTTTATGTCCTTTAGCTGAGCTGAATGTCTCCCTGCACACAGTTTTTGTGTTTTTTGTGTGCTTTTTTTTAAAAAATGTAGCTAAACTTTGAATCAGTTCTTCTTTTTTTCCCGTGACTCTTTTCCATAACATAATTTGCACATGGTCATGGGTCACAGAAAGGTACAAAGACTACTTATGTTATTGTCAACTGACTTCTACAATTGAAAAAGAAGCTATGGTTTATTAAGATAAACTGCTGCTCTGTGGATTATGCTGTTAAATACCAAGTTTCTCAATATACAACCAAGAATAAATAAAGCCTTTACACATGGTGGTGTACTCGTCACCTTTGCAGAGACGTTAGTAGTTATTAAACATCACAATTCTTGAATGGAGTTTGGCCTGTAGTTCTTTTCAAATAGAGAGGTTATATGGAGAAGGCAGCTTCTCACCCTGACTCTTAGCATATTCTATTTGTGCAATGTGACTTACACATTTAAATCAATGCTGTGTGTGCAGTGTAAGGCAAGGTGAAAGAAACACTTATTGTTACTGCAGAGGGACAAAAGACACATATTTCACTATCATTCCGACAATGACTCTGGACAGTTAAACCTGACTTGCTTCTATGTTGAAAAACTCTGGCCCGGCAAACCTAATGATGTGTTCAGCTACTGAATAATGTCAAATGATCATGACTATGACATATGAAACATTAAACATGACTTGTCGTTTAAAAAAAAAAAGACCACTTGAATGAATGATTTGAAATGAGCGCTGTATGTGCTGACACAGTTAGGTATATCAGACTATCAGACTGCTTTCATGGCAGCTCTGCCCCGCTTGTATCTGCTACCTTATCCATGCCTGACAGTTAGGAATTAGGAAATACGTTTGTCATGACTGAACACGTCCTTTGTGACTTTTACTCCACAGGAGAATAAAGTTTGTCTCTTGAAATAGTTGTGCACGGCAGCAGATACATAAAAGAGCATATAGTGAAAAGGCATGCCTGCCTCTTGGCCACAATACAACCCTCTTAAATGTTGAGAGCACACTCAATAAAGCATTGCACCTTGAATAAAGGTTATAATAATTCCTCTAATAATGCCATGGAGCTTCTATAGAGGCCCACGTTTTGGCTGTACACTGTCCAACCAATGGTGTAACGCTCTTCCTCTAATCAAGAGGTGGTGTTAACGCCAAGTATGTGGTGAAGTGCCAACAAAGACAGGGAAGAAGAAGACTGCAAGCTAATAAACTCAGATGTATTGGATTCCAAATACTGTTTTTTAAGAGGAACAAAATGCACTCAACACATCAGTTGGACCCAACCTGGAACTCAGACCTAGATCCAGTTCTGATTGTTACTGCTCTTTGGTTTCTCCAGGCGGTCGGATCTGGCCGCAGGCCTCAAATTTAGTCCTTCGCCTGGCTTATCACAGTGAAGAATCGAGCAGAAAGCATTCTCTGTGTGGATATTGCTTTATAGCAGGGATCCGAATGGAAATCACTCGCAGCCTCAAACTACATTTCAAATTTTAAGATTACTTGTCAGGTGTGATTACTGTTTTTATCACGGCTCTATCCTTAGGAGTTACCACTTAAAAACATCTCCACTCACCTATTATCTCTCTGTGAACTTTGCGTTCACATTTGCTTCAGCGGGGAGGCTTTTATTCGCTTGAATTTGATTTGTTACACTTACTTCCTTTTATGTTTTAATTTTTACAGTTACTTCATGGACACTTTTTATTTTTGGGTTCCATCAGTCCATCTGAGCATGTGCAAGCCAGAGAGAGTCAACCTTCATCACCCTCTACATATTGCATGTACTTATTGTACATACACACACACACACACACCCACACAGAGACAAACTTCCAAACCCTTTAATAATGTGCAGATCTGCTGTAGTGATCGCTGTCTCCCTCCTCAGAGATACTTAATGCCTAAATCTCTTTCTAACTGGCAGGGAATCACATAATTGGCTGTGGTCCATTTGCTCACCCGCGTGTGTGTCCTCTCACTAACAGCAGATTTTAATGAATCGGTTTTACAGTGATTAGAGCTCCTGGCTGTAGGGAGGTCAGAGAGGGAGTGAGCAACTCTGACCACTGAGAGACGGCCAAGCACGGACGTCTGTGTTCTGCGTGGTCTGAGCGCAGTGTGATGGGCTTAATCAAAACGCTGCAGCTTTCTCGCTCTCCCTTGATAACTCTTTGTCTGCTGTGTCATTGCACCTTGCTATCTCTTTCTAAGATTGCGCATCACTATCTTTCTACCTGTCTGCTCATGCACACACACGCACACACACACACCCTGCAGTATATCTCTGTTTCCTCTTTCCCATAATGCTATTAGTCTCCACACACAGTATCCATGGTACCTCGAGGGGACTGAACTGCAGGTGACTAAAGCAATTTAAAATTATGGCTCACTCATGTCTGCCTTCTTTCACAGCTTATCTTGTACAACAGTTGATGAAATGGAATGTCCAGAAAAAAAAAGACCCAAATATCTTCTAATTCAACCAAACATGTGTTATTTTAACCGACCATTTAAGCAACTTCAGTGCCTCCACCGAATTTTCAGTTTCCTTTAATCCTTTTCATGATGTACACATAATGTGGTCTATGTCAGTCGTTCCCTCGGGGAAACAGCTCTACAAGAGCGAGTGGGACCTCCATTTCCATTGTAATTGTAGCCAGAAAAATGCCTAAACATCCTTTCACAGGCAGAGGTGGAATGTAACTAAGTGCATTTACTCCAGTTAGTGCAATTCTGAGGTACTCATACCTTGCATGACGATTTCCATTTTATGCTACTTTATACTCCACCGCCTTTCAGAGGGAAATGTTGTATTGAAAAAAGTAACCACAGTTACTATTTCATATAGTAAGGTTGCACATTCAAAATATGTGGTCAGTTTACAAAATATAATGCCTAGTTGTAGATTAAACTACCAAATAGTATATTAAGTAGATAAATGCTGCATAATGCAGTAATTAGCACTTTTAATTTTGATACTTGAAGTACGTTTAGTTGCTAATGTTGCTGTGCTTAAGTAGATTATGAAAGCGGGACTTTCACTTCTAGTTGAGTAATTTTTCTCGAGAAATTACTTGCTTTACTTTTCTTTACTAGTAAGTAAAAGTTCTGAATAGCTTTTACGCCACTCCACGAAGCAGTAATTATTGTGCTTGGCAATTTACATCGATAACGTGTATATATATATAAATATATATATATATACATACATATATATACACACAGATATAAAATTAGGTGAAATCCAACTAACTAAATGTAACTCACTCAAAATTCAGTCATTTTGAATGATGGCGGTTGGACCTTGCTTTGTATAGCTGCTGATTCAGTCTTTTCCCCAATACTTGCTTTTGATCTTTGAGAACGCCAAACAGGAGACACTTAGAGAGCTAAAAACACAAACATGCACACATACAAATACCTCCACTGGCATCTGCTGGTTGATAAGCATGCCTCATAGCCTGAAACCCTGCCTCTGTGGTGATACAAAGCATGGCTCACAGCAGTGCACTGCACAGCCAACTCCACTGATTTACCATGTCAACTTCTCTAATTCACCATGTTCTCCATGTTGGCCAGACAATCCATGTAGACAGCTTCAAACCAACCACACTGACAGGAAAGGCAACGGCAGTTGGGGGTCTGCCCAGTGCGTCTCTGGCTATGACACACCTGTCAATCAAGTGGAAATACTACAATATGCAAGCCAGGGAGCTGTTGTGCTGGTTCTCCTGCCAAAAGGAGCCACGGATGTAATTTCTTTGTCAGCATTGCAACCTACATCCCAAATTACTGATCCCACCAGTTTCTACTTTCCGCTATTGTCTATTATTTTATTATTATTCACTGGAGTTATTGGTTTTAAACAGGCCAACTATTCATTTTTCCAGGTCATAACAACTTCCATGCACTATAAATACCCAGGAATCATGATTAGATGTGAAAAATGTTTTTTGTTGCAATTATTTTAACTGTCCAGTCATGCATTCCATGTTAAATTAATTCTTTATGATAGTTTTTCTCAAAATCGCTGCATTTCCATGGGGCAAATGTAGGTAAGATGAGGTGAAAATAAAGGATCATCCATTAATGTTTTATGCTTTGAACAAAATACGACATGGACAAGAATCATTTTTTGCAAAATTAAATATCAGTTGTTGTGTTATGTCATAATTACTGCAGTAAAATACACTGTGTCTATGAAAATTCTGCTCCCCTACACGCTCACTCATGCACAACATTGTTTCTGTGTGCTTAATCTCATTTATTTTTCCCATCTCTATTTGTTTTGGACTCTATTATAATGCCTTTAGGTTTGCCCTTAAGAAACTGGTTGAGTGGAAGCCCAAAATGCTCCATGAGTAGGATATGAAAAGCAAACAGTCTCACCTTTTTTTCCTACAAATGTATTATTTTCTGATTTGTTAAGTCATTACTGTTCTGAATAGTTTAGTCCAATCGCTGCTCAGTCTATTGACGCTATATCTGCAACCATGTAGATGAAATATGCAAATGGGAAATGGGCTGGAATATAGATGCTCCATTGTCAAAAATAAACTCCTAAAATTGAGGGAAAAAAGGACTGAAGCCTCTCTAAGATTTAAAAGATGATTTTCGTTTGCCTGGGTCATCCTCTTTTCGTATGCTGCTATGTACAAGTACTTAGTGCCTCAAAGTCAGCCTCTTCAAAGGCATTTGATGGGAGAAATAATGCCAAGTGCTCATCCAGATGTAGGTTTTGAGACATTTCTGAATAAAAATTAACTCAGTATCACATGGGAATACAGTGGAGCACGTTCATCACCTATATTCATGTTTTGGCAGATGTCCAGAAGCATGATTTCTGGGTACAGACAATGTCAGCCCTATCAGTTATGATCAGCACCACATGTTACGTTATACTGCTGAAGGATTCCTTTTCTCATTTTGTTTGAAACTGTCAAGCTATCAAAAGCTTTTTTTTTTTTTTTTTTCTGGTCTTACAGCTGCAAGATGAAGATGCAGTAACGAGCTGGAAACCACCTCATGTCCTTAAATTAGATCAGTGGTTTCAGCATTTTATAGTCAACTTTTTTTAGACCTGTCAATAACACATGCAAATTATGCAAAAAGACAAACAGGAGAACTGCATATACGAGTGGAAAACTTGTAAAATTGGTGAAAGCCAGAATGGTATGCTGTGTTATACTTGGTCTATTCATGCTTGTATGAACGGAACACTACAGACATCTTGAATCCATAGATTAAACCCCCCCCCCCCAAAAAAAAATACGATATTTGTTTAAAATCTAAGTATATTTTTTTGGTGTTGCCATATTTGTTATGCACTGTGTGTTGTACATTCATCATGGTTGTTATATATGCATTTGATACAGTGACAGGGACAGTGGAAAAAGGCATAAGAGAGGACATGGCTACTTATGAATATGGAAAGTTTGATGAAAGCAATTTCAGTTATTACTATGAATATTATTTATTGTGTATTTCCTCCTGCAGATTTTTCCTTTATACCTGTATACATTTACACATGCCCAAAGGAAACCAGTCAAGTAAAAACTAATGTGTGTATGCATGTTTGTATTTTTTTATTTGGTGAGGCTTGCCAGTCATGGATAAAAGGCTTTGCTTAATGGACTACACTGAGTTTTTGGGAGATTAGTTCGTTGGTCAACCTACCGTTACATGATGACAAAACAAAATTTATCCATGTGTCCCTGGCATTGTTTGCTCCAGTGCTCACGCTTGCGCTCAGCATTCACTAACATTGACTGACTGTACAGCTGACTGAGGGGCTGAATGGACTATGACTTTATTTACACCCACTATAAAAGTGTAATATGCATCTGGATATGCTATAAGGACAATGAACAATCTGATCATGCCCTTGCATTTACACGTGGTACTTGATGTGTGCATCTGTCGGCTTAGTAATTGGATCTTGTTTTTTTATGAGCGCTTTGCAAAATAAGGACAGAGCAGGAGAGGTGAAGAGGTGCCAAGTCTGTGTATTGTTGCATACATGGGCAGGTAATAGACACAAGAGCTGCTGTTACTGGAAAGCCAAGAGTTATTGCAGCAGGCGTTGTCCTCTGATAGCGTGAGCCAACTCAGGGTCATTTTGGATCTCCACATGGAAAAAGCTACTACATCACTCTGTCATGTGGGTAGCTTGCTTATTAATATGCACGCTTTGTTCACTTTATTGCTCATTTAAAAGTGGCATGATGCATAGTCAAAGAATATTAAAGCCAAAGTCTGATGCCACAAACGAGGAGCTATCTGCTTTTGTTAATCCAAAAATCGAACGTAAAAGCACGACTGTGCCAGAGCTCTGACCATTTCTAAATGGTTATGGACAGCTGGTCATCATCCATCATCCAAAAAGCAGCTCTTATTTCAAGAAGATTTAAACTTTGAGGACTGCTGTGCTTCCTACTCCTTCATCTTCTCCTACCACAAAGCACTGTAAGTGGAGATAGTGAGTGGCTCATATCGATCTTAAAGGTTGACAGTTTACCGAAATAAAAGCTGCTTTAAGTCAGAGCTATGGCCAGTTTCCCAGCATACCACATTCACAAGACTCTCTCTCAATTAGAGCAAATTAACTGCAAAAATCTTATCTAGAATATTATTATTTAGAATACGCATAAATATGCATTTAACATGTTTGGTATTGCACAAGAGGTATTTCTTCAGCAGTATATTGAAAACAAAAAGCACTTATATTGGAGTTCCTGCTTTAGGTTCATGACTAAATTATTTAAATAAGAAGTCATCAATAAATGACTGACTGCTGTCATAAATGGTGTCTTCAGAACGAGGATTTGACATTAAAACCAATGACATTAAAGATAATGCACGAGCGTTACTCGGACGGCGTGCAGGAAAATAACCGGCGTGACAGTTCAGCAGGAAAAGGTCACAATGGAAATGACTGTTCACTCATTATGGAGCTCCAGAGGCGATTTTTTACTGTCACTTGTTAATAAGTGTCAAGGCAGTTAGTGCCAATGGCTGTTACTTTTGACTGGCGTGAGAGCACACTGCTATCACCTGCTTTCAACCAAAGTGGGAAATAACAACTTATAGCGACTATAATTATGTGCCTTTTTATATCCTACAAGTTTGAGAAGTTGGAATCAGTTTTCACTTTTATGCAAGTATGTTTTAATAAATGTACACCGTTGTGGTTTTGACGACAGGGTAAAAGTATAAAAGGCGCTCTTTAAGCACTTTCTGCTCACCCTCTAGTTCACCCAAACCCCTTATAACTATATAGACTAGTTGTTGCTGCTTTGCTGCTGTGAAGCCATACTTTGATTAAAATTAATATATGCTGTCCTGAGAACAGCCATCCCAACATGTCTGGCTGGTTTAAATATAAAAATATAATAAAAAATATAACACGCACATGCGATTTTATTTAGCAGTGTTAAAACACAATAACACAAAGACCTTAGCCAAATAATTTAATGAATCTGACACAGTTAAGGCAACACAAGCTCACTTTCCCATAGGGTTTATTATTGGAAATGACACAATATTTCTCCTGGCAAAAAACAACCTACACAGCGTATTGATTCTTTTTGACTTACCAGCCTATTGTGTGAAGGTCTTTTCTCTTTCCTCTCGGCTGTGTTGGACAAAATCCTGCCTTTTACATGCACAAGATCAATCCTGTCTCCGCAGCAGGCCTTTAATTTCTGCATTACAAACTGACAGCTAACGTCCATTTTAAAAACACGACACATGCTTATGAGTTATTACTGATCTCTCGTAAAGAGCACAGCAATTCTTCACTATCCTGTACAGTCGCTCTTTCATTCTGCACCATAACAGAAAGCTGAATGTGCCATACAAAGGCAATTTAATATACCACAATATCGCTGATTGTTCTTCTGATCAGTGAAGTGAAACACGTTGACTGCATCTGTTTGGAAGTTTGGAAGGTAATATGAGCAGGTCTGCACACACAAACTCATGAAATCATTCATTCTTTCACAGTTAGTCGAACCACTGAGGGCTTGGTGTCCATGTATCTGGCTGTAAAACACCAAACCAGCTGCATGTAAAATGAGAGCTTGCTGGTGGTGCAGGGAGTGCGTGCCACACACAGCTGTCTCCAAAACACACCTGTTTCACGTTTCTGGTAATTCAGCTCAGATTAATGGAGCCTTGTTGGCTTAATTACGGCCAACAGTCAGACACCTTGATTTCTGAAACACCATCAGATCTAATTCGTAGAAAGTTTTGCTATATGGAGAGAAAAAATATGTTTCTCAAGCCCCTCGGAAGCCACATCTGATGCCTTTGCCGTGGTGCAGATCAATGCTTAGGAAGGTCCCACATGTGCAGGGGTCCCATGTTGCCGAGATTTTTCAAAACATATTTAAATTTGGCGAATGGATTTGTGCAAATTGAAGTGTGCGAAATGCCCCCAGTCAGTAATGTACTGAAATGCATTTTAAATTCAATTTATCCCAAAAATTTGCAGGCAAGAAATAATGTGTCTGCTCAATCAAACATCTTCTCCATCACCAGCGGCTCTCACAGGGAGCACACTGGACCGTAACTTTTTCTATGAGCCACGTTTCCACCGCAGGAACTTGCCAGGGACTGGGAACCTTTGGAGGACCCACCACAGGGACCAGGGTCTAAATTAAGTTCCGGGTACATTGCTTTACCCCACGAAAAGTCCCTGCTTGGGGGTGCTACTTTCAAAAGTACAGGAACGCTGGGGGTGAATATTTCTGACTGGTGGAGTACTCGCAGTATTTTATTTCAGCCATTTTTGAAAAATCTGCAGCTGCAAACCAGTAAGCATAAGACAGATGGACGAAGAAAAGATGAAGAGGAAAGCGCCGTCAGTTTTTCATACGTCAGCAGAATAATTTGCCTAATTTTCACAGGTAGTTAGACCACAATGGAAGCGCTGAAGGAACCTTTGAGTCCCTTGAAAAGTAGTTTCTGAAAGAGCAGCTCTGGCACTTGGAAAGGAAATGCACCCTCAGACCTCATTGTCAATCAGACCCTCAGACAGCACATTAAGCATTTCACATGTTTTCAAATGCAAAATGAAATTTAACAGACTTGTGAAAATCAAAAGCAGGTGGAGATTTTCAAAAATGACACAGGCCCATCTATCTAAAACATCTACAAAACAACGATGAACTGAAAAACTGATACTATTCCAGCTTAGTATCATTTCTTATAATAACTACAACACATTAAGCAATTCAAGAATCATGTAATTGCTTTATGACATTCTGGTACGTGATCTCACACAGGCTACAATACAATCTGATGTAATTCAGATGTAATTTTCTTACTTTGAGTCCGGAGTGGGGCAACAAACATTGGTGGCTGTGCCTGTTTTGCTCCTTCAGCTCCAGTGCTGATGTATGCTGGCGCTCTTTGGAAAAGCTGTCTGGAGGAAATGTCTGGCCACATGACTTCACATCACATTATTGCTTTGTTTATGATGAACAGCCAGACATCTGATATCGTACACATTAGGCTCCATTATCATATTATCAAACTCATCTTTATTTTTAGGCTATTTGTTGTAATAACGGGTGGGGTGGAAATATTGCTATGTTCAAGTCCCCCTTTTTTGTTTTGAGATCTTAATAAAGGAGAGTGTTCGATAATAAATAAGGCTGTGGGGGATCTCAGTTTTTCGTAGGATTTAGCCCCTTTCCCCACCCCAATCGTTTTCATACTGTCCCCAATCCAAAAAATGCACACTACACATATCTAAATTCAACTGCTTTTGACTTCCTAAGTGCATTTCTAAAAAAACATAATAGTGCAATCGCAAGGTAAAAAGCTCATTTAGTTGAGCCATATTTTGAAACTCCATCCAAATCCAAACTTTCTTTTTCTTATTTTTTTTTACACAATAACACTTAGAAATAACCATTTCTGAGAACTTAATTGTACCCATGAATGTTTTAAGATGATGAATTAGCAACAAACACGTTAATGAGTTAAGCCTGATCAGCTGCTGCACAAAATATGAACTAATACCCTTATTCATGTGTACAGAGCAGCAAACTAAGCTGTGACTAGCTGATGTGATGAACATATGTTAGCATCTCACTCTTGAGCCAAATGCAAATGTGGACAAATTTCCAGCATTTAAGTGCTCCCCTGCATTTTATGCCACTCTCTCATGCTCAACTTAAACTTTCATTTTTAGAGATACTAAGACAAAAGCTTGACGCTCTTCTACAAATCAGTAGCATCTGTTGTATCACAAGCCAGACAACTGACTCTTTTTTTTTTTATTTTGTCACCCCTCCCTCTCCCCACCTCTCTTTTTTCCCTGCGCACACGCTCAATCCTCAGTGTTGACTGGCCAAGATAAGACATCAGCTGCGAGTCATCAGGCACAAAAGGGGCCTGCGGCACGCAGCTTCGCCTCGTCTTGACTCGCCTTGCGGTGAGGGACACGTCTCCCCGTAGCAATCGATGGCACCCTGGTCACCTCTTCTCCCAGCTCCCCTTTCTTCCTCACTGATCCCTCCCGCTAAAGGGTGTTTGCTTCGCATGTGTGTTCCAACACGTGATATACTCGTGTCTGTACTTGGCCACGCATGTAGAGACAAAATGAATTAACTAAAGAACGAACATGAGACACTGAGACGTGCACACACTCACACGCACATGCCAAAGAGAGTCAATTAAGTGTTTGCTTCAGAATCTAATAAATTTTAAAACCTCCTGGGCTTCCGTGTTTACATTAGTGCTTGCGATGTCGCCATATCAGCTGAAATGACTCAGGACACATTTGAATGTTTGCAGAGCGCTGGCATTAGTGTGGATGTTTAACTCTCTTATTCTCATAAGTTCTACTCCAACATTTCCACAGAGATGCTTTGGCAAGACTTAAGAAACATAGAGAGAATCTTGTTGATCCTCATTATTAATACACAATAAGTGGAAAATACATATTGAGCTGTTTCAAACCATTAATGATAAAATCAATTATTTCTTCCAGAATGACTTGAACATTCTCCAAAATTACATATATAACTGTTGGAGAGTTAAAATAAGTATGTTTTGCACAAGTTCAGTCACTTAGTAAGCTAACCTACATCACCTACTTGACGTAAGTACGTAAGAAGCCATAGCAACCCTGTAGCCATGTTCACTGCTTCTGCTGAATGGCTGAAGCTAAGCACATGTGGGCTTGGCTAGTACCTCTGGAATACTCCTGGTAGTGGGCCAGTAGGGGGCAGTCTTCATAATTAAAAAGAAAGCTGTAGGAGATGCCGTCCTACGGATGCGACGTTAAACCGAGGTCGTGACTCACTGTGGTCAAGATCTTATCGCAAGGAGTGAGAGGCAAGATTCCCAACCTGGCTCTCTCCAGCTGGCTGCCTAACCAACCAACTGGCTCCCTGTTTCCCTCCCTCTCCACCTCAAGCTAATGTGGAGTGAGCGTTGTGCCGCAAAAATGGCTGCCGTGCTTCATGCGGAAGTTAAAATAATTCTGATCTTTGTGTTCTGTGTTTGAGCCAAATCTCCACCCTGACCTGCTTCGTATGCGGACTTTGTCGCTCTTTGCTCCTGTCTAAATTGCTCCGGCCAATCGAAGTCGCCACCTAACAATAAAAGTAAAAAAAAAAGGGCCGAAATAGGCTGCTTGCACAGATGACCTATGCAGTCTTTTTTGGGAGGAGGACAGTCTGTGTAAAATACACGTTCTAAATTTATGCTGCTGGGGATGATCAAGCCGTAATTAATCTATAAATTAAAACAAATTGCAATGAGGAAATGTGACATGGACATCGTTAAATTGAAATACACAGACAGTGACACAGAGAATCCCAAAATACTGAATGGTAATGTTTCCTACAAGTGCTGTAATGATAAACACATAACAGAATACTTTGACATTTGGGAAACGTACGTATCTCTGTCTTGTTTGGACTTAGTATCAATCTGCTTATAACACAAAAACATACTTCTAAACATGTCCAACTATTCCTTTAATATAAACTGTAATGAAAAAGGAAACAAGAACATTGTAAAAGGAAAATGAACAAGTTTAATTTCATCTTCTCGTTTTCAGTTTTCAAGATGCCATTAAATTATCTCTAGTTCAAATATCACCTTTCCTTTCTTAATTTGCTTTATTTGACATGCTCCAATCTACTAGTAGCTAATTCAAACGATTTTCTGTTTTAATTATGCGCTGTTCTTTTCAAAGTTCCTCATCATCCTCCACAAAATCGCAGCAGACGCTCTCGCTTGTAGAATCACAACAACTAGATACCTTTATATGCACTTAATAAAATGTGTGTGATGAGTAGCAGCAGAGGTTGCTTTGAAAAGTACAAGCTCAAGAGGATGAGCGGCTGTGTGAATAATAGGACTTGTCAAACTCTTACAATGGGCGTAAAGGATCACGAGCACCCTGAGCTAAAAATAACAGTGCACAGTGGTAATGAAATTAAAACGATTCTGCCTCTACCCTCCGATTAGAACCAAACAGACTGTTGCAAATAGCAATTTAAAACTTATCACGTGAGAAACCATTTCAGCTCGAGTAGTGTGTGGGGTCGGTTGGGGTGTGTGTGTGTGTGTGGATTGCATGGGTGGGTGTGCATGCGTGCAGGTGTATGAGTGAGGGAAGACAGCCCTAGAAATTAGCTTTCGTCTCTGCAATTCGTTTTCTCAATTTCATTTTGAAGGAAAGCATGCAGGACTTCGACACCAGTAACCAAGAATCGCTTCCTGCGTGTGGTTTAGGCGAAGGGCGGGGAAAGATCGAGGTTGGAGGTTAACATGTTTAAAAAGTTGCTGTGCTGTCAAGTCACTGACTGTTTACATTGTCAAAATATTCTTTTTTTTTTGCCCTTATTCTCAGAGAGACAATGCTCCTACTAAGCTATTTAGATAGCTAATGAATACACCAGTATTCCCTTTAAATGCAGTTCCAATCAATGAGACCGGCCTCCCTCTTTCATTCATTCAACCACCTTCTTGAAAATGTTGGCGTTCCATTCGGAAAGCCTGCTGACCAGTCTTTCATAAGATTTAAAAGTAGGTGCAGGCTTTTCTTTTGTGCATGTATCTCTACCCCAGCCTTGCAAACTCTTGGCTACACAACACACGGAGCTGACCCGCAAGCTGTGGTAAAACCCCCTGACTGGGGCGTATGCTCTGAATGCGCTGTATGCATGTCCAAAGAATGCTCCTAAAACCCAAATAATATCGGCATATCCTGCATATCTTAATTGTTGATGTATATTGGAGCTATATGTGACCAAAAGTAAGCACACATCTGAAACAGCCTTCATGGCTGACTACAGGCAGTATTCACTTTCTGTTGATTTTGTTTGCAAAGCTTAGTCACACTTGTAAATGCAACTTCCAGTATGCCATGCTGTAATCAAATGGAATGTAGGTGGAAGCAAAGAACTGTGCTATGAGAATATATAAACTGAAACTGAAAAGCAAATTTCTTTAGAAATCCCCATTTTTTACAAGTTTGGAACTGGTTTCAATTCTAACCTGGTTGCCACGACTGCGCCAGAGTTTGGAAGCAAACAGGCTGGAGATAACCGTCATTGTGCGCCATTGAGCCTGTGACAGGGTGCAAGCAGATCACTCTAATCCAACAGAGGTGGTTCACAGGCAGGATATGAGTGAATGTTGGAGCTCGAATAAAGGAGAATAACAAATTCAGAATGTCAGCCTGACTGCCAGTGCTGTGATTGGACTAATAGTCTGTGGTTTTCCAAAGCAGTCTCAGTCTGTGCACATCGGCTGCAGCACGTCAGACTCTATCAGAAATACCACTCTATACAGCAAAGCACAGATCCGCAATACAGCACCACAGCACAAACAACGAAGATCAAGAGCCACACTATCGCAGTATGACACTCCTAAAGACTGTCGAAAGCGCCCATACTCCCTCTCCCAAACACACACAAACACACACACAGGAAGTCAGATCCAGCTTGTGCGTGAACAGACGAACGCTCGTAAACACCCACTCACATACATGTATAACACATGCATGGATGTATTCAGGTCTTGTTATAATCACGGGTTCTAAGGACCTGACTTGAAGATGAACAAAGTCTTTGTTTTCTCCTCCATCGACTCAAAGTGAACACGTCAGTCATATTTCCGAGGGTGTTCAATGATAAACAACACAGCCTTCAACACAATAAGAGGATACTCCCTGTTGTTAACACGGTGGCGCATACCTGCTCTTGTTTGGAGCAAGCGGGTAGTCAGATCATTTCCTTTGTTTTTATCACCTAATGGCACAATCGTGTGCCACAGTGCACAGCTCCCCAGAGCTTCGGTAATGGTGGGGAGATGCCACCCTCTTTCCAAAGCAAGCCATGTTTACTCTTATGCAGAATGACAAGCACATGCAGGGAAACTGACAATGTGCAAGTGTAAATTAGGTCCCCAGTCTGCTGTGCATTAATTATGAATTAAGTATAATTGCGGTGGGATTTTCTGAAGTCAATTCATTTGGACTGACTGTAATATGAATATATTCCGAGCAAACAAGCTGTAAGTTTTAAATGGCTTAAAAAGAAGAGCTCAGACAAAGCAGGGTTTCTGTCGCAGCTGGCAAAAAAAAAACAAAAACAAGGTGAACAAGAATTCAAAGAAAAAGTCTGCAAAGTGCTCAAAGTGTTTTGTGATTTGCTGCAATTTAGACAGTAGGATGGCGATTGATGGAACTGATGCGGCGTTTCCTCAGAAGACTTTTCTTGATCGTTGAATTTCTATTTCATGCTCTATTTATCTACTTGTTTATGTGTTTATGACAATAACAAAGCCAAATCTAAATGGCACGCAGTGTTCCCGCCAATTTGGAAGCAGCATATGCCTGTGTCTGCGTAGAGCAGCGTACAAGTGATCCAGAAAGAGTCACCTGATTCTATAGATGGCTGCTGCAACACAAAGTGACATCCATGAATCTCCTCTGTCTCAGCTCTTGTCTTGACCGTGCTCCCGACCAAACCAGTGGAGGCTCTCTGGATGTGTCAAACAGAGACAACTGTATGCCAACTACTGTCCAATAAGCACACTTTGGCCTGCACTCAAGAGGTAAGTAGCAAAACCAACTGCTGTATAAGTTATTTACAGATATAAAAATGGCACAGGCATGAGCACAAGCACAGAAACTGCAAACCTGCAAGTCAACCAAAGTAAAGAGCTTTGTATTTTGGTCTTGTTGGTGGAGTCTACGCTTTCTATTTCTGTGGCAGCGCAAAAACAAGTGAAAGCTGCGTTATGTTGGGACATCTTGGTGTGTTCCTGACGTTGAAGTGCACACTGTCTGACATTTTGGTGTTTTGGTGCAGATGTTGGTATTTTGGCGGAAAGCGGCTCTCCGACGTAGCAGTAAAAGTGTCGCGCTCAGTCGCGCGCTCGCACCTCTGCAAATATAACAACGCCACTGCCAGTCGTGCAAAGGGGTGAGGACACAGTGATTAATCACCACACACGCTCTGCAACCCCGCCATGTTGTTGTGTGCTGTGCCTATTTGAGCGAACAGAAACAGCCTCATTGACCTTGCACACATGACCTGGCACTTTGCACTGGTCTTAGTGACTGCACCATTAAAATAGAAACCCACACGTCTGTGAAGAAGTGCACGCGGTATTCGACCCAATGAGATGCAAGATGGGGTTGAGACTGGATGTGCAAGCATGCATACTATAAAATAACTCCAGCATCTGTAAGCCCTAGTATGACTGTTTATTTAACGCAACAGCAAACTACAGTGTGGTTTTTATGCCTTATTGTTCAATTGTTGTTCTTTTCTCCAAACAGCAATTTAAGATTAATACAATTAAAATGTCTGTGTGGTGATTTTGTTCAAAAGCTCAAGCGTTCCAGGGCAACGCTGTCATACTCTATTAAAATTCCAAACTGATGATTATTTAAGTGGGTTTGTAATCTTCTAAAAAGCTGAGTCCGAGTTTGTGTTTCTGCTGTTTTGGAGCATTTGGGCATTTTCCATAGTCTTATAAGGCCTAAATTACTAATTATTATCAATCTTATCATGTGAGGTACTTTTTTAAAAAGCTATCAAAGGTGAGTCACGAGTACTGGTCAAATAAATTAAATGAAAAGGTACAAGAATCAACTTCACAATGGACTCCTGCTATGTAAGGAACTAATTCACCACAGTTGTCAGAAGTAGCTATTTGGTTATAGAGCAGTTCGTTACAGATTTTTGACTGGAAAAATGTACAGTGAAGACATTAAAGATAAGTCCAGATGAGATGGAATAGAAGGATCAGCATGGAGTAACCTTTGTACAAGGTTGGTAAGAAACAAGCAGTGAGCAATAATGAAAGCAGTTTAGAGATGGATGTTTCTTGCTGTAACTGAAATTTGATGTTTTGCTTTTAATGCTGAATTTTACAGAAGATGGCAAAGATCAAGATTGTGTGGTCAACAGATTTGTAAAAAGTATATAATGTTTGCCTTTGGGGAAGCAAAAGCAAAATGACAGATCTTTAAAGGGAGCTTTGTGACTCTGTATAATTAAGGAACATATCCTGCCTCCTGCCAGTCTGAAAGTGAACTTTTTCTTCAGTTTCAGGCAAATGACCAATGGCCAATGAATGACTCTAAGTCATGATCAGGCCTGATTTCTTTCAAAATGTGTCAGAGCATTTATATTTGGAAACATATTAGATTGAGGTATTATTTTACAGGGGATTATTTTGTCAGATTTGAACAGCATTATTTTGCAGGATTCTAGCATTCTTATAATGAGAATAAGTCAGAATTTAGCACTGAACTATAGTCTGTTCGTAAGTCAGATTTCTGAACAGTAACAATACTTAGTCAATAACATAAGTCATCCTTTTTAATATAACCCACCCTGTGCATTAGGAGCAGTGGGCAGCCACTGTGCAGCAGGGACCAACTCCAGTTCTAAGCCTTGGTTAGGGCACTGACAGGAGAATTAAGCTAACATGCATCCCTGCACCATCCAGGATTTGAACCAGGATGTTCTGGCGGTGAGGTGACAGTCTAGTGAGTGTTGCTATTTTGATATAGAGTGTATAGTATAGTATATTTTTGCCCCTGTCCGCCAATAATCACTATATGATCAACATGTTGTGACCGATTAGGATGTAACAGCCCTACCACATATGAAAAGGCATGAGCTTATAAAGCTGGTTCTTAATGCACATTCATTTCACATTTCTTTGAAAACCAGGGTTGAACACTCTATAGATGAACACACTTTAACCTCCACAACCAAAGCATCACAAAAGGTTTTCTGTTTAAGAAGAAGGCCACGGAGGTCATGATGCAAACAGCACCCACATGATGTTTAGCATGCCAACAGCAAGGGATGATGGATCACGCCATGATCACCCAGTCACACTTGGTTTTGCATTTTAATTACAAACAATGTTGCAAAGAAGCAGCTACTCATCCAGATGCAAACAAGGAAATGAACTAGACAAACACATGCACACAAACATACTTGCACAGGGAGCATTCTCAGCCTGAAAAAAGAGCTATAGAGCTGAAAATGACCTCCCCACTCGCAGAGAGGAGGTCTATTATCATGACAACAGATATGTAGGACTGTGAAGAAGAGGCTAGTGCACTATTGAGAGAGAGGGGCCAATTTTCACTCAGTGGGGTTATAATGAGCCTTTCATCCTCTTATCCTGCCCGGTTACCATTGGAAACCATACAAGCTCTGACATGAGCAGCAAAGCACAGCACAACTACCGTAGCATTTATAATAAGGCAGAGTAAATAAGCATAGTTCAATCCATAGCCGTATATTTTACAGTCTGCTAACCGGAAGGGTGATAATGTGTTTCATCTTCAGATCAGCAGTACAAATCTCTTCTGGACCTTTAAACATGGTAGCCTGCTCTTCTTTCATTTCATGTTAAAGCAAAATAGTATCTACAAAGTAGTCCTTTTGTAGCCAAACTATGCCACAAGTGCGGCTCTTAAAGCAAAGCATTTATTTGGATTAATTAATTAAAGATGCCCCATGACCCCATACATCACTTAACATACAACCGGCCACAGTAGCTTTGTAAACATGAAGGAAGCAGAAGACAAAACATTGCTTGGACCAACGGATGGAAAATTTCCATTTAAAAAAGCCCCCGATGGAGCTGTTAATAGTGTTTGTCTACCTAGGGTGTACGAATTCCTTCCTGCAATTTCTGCAGGAAGGAATTTTTGCACCATTGGAGTAGTTCAAGCCTGAAATATCACCTCAACGCAAAGCACTGAGCAGTGAGTTCAGAGGTCAGACCTCGCACAGCCCCTGACGCCACCACGAGCAACTAGTCTCGTCAAGCCACACTTGAGCAGGTATTCAGACCCAACTGAGTAAGTCTACCTGCGGCAGATTATACATGTAATTAATTTAAATTAATTAATCACAAAGCATGTAATTAATTCGATTATTATTTTTTAATTGCTTGACAGCCCTTGTTATAAGTATGAAAAATGTGTTTTCCTGAATGATGCAACTGCTGCGTAGTCTTCTATGGCAGGGGTCGGCAACCTTTACCACTCAAAGAGCCATTTGGACCCGTTTCCCACAGTAAAGAAATCACTGGGAGCCGTGAATACCTTTTGACATTTAAAATGAAATAACACTGCATATAACGTTTTTTTTTTTTTGCCTTTATCCTATGTATAAACCAACTATAATGTGTTGCATTTATGAAATAAGTGAACGACTGCAGAGAAAACGAAATGACATTTCTGTGTGCAACAAAAACATTTTGAACTCAGAATTAAAGACGTAGGGTTGAAGGTTACTTTCAAGTAAAATACTCAATGTCTATTTGTAGTCCTTCTTGTATTTCTGAAAAAAAATTCTCCACTGGCAGCAAACCAAAAATGCCGTCCACTCTCTGCATGCAGTCAGCCTTTTACTGGCACGTGCAGTCAGCTGTCAACCCGACTATTTCACTGAACAATGAAAAAAATATAAATATATGCTAAATAATAGGCAATTAAAATATTAATCAAACGTGGTTAATGTGATTTCTGCTCCTGAACCTCAGCGCAGAGCGTCTGCACATCAGGGTTGTGCGCCGTCACCTACATCTGCACAGAGGATCATAAACTTGCAGATCCAGACTCAAAAACAAAGGTGGCCGTGCCTTTGCGATGGCTGCCCCTTATCTTTGGAACAGCTCATTTATTCATATAAGAATGGCTCAGACCTTTGAAAGTTTCATATCATCGCTGAAGACAGACTTCTTCTCGTTTGCATTCAAATTGTCAGCTTATTCTTATTTGTTGTTTATTTTCACATGAGCATTTGAACCTGTTCAGCACTTTGGTCAACTGTTTGAAATGTTCTATACAAATAAACACTGACTTGACTTAAAGTCATGTATTACATTAAAGTTTTATAACTCTGAAACATTTAAAGGTCACATATATTACTTTAAAATACCTTCTGATGATTAAGCACTGAAAGAGTGTAGTAAGCAATCGAGAAAAATTCTCATTGCAGATGCTAATTAGAAACAGTAAGACATTGATAAGAAGGACCAGATTATGGAGTGTGTTTGTGTGTGCTTGGTGTACAATAAAGAGGTTTCCTGCTGGGTCATATGCAATTGAAATAGCAGATATAAATCATTTCTTTAATCAGTGCAAAGGTATCAGCGAGGGTCACCTCGCTAAATCTTTCCACGAAGCAAGACTGCAGGTTATCTGTGTCGAATTGGGCACTTTTATAAAGGCATCCTCCTACTGAGGCAAAGCAAAGAAAGCAGTTGTGCAATTGTAAGACCTCTTGCAAGGTTTTATTGTTCCAATCTTAATCGTTTGTGCCGTCTTATACCTCAAGGAGCTGTGAAAGCCTTGAGCTTGTAAAGAAGTCCTGCAGCATTTCTGCAGGACTTCTTTACAAGCCGAGAGGAGTGAATCACTAAGCCAATGCAGATAATACAATAGATAGCACAAAATACATTCAGTGACATATGGACATGAAGTAGCTCAGCTGAGATAGTCTCAATACGAGGAGGTTAGCCAAACAAACAGATTGCACATGAATGACAATGAGGCAGAAAATTGGTGAGAGCGGCAACAGGCAACAGCAGAAGACTGAGAAGCAATATTGCATGAGGGCTTTAAAATATGCAGGTAGGTTGTGAAGTAGGTTGTGAGCGCACTGACTGCTGCTGCCATCCTGCAAACACGCCGACATATCCCCCATACCCTCTCTCTCTCTTTGCCCCTTGCTCTCATGCGCTCATAAAGCCACAGAAATAAAGAGAGAGGATGGACAGCATGACAGAGTGGGCAATAGAGGTTAATGGATGAATTTCCCAGCATCTTTTGCCTCAGCCTCTGACCATCTGCCTCTCTGGCAATAGCCTCAGCTCTCGTGAGGTTAAACTCTAAATTGGCAGTCGCTAAGCGGCCACTTAGAGAGGAAGGTTCAGGTGGGTAAAATCAAATAGTTATACACTGTGTTATACACTTCGCATAAGTGCATATTGAAAACAAGAGGAGAAGAAAATGTGGAATGCTGCTCAATTGGAACGCTGAAACGTTGCCTTCCAACAAACAGGGATGGAGAGAGGGGTGAGGTGAAAGCAAATTGACAGGCAGATGGTGAATGATGAAAATTGAGAAATAAATTAGAGAGCAAAATGAGAAATACATAGGAAGGACTGAAATGCCGGCGTAAAAGACAGAAGATTGAGGAAGGAGAATGGAGTGAGTGGAGCAGCAGGGAAGAAATGGAGAGGAAAATATGGGCATGAAAATTAGAAATCAAGGGAGAGAAACACGAATAGAGGGACTGGATACAAGGGCAAGGAGAAAAAAACTGAAATACAATAATGGCAAAAAGGCTTATTCTTTGTCATCGGATGGCAAAAAAAAAAAAAAAATACATGTATGTAAAGAGGAGCTTGTCTCTGAGGTAGCCTGTGGTCTCGTCCCTGCACTCAAGCTGAGATGGAAAATGAATAGTGACAGAGAGAGAAGAACAGGGGAGGAAGGGGGAAAAAAAGAAAACAAATGTCAGGCTAGTATTAAGTCACAATCTTAAGCCAACCCTCTCATCTCACACCACACAGACAGGCGCTCTCCAGAAAACCTAATAACTAGAATAGGAGATCCACAATAGCCCATTTTAATTAGATTTCTCAGCGCTGATTTTTGTTATGCTAAACAGCAAGGTAAGGCTAAGACGCGGTGACATTTCTGGGGTGGTGTTTAGTTTCATTAGCAATGTGCGGCAACAACAGGCAGATTTACAACTGGACCGCCACCCAGAGATCGGGCACTGGTCCCACATTCTCATGGTTACCCCACATTCAGCCTGGCATCCTAAAATGCCACCCTCTCATTTTCTCTCCCTGTCTCAGTTGCACAAACAAATGCAGCCTCGCACACACAATAATAGGCATGAGGGACAATCTTGTATTTGTCACAGAAGCCCAACATTAATACCAGAGCACAAAAGATGTCAGTAGTGGTTTCAGTAGTCAAAAATATCTTGCTGAAATGTACGCTATTGACTGAAAACGGATTGATTTAGTGCAGAATGAAGCCTGTTTCATCTTTCTGTGTCTATGTGGGAGCACATATTTGCATGTGTGTGTGTGTGTGTGTTTGTGTGTGTGTGTGTGTTCGTTGGCCTGGCAGCAGCTCCTCAGAAAGTAGGACTGAGAGCCTGTTACAGCAGTCCCAGTGTGTGGCCTCCCTTGGCACACAAACACAAATTAGCTGAGGGACGACTGCTGTGGCAGAAAGCTTCTCTGCAGACAAAATCTCTTAATATTCTTTCCAAGTCCATTACGGCCTCAAGAGATTGGCCGGGATTGATTGTTTGTGCTTGATATTACCAGAGCCTTCAAGGCCAGATCCTCGGCGAAAATTAGAGATGGCATTTGGTAAAGCCTAAGGAATTGAAAAAACAAACCTGCGCGTCATTATCATCCGCTCAACAAGGAACGATGGAGGAAGGCTTCATGTAATTAGCAAAAACTTGTTGCCATTTCTTTTTAGCTTTGGGCCTCATTGACAGTCTGACTGGTTTTCCAAGTCAGTGACTTCATCTTTTTATATGTATATATATCTCGCTATGTTTTCTGGCAAGACTTTTTCCAGTCAATTATTCAATTAAGGCAGTGACCTCTCCACACCCCCTCCACACACACACACACATCACACACACGCACAGGAAGAAGAAAGGATTCCTTCTTGTGAAGCTCTGATGCCAGCACGCAGGTGCAGAATAGAAAGCTCTGGCATCAAATGATGCTTTGTATTTTTCCTTTTAAACGGATGAAAGGAATCTAAAACGATTCAAATATCAATTATTAAGAAAAGAAATCAATCGTTCAATATTAAGAGGAAAATACGGCTGTTTTAAAATTATACTATTTTCTTTTGTGATCATTTTATTTCACAAATCGCACTAAAATATGGCGAGGATTCTAAAAAAAGAGTTCTCCTTTGTGACTGTCATCAATAAGTTGGTTACTCAGGCTCACATTAAAGTGGATGAGAATCGGCTGATGATTGAAATCTTCACTTCGCTGAGGATAAAATACCCTTCTTTGACAAAAAAAGCCTGACAGTCGCCAGCAATCTACTAGCAGCTGTGGGAGGCTGTAGTTAGAGGGGTGCTTTGAGCTAAATGCTAACATACAGTGCTCACACTGACAGTGGTAACGCGCAGATGTTTAGAAGGTATAATGCTTGTTAACCATTATAGTTTTTATTGTGTTAGCATGCTAACACTTGGTAATTAGCACTATAAAAACAAATTGGAGCAGAGGCTCATGGCAGCAAGTATTTGGTCATAAACCAAAGTACTGAACAAATGACAATTTTGACCTGGTGATGGCGCTAGATGAAACATCAGGGGCTCATCGAAGAGATTTCAAGTAACCATTCATGAGGACATGGATGCCTGTGCTAGATTTCATGGCAATATCTCCGATACTTGTTGAGAGTTTGCACTTCAAACCACAAATCTCAACTTCATGTTCGCACTTGTGGAGAAGTGAGGGGCGCAGTAGACATCTGTACCAAAGTTTGTGCCAATCCATGCAGTAGACATTGAGATATTTCACCTGATAATTGAAAGCAATGCTGCTAGAGAAAACATTACAAGTCAGTGGGATTCAGCCTCTCTGCACCATGGACACCAAATATCATGACAATCTGTCCAGTGGTTGAACAGATATTTAACTCAAAGCCAAAAATGTTGACCATGTTAGTGGAAAAGTCAGGGATTCACCAAAGTCAGCAGAGTTCATCCTCGGGGGAGCTTGAATATCTGTATAACCATAGCAAACCTTCTCATAGTCAGGATTGAAGTGGTGGACCTGATGTGTAATATTACATGTGCATGTGACTCCATCCATGTGCCGACATCATGTGATTTGATCATATGAGATATTCCCATATGATAAAGTCATGTGTTGTATTGGAAGCACTGGTATTTTCATGGTACTCTACTGGGACAGTCCTATGGTAAGAGTCATCATGCGGTGATCCGAATGTGTCAGGAAAAGGATTACTGAGGTTTAGACACAGTAGCATGGATGGCAGCTGATAGATATTCACTGTCTGGGTTAGCGTCAGCTTTACAGCTGGTCTTACTGTTAGAAATCAGGTCAGTTTAGGGTCACATGGGCTCTGGAAACACAGCTAATAGGCAAGTGACATGTATAGAATAGGCTAACCAGAGTACAAGAGCCTGTTTGATAATAGGAGGTGACCAAGATGGGGCGGTAGAAAAGATACATTAATAATGCAATATGTGTGTGTGCTCATGCAAAAAACAACAAGTGACAAACTGACCCTTGCTTGCATTGCATTTGGTCTAGAGCTGAGCCGTCAACACTCTATATGTCTTCATGACATTTCATAAAACAAGAAAACAGTTCTGCCAATATGGCGAGTTAATTTCCGGTACAGGCCCTTTTTCTTTTCCAGGAAAGACATTTGTGTCTGCACGCTGAAATAAGACACAGAAAGGCAGAGCAATGCCAGGAGGGGAATTAATCTTGATTCAAGGAGCTAAAGGTTATTTATATATATGTAAAAGCCCAAACTATTGACATGAGATTTGGTTTGTTTTAAGAAAATTGCATTTTAAGACTCAATAATGCTCATTATACTGGATAAATATATGTTTTGCAGTGCACACATCACAAGCACGTTGTCCCAATAAAATATGTCTGGCATCGTGACAGCTTTAGAAAGCACATGACCATTTCTAATCAATAATGTCCTTCGTTGTCCACAGGACAGACATGGCTCCAAACCGTGTGTTCCTAATCACAAAGTAAACACAAGATCAAAGAACATGCTTCTCTGAGATATTAATCAGTCCAATCTGCCCAGTGTGTTGCTTTAAATCCCCTCTGTCCTGCTCTGGTTATGAATATTATCCCAGAGGCAGGGCTATTAATAAGTGGACACACACACACAGGCACACACTTCCTACTGTGAAGATATGGACCAGAACAAGACAGCCACTGATCTCTATGGGTGAACAGCTTAGAGCAGTGTTAAATGAGTGTTGAGGGAATAAAGTCCCATCATCACCACATCAACACACGCACACACACTCAGACACACACGTGCACCATTCAGGGGGGATTCCATGTCATGCATGGCCTAGGGCAACCACAGTCCAGAGTCTGTGGCGGTGAAGGAACCTCATTGTTCCCCGGACAGAGGCCGGGCCGGTTTCTGGGACACTGAAACACCCTTCCAAGCATGTAGCGGGGGTCGCATGTCACATGACAGACGGAGCCACAGCCTTTTAAAAGGGGAAGGGGGAAATAGGGGCAAACAAGGGGCCGCGGTGTCGCAGCCAGTCGTAGCTACAAGTCACTCACTGTACAGTCTCACACGCTTTGGCAAATTTAAACTTAAATTTCAAGCTTTGATGTATAAATGAAGGAGACATTTTCATTCCACAACAACCTTAATAAATCTTATGACAGAGTCCACTCCAGCGACAAAGAAACTCCTGTAATGAAATGTTGTTCTGTATTAGTTTGCTGCAATGATGCTAAGTGGGATAAAAAAAAAATCTGTGGGCAGACAACCGAGGCAGACAAATCAACAGAGTGGATAAAGTTTCCCTTCCTTCGTATTAGAGCCTTATTGTATATGTTACAGTAAAAGTTGCAGCCCTCAAAAGAACATCCCCCTCTATTTTTTGCATGGCAAATGTTTCCCTCCTTGCTCTGGTACTGAGGCTCTGCCCTCAGAATGTCACAACTGAAAGCGGCCATAAAGCTCATACATAAAAAAAAAAAAAAAAAGAAGTTTCCTGGAAAAGCAGTTGTTGCAGGAAATAGAAAATAAATCTGGGTGCATATACCCATTATCAGGCCACGTTATCGTCAGAGGGGAGTCTGTGGAGAGAGAGGAAGCCAGACTGGGTCTCTATGTGCGCCGTAAGATAGGGGAAACCAATTTTCACCTCCTTCCTCCTCATCCCCAGCACACTACTTGATTCAGCCCTCGCTAACTCTGCACAACCAGGACTAAATCATTTCATCTAAATAAGCTAGCCAAATGTTTTACACCTCTGCATATTACTGAGTGGCGATAAGGTGCTGGTTCACCATTCCGTGCAAAGCATCTCTTCTTTCCTTTTTTGTCCGCTCCGTGGCCCTGACAAAGATGAGCAGGACTGTAAGCTGCAGGCGAGGGCTGCAGAGATAGAAAAGTGCAAAAATAAGGGCTGAGAGTATTTTAAAACCCTGCCATTTCTTATACCCTCGACGATAAAACAACAGACAAGCCATATTTTATGTTTGCGTTAAATATTCCCATGTGCGGCACCTCTATGACAGCTTATTCTCGGGCAGATTTATCACAACCCTTATCTGCTCAACTCACTAGACAAAGGCAAGGCACTCAGCTTACACTGTAGCGTGCTGATGCCTCAGGCACAAGACAAAGCATACAATCAATACAAATCTGCAGTCTATACATTGAGCCGGAGTTCGTTGACACACATCTTTCCAGCAGCCATACATCACAACTTCTTATCTAATTAGCTCCCTGAAGAGCATTATGCATCTGCTAATTCACTCATATCTCTCATTGTACTCTACACCAGAGGAAATCACATGCCATCCATGCCGCGTGTTGTTGCTCTTTGTTGTTGTGATGAAGGGAATCTATTAATGATGTAGTACAGATTTAAAGAAATATATAATTACCCTTAACACCAATTAATCAATGTGCTTCATCAGGTTCACCGTGGGAAATAATTTATACAAAATTCTATGATCTGCCATAGTTGAAACAGGAGGATCAAACCTCTGCCGATGTTAAGACTAAAGCTCTCATCTGGAACAAGAGATGCCCGCTGGAGTTACTTTGTTACCAGCAAATGTTTGACCAACACTTTCTGTGCAGAATCGGTTTCATACTGAAGCTAATCAGCACACAGTCGCTCTCAAATTTATTGCCAAAGGAACAAATCTGGAGCGTCACCGTAAGATATCAGACGGGGTCACACACCTTCATTTATGACTGTATTTTTGGCAGCAAGCTGTTCGTAATGTCATAACGTTGTATGTCAAAATGTCCCTTTTATTTCCATGTTGTTCATTACTATGTGCTTAAATGTAAATCCCTCAAAATCCCCATAAAATCAAATTTATGCTTTTATTCACAGTCTAATGTGCTTCCTGTAAAAATCCATTTGGAACCAGCTACCAAGTCTACTAAGGACTATATCTCAGCATCATATTTATCTGCTTAAAAGGGTCAGAAGAAGCAGTTAAATTTCATGTGTGTGTCAAAACATTGTACAGAAGAGAAGCATAAAGTTCAACGCGCGTCCCTTTCTCTTGCTATTAGTTTTTGGAAATTCATCCACGGCAGATTCGCTGAGCACAAAAGCTGGTCTCCTGGAATATCCTGCTCCAGACTTACAAAGGTCCGCACACCTACACCTGGAAGCTGCCCAGTACAACAACAGTCTTATCCACTGAGCGACCCCACTGGAGCAAGTGTGGGTTAAGTGCCTTGCTTAAGGGCACCTCAGTGGTGGTTTCTCCTCCCCAGTCTAATTTATCCTGCCTGTCCAAAGACTGACCCCGCAACCTTTCGGTCAGAAGGTCACTTTTGTAACCTTAAGGCCACTTTTTCTGTCTTTTTGTATGTGCGGTTGTGTGCATATGTCAGTCTGTCTTTGGAAGCAAAAGGGAAATAGAAAAATAACATTTGCCCGAGGCTCCCACCGGTGTGACCACTGCAGCTTCCTTCAATTAAAATCTTATACATATATTACAGTGGATGGGCATTTTATTCCATGCAACACCACTGCATAACTCACTACAGTCCTGAAGGATTCTGGGCTGTTAAGGGTGAAAATGAAAATAGTTTCTCTCTTTGTCTAGAGTCAAATACATTTGGGGATTCAATCTGAGAAATGCACTCACCTCTCTTCATTTTTTCCCCCAAAAGGGAAATATGAGCGACTAGATAATGGTTAAGGAAAGATTACACTGGAGGAAAATGTCAGCAGGACTAGACCACACTGTCACTGGAGGGAAATATGACAGCGTGCGCATCATTCAGCAGCAGATATGTAAAAAAAAGAAAATACATGGCTCAAACTCTTGGGCCCTCTTCAAGTGTCTGACTGATCCTGATTTTAATTCAGTGCAATGGCGTGGGGCATATGACTAATTTAGAGGAGCTCCCAGCCAACGCTCTATGTTCAAAAAGCAGCTGTCAATTCAAGGGGAGATATGAGAATGTAGCATATGTAAGCATATCCAGTGAAGTCAGTGTGTTTGCTGGAAACGAAAGACAGCCATTCAGCCAGCTTTGACAGAAATATCTCATTAGAGGCTCCTGATCTCCTGTTGTTCTGGTTATTCCTGCGTTTATCTCACCTAACCTCAAAGTTAGCAAACCACTAACAGTTGCTCTGTTTTCATATTCTTGAAAAAAAAAAGGCTTGATGTGTGCTTTACCATGATTTATATAGTAAATCGGCATTTATATAGTATAGTGCTGCTAAAAATTCCATATAAGTGAAAAGGTGTGAAACATGTTTACTTTACTTTTTAACATAATGAAAGGTGTCATAAAAAATCATAAAAGATCATCCGAGTCACAACTTTAACCTCTAGACTTCAGTCCTTAGTAAGCACAGAAAAAGTTGCACTTCGCAAACACACACTCGTATCTGTAAAAATGCTATTCCCACACAGACTTTTATGGCTGCAAAGGGTGTGATGCTACCGTGTGGCAAAGAGAAGGCGATCCTCTCAGAGGGGCTTTTTCATTCGGAGTCTTAATCTTTTCAGCACGTTAGAGGTCTCTACGGTGTCTCAGCAGAGTTCAGTAATATTTCTGTGTGCAGTTACAGACTTTATTCTAATACAAATAAATAGAGGTAGCCTGCACGCTGCCCCAAAATTGTGCACTAATGTACGTTGACTTCAAGGTGAACAGAAGTGGAATGTAACCAAGGACATGAAATCAACTACTGCGCATTTTTTATCCTGCTTTCTACTTTACTACATTTCAGCAGCCAAATATTTGACTTTTTCCATTTATTTGACACAGTTACATCTACAACTTAAGCTTTTACAAAGCATGTCAGCAACTTAGAAATATGATACAATGATGTACATTAAACTAACCAACAGTGTATAAAATACTTCAAACTAGCTTCACCTCAACCACCTTCAGCATTAAAATATTACATCTGTAATGATAATCAAATAATATCAAGTGTGATCTGATAACAATCTGTGGGGTCACTTTCTGAAGCATGGCTGTCACTACTTTTGATACTCTACTAAACCTTTCTGATCATAATGTGCTTTTTGAATGCAGGGTTTTTACTTCTAATAGAATATTAATGCCTTGTTGTATTTCTACTTTAACTCGAATTAAGGGTCTGCATACTTCCTCAACCTCTGCAAGTGGATCATATGTTTGACCACATAAGGGTCATCAATCAATCACCTTTATTGACTGACCATACATACCAATGCTTAACGCCTATGCATAATGAAACAGGGGCCGCTCTGAGGACACTGCTGGTGGAGGACCAAGGACAGAATTAGTCTGGTTTCTGTCCAAACAAGGTTAAAAAGGCATGTGACATCATCCCTGTGTGGATAATTATGCTCTGTCGTGTGCACTCAGTTTCACGATGACAAAGTTGTGCAACAGAACAATGTGAACGCAGGGGTTTATAAATCTGCTGAAAACCCTGTGCACGCATATTGCTGTGCATACAGGCTTTCTGTGTAACAGCCACACAGTGTTTAACGCATCTGATCTTCGGAGTGGTTTAGTTTAAATCCACTGTGTTTGTCTCGTGTGTTATCTGCTAATTGCTTCCTCATTTGCAAAACTTATATGTTACATTTAACCACTGGCATGTTAATTGGAGAAATCCTTTGTTTTTTTTAGGATTGGCCACTCATATTCTTTCACTAACCAGACTATGCATATGGAGGTCAAATCTGAGACCATCTCTAACATTGTCTGCCTGCAAACACAGCCTGTGCAGGGGCAGGAAAAAAAGCAAACCTGCCACAGCAAATTCACCATATTCAAAGATAGCAAAGCATTTTCAAAGATCCATGTTATCTACAGTCTTCCCATCCCACATGGATTCCGCACAATTTGAAAATCTGGCCACTGAGATTGGTAGACAGACAACATATTCTGATAAAATGTTCATGCTAGCATTGCCTTCTTTTCCTTTTTTTCTTGGGAAAGTACAGGCGATACGATTATAGTTTAGGTCAGATGTCAGGTTTCAAATTCCAGTCAGAAAGTGCACAGAGCTTTTTGAAAGTGACCGTATAGATGAGGTCAAACTTTAAAGCCCATATTTATTTATTTATCCTCTTCCCCCCCTCCTCGTTCTCACTCAAATGAAGACTAAGCTCGCTCTGCTGCTGGCTTTAAAGCGGAGTGGACAGATTAAGCTGAGTTGGGCCTACTTTCCATAGATGTGTTGGCGTGGCACTTTGAAATCCACACTCCCTCCCTCTCTCTTTCTGCAAAGACCGGTTAAGAGGTGACACATCTACTGTATACTTCTTAAACTGGAAGGTAGCTGGAGATTAACGAATGAAAGTGTCACTATAAAAAGTCAGCTCTTGCAAAAAAAAAAAAGAAAACATTGTTGAAACAGGGTTTCTTTTCCTTAACATACCCACAATATACATTTTGAGTTTGTTATGATGGTGGTGATGATGATGAAGATGATGACAGCGTTAGGAAGTTCCTGATATTACTGCAGACACAAGATTGACATTTGGATTTTCTGGCGGGAGGTTTTTGTTGTTAATTTCCTGTTAAAGCGCTACGCGTGTTCACGCCTGATGTAAGTAAGTGCGTTCAGTTACACCTGCTTCACCAATCAGGATGAAATCTAAATTGCATTAAGCGTGAAAGAGTGAAGACGCAGCAAAAATGTCCAGGAGAGGAGCATTTCAGGACATAAGACACCATCGTATTATCCATTACCCACCATTAGTATCGAGAATTTTGTTCTTTGACACTATTAGGCAGCTATCCTCATTTAGCTCACAGTCACATCAGATCAGTCACACTATGTATTTTAGAAGAAGCTCCAAACGTTAACTGAATTCATTCAATTTTTTTTAATCTGTCTTCAAATAACCACACGCTCATGTGTCCATGGAAGGAGTTTTTGGTTGCTGTAGTGGTTCCTCCTGTCCTTACTCCACATTTCGGCTGCCTGTCAGTGATTTTGTCTGCCTCCTTTCAAATACTCAGTCAAACCAGAAAATCTATTTGTTCCTTAAAATGCACGGGTTGGCACTTGTTTGCGGGCACAAACCCATCCACACGTGGTAGCTTGACTGAAACGTTTCCCAGTTTATGCACATCACAAAAGGAGACCAAGCGGACGAATTAAAAACAAGAAAGAAATGAGCTCTTTGAAACATTTATTATGAAATTATAAAGGTAGAATAGCACTGTCCAAATAAAGCTTTTAAAAACAGAATAGGAGTTGCAGTGTTCTGAATAACTGGCAGAGTTTATTTCAGATGTAATTAATGTATACCCAGCAATGAAAAAAAGGAAAAGTAGAAAGCAGGGCAAATAAATAAAACAAAAAAAAATAAAATAAAACAAGTCCATTATTGTTTATCACAGCACATTAGGCAAGATTACCAGGAGTTCAATTTACATGAAACATCTCATATATACAAGAAAGATTTACATCGATGAGGGTTACAGAGTCTTTGTGAGCTATGGGGCCCAGTGGCAAAGCAGTCAATGGCAGTCACATTTCAAGTCAAGTGTGGCTCTTTGCTTGAGGGTTTTTTTTTTTTTTTTTTTGGCCGGCAATGCCATTATCACAACTATTAGTCTAGACACTGGCACACGCTAGTGACAGAGCAGCGGCCTGTGTGTCACTTGACACAACAACCCAATGACAAGGACGCGTCTCCCTCTGGGTTTGTCATGTCAGGACATACAGCACCACTTTGCCCATCTTTTACACACAAACACCCCCCCCCAACCCCATCTCTCTCTGGTGCTACAGGGAGAGAGGATCGTAACAGGAAGAAAGCGGGGCTACGTGCCGAACACAAAGCACCCTCATCTGTCACAAATGATCAGAACACAAAGGTGAACACACCCTTGGTGATTTAACATTGCATGTAACGGCTCTGACCCCGAAAAAACATGGGTGAAAGGTGTGGGCTGGAGACAGGGAAGATAAGGAGTGGGTGGAGGGGCCAAGTGAGGAGTGGAAAGGAGAGATGGGTTGTTGGGGTGGGGGGCATTCAAACAATGAAGTAGCATCATAACTTCATCTTTTTATATCATTTTTTTTTCTTTTTGTAGACAAGCAAGTAGTCAAGAAACATTTTCTTCCACCCTCTACTCTTATGTTTAAGGTTAATTTGAGAGAATTCAGTTGAGGTGTCAATACTGTAAGTGTCTTAAGCTGCAGTTTGTCTTTTTCTCATCATGCCGTGTTGGAAAAAAAAAATGAAGCTTGTATGTCAACTTGATTGATTGCCTTAGAAAAATGGGAAATGTGTTTTGTTGATTAGTGAAAACATGGAGATGAATTAAGTAATGACAGTCCCACAAAAGCCACAATGACTCTGGTTTTTGTGCATGCAAAACATTCAGCTCCACAAAGCAAAACCCCCTCAAGATTGACCATCAATCAGTGTGCTCTGAGAAATTGAAGACATGGATGATGAATTGGAGATGAATGGGTTCCCAGCCAAACGTGATGACGAACAACAACAACAACAAAAAAAAAAACTGCACACACACATTAAGACCTTTTGATACATGACAATATCTGCCATTATCAAAACTGCACTGTATACGCAGAGTAAAGCGGTGTGATGGTGAGGAAACGTGTCTCAACACATGTATGAAAATGGATCGAACAGAAATGAAAATTAACAAAATGTTCACCAAAAAAAAAAAAAAAAAAAAAAAATCAAATGTAATTCCTGGTAATTTGCCATCATCTGTGTTTTGGCAACCCTGTCCCTTGCAGTTTGAGAGAACAAAGAAAAACAAATAAAAATAAAAGGCTATAAATAAATAAATATATAAATATATTTAAAAAATCAGTAGCACTTCATTCTTCTCAACAGCGGAAAAATAAAAGCATATAAATGAACTCCGCAGTTCAGCCAGTGTACCAACGGGGAGCTTTGATTTATTTTGTTGTTTTGTGCAGACAAAACTGGATCCCCCTTGGGGCAATAATCTACTCTGGTAGTACTCACACCCACTACCTTAGTATAGCCCACAATCCATTTCATTTCCTTTTACCCACCTAGACATAGAGGACATGACAAGTTTTTTAAAGAAATACAAAGTTGTCTGCCGTAAAGAGCCCCGCAAATCCTCCACTGATGATTTAAAGCTTTGATAGAAACTTCACTCGCAGACTTATTGGCTTACGATCTCCTGGTAGCTACATTTGCTTTGAGGATCTGCCACATTTTACTCAATAAGAGAATGCAGTGCAGGTTATTCTTCTTGCATCTACCAGTAGTTCCCTTCATCATTAAACTGATGTTGGCAACAGACCAAAAAGTAGATAACAGAGAATGTGCTCAAAGATTTGGTTCGTCTTTATAGTTGTGTATCCAGTTTAAGCATTTATTCATATGCACAGAAACGATGAGATTGTGTAACGTTCCTTATTGTACTGTGAATTTCAATCCACTGGAACATCTTCAGTCAAAAGTATCACGGGCACGTGCAGCATAAGAGATCACAAACAAAGAATCCCAAAGAAGTGACAGGAGAGCCGAGGAGAAGGATGTATGATCACAGTCGGCAACAATCACTGGCCTCTCTCCATCTTCCTCTTTCATGCCGCCAAATTCTGTGTCAGCACAACCCAGAAGATATTGCAACAGACTTTTCCCCTCAGGTGCAACATTGTCATAGTTCATTAATCTTCTCAAACTTCTCCGACTGCCATCAGCCCCCGTACGTACTACTAATCCCCTTATTAATGTGGCAAATGAACCTGCACAAGAAGGACGACTCCCCCAAGGCTCCATAATTACAATGGTCTGTACAAACTCCTGTTTGCATAGAATGTCCATTCATTAAATGTACTGACAAGACAACACCAGGAATAGTCTGTGAAAGATTCCTTGTTCTTCCTCACAGGCTTGTCTCTCATCCTGCACTTTAACCTGAATACTACATCTACTGTAACGTTTAACGGACTGCTCATTTCTTGTGACTGATACTGTAATACAAGTCTGTTTGTACTGCAGCGGTCACAACAAGAAGGGAAATGATATGTGAGTCAGACGCAGACGGAGCAACTGGACAAAACTGAAAACAAAAGTCTCCAGAGTTATTTTGATTAAGTCAACCTAAGATGCATATGTTGTCAGTTGTTCTATATGTGCTGTAGCTATAGTGGAGCTGCATAAAGGGGAGCTGTTATACTGCTTCCCTAGAGCTAAGTCAGGATCTGTGCTGCAGGAAAACACATCAGAGCGGTGTGGGATAACTGAACTGTAGGTACGTGCTTTCTTTCAGTGCTTGCATCTTTTCTGCCATGCAAGAAAAACACTAATAACCCACAGCAATAAAGCCTTTTTGCACATGAGGCGTTCGGGCCACATGGCTGCACAACTGAAAGACCTGTATGAGGCCCTTAATTGTCCATCCTTACACATAATGTATATTACCATGAAAAGCGAAGGGAAAGAGAAGGCATCTTACACACACACATGAATCTACACTTGCTTGCTAACTCAACAGACAAAAAGCAGCCTGATTTCCAAATTCACTGTGGGATTTGTTTAAGCTAAATGGCAAAGTGTGAGAACCAAGAATGTGGGTTGTAATTGATTTAACACAATGTTTCATTCGCCGTCGCGGTGACTACTTCCAAACCCCGCGCCTTCCGTAAAAACCGGGTTAAACGTGTCTATAACATGATCTGGGGATCTAGCGCACAGTACACGGCTAATGCGTAGCCGACGGGCTCGCGTTGTGTTGGTGAACCACATCTACTGTATGTGTCCCCGTAAGACTACCGAGAAGAAGAAAGTGAGGCTGACGGAGAAACGGCTATGATTATACTTGGTTTCTTAGATGCTTGTGTTGCCTTGTGAAACTAGGACAGTGTTTTCATGCTTTTTTCCTCAGTGTTGTTTACACTAATGCAGGTCCCTGGAGGGTAAATAATAAGTGAGGGGGGGAAAGGATTGCTCCTATTGCTATCAGCAAAGTTTGGGATATCTATAAAGCTGATTCCACCAGACATCTGTCTGTGACGACACTGCTGTAGATTTCCATTCCCCAGGTTCTGAATTGTCTGAGAGGGAGACACCTCTGAAACCTCCATGCTTTGCTCTTCCTCTCTGCCTACTTGTTTATCTTTTTTCATCCAATTCCGTATTTATTGATCAGTGCTGATGTTGCATAGAAGTCACTCTTGAGTACGGGGACAAAATGGCTTTTCAGTTCTGCAAGAGAAGGTCAATTTTAAAAGCCTCAGCTTTGAACATTTCTTCCAGTTGAACGTCCCCTTTCACTTAATTGCTTATTTCATGTCAGCGTCAGGGAGCAATGTGATTGATCGGGGTTTGTTATTCAAAAAGCAACAATGGAAATGTTAAACTTCATCTTTCTGTCATATATGTGATGCATTATGTGGCGTAACAATTCAGCGAATAACTGAACTTATTATCAATGTCATGCATCAAAGCACGTTTTAAAACTGCAAAGGTACCGGGCAATAACTTTAAATGATATTGAGTTATTTTTATTATCCATGTATGTATAAGAAATCTTTTAATAATGCAGTTCTAATCTTTTTCCAAAGCGGTTCTACTCTGCAGGAAATATGATATGATAATCCGACGATATTACCTTTTGGATATACTGTCTGTTTAAACATTCACTCAAAGGTAATTGGTATTTTTTTATCTTTTGCTCTTTTTCTTTTTTTTTAAATTACAGCTGATCTCCTCTCTGTTTTTGCTCAACGCTCAGACAGAATTAAAAAAGGAATGGGACACACCGTATGGCCATCTGCTTATCAATGCTCACATAATTCACATGTCAATGCAAATGGTTGCATTGTGCAAAACAATCAAAATACGGATGTAATTGATAACGTTACCAGCTTTATCCACTAAGACAGTCAGTGCAGTCCAGTCATTTTAACCACAATCAATAAATGCCATTTAACCTCAAATCTGAAGTGGGCTTCTTATCAGAGAGATGTTTTGGACTGAGAATCAACCAGATACGCCTTAAGAGTCTTCATTATAGATCTCCAAAGATACATATTAGCTAATAGCGGAAAGGTAGAAAATTACTTTTTCTTCTAATAATAAGAAAATGAGATAAGAAAGTGTACCCTTGTGTGAAGTCCAATATATTAGTGCATATTTAGAGTAATTCAGGTATTGCTGAAGGGAAGGATGTCGCACTTTACCTTGACTTTTTATGGCAAACAGTTTTCTCTAGATCTAAACAATACAGCCTTATCAAAAAATAAATAAACACAGATTTGATTATGAATTCGTGATCAGAAGATGCGATACCCACGTTTCAGGTCTAAAAATGGCTCTACAGTGTAGAATGAAGAAGGTTAGATTGGCAAGACTCAGCTGAACTGCTTTGTGTCATTTCAGAGCGGAAAGAAATAGACAACTAGGCACAACTTGAGGTCAGTTTCCACCCTCGGCTTCGATAAGGAATAGATTTATGCTATGCACGAGCACACAGAGGAATTTTGTTTGTACAGAACATTTCAGAGAAACACGTGTGAGCAAAAGTGTCTGCAGTAATACATTATTTATATTATTGATGGCACTGTATAGAACACACTGGCTCTGTTTGTGTGCGTCTGTAAATCATTTGTCAGAGTTATTGATTCCAATAAATCTAATATGGAATTGTTGGATGACTGAGCGAATCAATGAAGTTGTGCTTAAAGTATAGTGTCATAGCTCATGTGTCCTCCTCTAAGGTTGAGTCCCCACTGACGCCACCATCAGCCATTTCATCGCCTTGTCTCATCTCTCTGTCACACACGCCACAAACCACACACACACATACACACAGACACGCACCAACGGCGCCTGGCAAATGACGCCAAACTGAATGCCTCTTTTGACTGCTACCTCTCACACAGAAACACATTAAATGCAACCCCAGATGCAGTGACCCGGAGGTATGCATCGACAGGAGTCACACAGTGTCACCCCTGTAATTCCACTCTCTCTTCCGGATAGATCTTATCACTCACATCTCTAACTGCCATTATCAATCTTCCCTGTGTAGCCTCTACATCATTAGGCAAGAGTATTTCACTAAGAACACCAACACAGGTTTCACTCCTTTCTTCTCCTCCCTTGCATTTATAAGTCCACTGCAGGTTGGCGTTGTGCCAGGCTGTGCCGTGCAGCGCAACACTGCCACCTAAAGGTTCAGTACCACCACCCGTCAAGCCTGACCCACTGACAACACTTTCACTTTGCCTCCCTTTCTCCCTCTGCACGCTCTCTCTTCCCTCTTCTCTGCTGCTCCCTGTATTTGTCCACGTGTGTTCCATTAGATTAGAACTGTGTGTTGTGTAGTGCTGCTTTATTAGCAGAAAAATTAATAAGGCTTTGATAAAAAGCAGCATGGATTACGTTGAAATTTGAGGCTCATTATTGGCTAATCCTTTTTGAATTGGATGTGTATCAAGTTCCAGACAAGCTTCACTCAGTTCGCTAGTGTGCTTTGAGAGGAGGCATTTAATTCAAGCTTAGATGATGTGGCAAAGCCTACAGTGACATTCACAATACCACCGCAGCAGGCTAATTATTGACTGTTGTTATTGCTGCAGGTGTTGAAAAGGTCTTTTGTGATATTACAATACACACCAAAAACAAAGAAACAAACAAAAAAACATGAATACACTCAGAGTTTTATGAGAGAGGTGACAAGTCAGCTAAGTTTTTGAAGAATGTGTGCAGCATTTATCTAGGATGAAAACACTAATCTGAGTAGATAGGCGAGAAAAAAATGTTTCTTTCACAAACAACATTGAGTCACAATTAATGTTATGTTGGTACATTTTACCAGTGATCTAACCTGGGTGCTGAATAGACAAAATAAGGCAAGGCAATCACTCACCCACTTGCATTTTGTTAAATATGAATTAAATAGATATTCATGACAAAACATCAGTCTATAATTATTCCCCCAAAAGTATGCATGTGACTGTTGAGTCCATAGTCAACTCCTTTACTTAGCAGTTGTTCAAGTTACTTTTTTTTTTTCTTTTTAAAGTTTGAGAAACAGTGGAACTTGCTGAAGTGGTATGTCTCCTGTACTCTTTTCTGTTGCTTCACAGTAACTTAGAGTGAGTCTCTAATCGAGACTGGCACTTCAGCACTGTGGAACAGGGCAGTTATAGGCAGTACTTATAGACCAGTAAAAGTGCTCTTTTACCTGCTGTCTGGTGTGCATGGGCCCCTTCGTCTTGAACCCTCCTTGGGAACTGCACTCTGAGGCACTGAAGTGGTCGGAGCTCGTGGAGGACCTCTTGGAAAGGGTGTCACAGCCCCCAACAAATGTGTTATCCAATGGGAGCTCCTGAATCACGTGATGCTTCTTCACCGAGACCGGCGTGTCGGCCTTGAGGTGGAAGGCTGATTGGGGCGAGGCGGACTTGTAGTGCCGGGCCAGGTCTGGGCTGCTGGGTTTGAAGGTTGTTGTAGGTGTGGCATTCCAATCAAAGCGTCCAATCCCTTGCTCCTCCAGCTCGGTGGGCAGGCTGATGGTTCCGTTGATTGGCTCGTGGGCAGGATCGTCAGGCTTGTTCCCCTCGATGGTGACAAAGTTGAGCAAGGAGCTTTTGGGGGATTTCCTTTTCTTGCGCTTTTTCTTCTTGTTCTGCTTGTTCTCTGTGTTGGGTGACATCCACTCAGCCCCTTGTTTTTTCCTCTGTGCAGCTTTAAACCTGGAAGCGTGGCGGCAGCGCAGCAGCACAGTGACAAAGATGACAATAATCACCACTAAGGCGCCGGTAACAAAGGCTATCATTATGGTTAAATAGTCACCACTTTGATAAGTTTCACTGCTTTCACCAATGTTTCGGTCAATTGGGGTCTCCATGGTGCGTCGGATGAGATCATAGATGAGTGTTGAGTTGCCCACAGTGTCATTGACATACAGAAATACCAGCACCAGAGTATGGAGAGATTTGGGATATCCCAGGTCGCTGATATTGACCACTAATCTGTGTAAGCCTATGTCCGTCACTGCTGGCTTTTCCTCCAGAGTAATATTCCCTGTAACAGGGTCAATTCTGAAAAGACCTTTGTTGTTCCCACTCACAATGGTATACTTCAGTTCTGCATTCATCCCCGTGTCACCATCCACAGCAAACACCTCCGCCACCACAGATCCCGGGATGGAGGAGAGAGGGACGAGTTTGAAAGAGTTGTTGGAGGGGGGGTAGATGACGATGGGGGTGTTGTCGTTCACGTCGATGACATTGATGGTCACCTTGGCAGCTGAGGAGCAGGGAGGCCTGCCGCTGTCCACAGCCCTGACATCAAAAGTGTAGGAGCTCTGTTGCTCCCGATCAAATGACACATTAGATTTTATCACCCCAGAGTAAGGATCCAGTATAAAGTTCTCATTGTCATTCAATATGGAAAGAGAAACAGCAGCGTTTTCTCCAGCATCTGAATCTGTGACAGTTATCACCCCCACAGTACTGTATTTAGGTAGATTCTCTGACACAAAGAACTGAAAGTGGTTATGTGTGAACTTAGGGTTGTTATCATTTTCATCCAGCACAGTCACAATAACGGCCGCCTGCGTTTGCAGAGGGGGTGTCCCATTATCTCTCGCCGTCACAGTGAAGAGAAACCTGTCCTGATCCTCCCGGTCAAAAACCCTGGATGCCGTCAGGACCCCCGTTTTGCGGTCGAGATCGAAGAATGACGCGTTCGGCCCCAGCTGATAAACTATCTCCGCGTTTTTCCCGCTGTCCTCGTCGGTGGCGCTGAGCGTAGTGAGGAACAGGTCGCGCTTGTTGTTTTCCATAACAGCCAGCTCAATAACTGGCTGAGTAAAAATAGGCGGGTTGTCATTCTCATCCTCCAGCCTCACTCGCACCAAGGCAGTTTGATTCAAGCTCGGTTTTCCAGAGTCAGAAGCTACAATTTTAAAGTTGTACTCCTTAGTCCCCTCGTAGTCGAGCAGCGCTGATGTCTCTAACAGATACTGGTTGTCGTACACGGCTTTGAGATGGAAAGGCACATCCTTCTCTATGAAACAGATGACCTTGCCGTTGATGTCAGTGTCTTTGTCTGACACCGTGATGAGAGCTATCTTGGTATTGATAGGATCCTTCTCTGACAGGAAAACAGTTCCATTAATGGGACTGATTATGTATCTCAGGTCTATATTAGGTGGATTGTCATTAACGTCAGTCACATTTATGGTAACAGTAGCTCTGGCAGGACTAGAGCTGCCATCGCTGGCTAAAACAGAGAGCTTATGAATAGCTGTCTCCTCTCTGTCCAGGGGCCTCTGCACCGTAATTAGGCCAGATGTTGTATTTAATGCAAATAGTCTTTTCGTAGCAGGTGACACCTGAGTCCCAAATACATAACGTATCTCTGCATTCGCCCCTATGTCTGCATCCGTGGCCTGAAGCTGCACAACAGATGTGCCGATAGGGGAGTTCTCTGGTATATGCACCTCTATCTGACCCTCTTTAAACACCGGTCTGTTGTCATTGACATCTGTTACTGTAACTTGGAGAATAGCAGTGCTGGATTTCTGCGGACTGCCACCGTCCTCCACTTTGATCTTCATCACATATGTATCCTTCTGCTCTCTGTCCAGATTCTGCTGCACGATGAGCTGGGGCCACTTCTCCCCCTCAGGCGTTTCCACTATGTCTAAGCCGAAGGCACTCTGCCCGTTGATCAGCTCGTATTTGTGGACACTGTTGGGGCCAGTGTCGGGGTCAGTGGCAGAAGGGATGGCAAAGCGGCTGTTGATGAGCGTGTTCTCTGGGATGGAGATGTTGATCACAGGGGACGGGAACATGGGGGCATTATCGTTTGTGTCTTTGACGATTATTTTGATTTTAATCAGCCTGAAATAATCGTTAGGCAGGATGACCACTTCAATTTCAAAGGAGCACTCGCTGTCCTCAAACGACGGACCGGGGCACAACTTCTCCCTGTCGATCCGGTTTGATGTTGTGAAAATCTCGCCAGTGCTGCTCAGAACGCGGACCAGCGGGTTGTCTCCCGCTTTGGAGACAAGCCGGTACACCAGATTAGCACTTGCCCCAGTGGCAGCATTTGTATGGGAAATGTTTAGGTCCTTTGGTATGTTTCCAATGAGGACATTTTCCTGCAACTCCTCTCTGATGGGGTAGATTAACTCTTGGGCTATTGAAGGATCTAGCCACACGCAGGCAAGCAGGGCGCCCAACAGGTAATAGTCTTTTAGATCCATGACAGTAAGTGTGTTTCCAGCCCTCACAACTCAAAGGTTTCTTTCTACGCAGCGCTGTCACAGGCAGTGACTCCCTCGCATGTGATGGCAGGAAGCTTCCACGGACAAACCTACGAATACATGACAGAGGATACCTCAGTGAAGTAACTTTGCCATGAACATGAATGCATTGAACAAACAACCACCACCTTCCCCACAATTAGCTGTCTGGCCAACTTTCATTCTTTTTAAAACGATTTTCTGTTCAATCTGCAAAGGCCTTAATCAACAATTCATAGAAGAAGAAGAAAAAAAATCAACAAAAACGCTGCAGCAGCAGCAGTTAGGCAGCCATTCATGTCTGTTGCTCCCCTTCTAAATCCCCCACATTTTATGGTCACTGCGCCTCAAACCCCCATGGTCAGAAAACTTCACAACACATTACACAGTCGTATTAATTTTACACGTAAATTGGCAGAATTAAAGGGCTGTGTGTGGGCTCCTAAACGAATGAATGCGCTTGAGCAAAGCCTACAAATTAAAGCCCAGTCAGATTTGGGATTCTTAGTGGGCATCTGAGACCTATTCTTATCGTACATACCCAAATCCGTTACAGCGCAGGAGGAAAAACTGGAGTGTGTCAGCTCATAGTCTTCTCATCCAGCGTGCCTGCGAGCTTATTCGGGCAAAGATATCCTTCTCAGTCAGATCTAGCTTTGGGTCCAGGGAAGAGAGAGAGAGAGAGGAGGGGGAGAAATAATAATCGCCCCGCAGGAGTAATCAGACTCTAGCACAGGTTTTGGGTAAAAAGCAGCTGGTCGCGCAAACTGGGGTAAATTAGAGGCTGCATATGTCGCAGTTCCGTTTCCCCCATTTAACTTCAGGAACGGACGGGATCTAATTGCGCGACCTGCGGTGATTGCGGCGATCAGCGTCGCTCTCCAGCAGACACGGCCAGGTGGTCAGCGGTTTGCGGTGTCTTCCATCGGAGCGGGTCCCGAAATCGAGTCTCATCTCCCGTACACGTCCCGAGAAAACCGGCGTTTTGTCCCCCCCTCCGGCTACCTGTTAAGGTGAAAGCGCCGACGAGGTGAACGCAAGAGGAGACACTCGCGTCCCGTCATGTTTCAAGTTCACGGAGCAGCATCAATAGTCAGCCGGCGTAGACACAAGGTTAAAAAAAAATCATGAAGGCATTAATGCAAAAAGCAGAAAGAAAGAAAGAAATCTCAGAGTCGATCCCACTTGGAAAAAGCCTCAGAATAAAAGCTGTTCAGTGTGACACCGATGCGCAGCGTGTATGTGCCGTTTATCCTTGCACTCTCACTCCCAGAGCAGAATATCTTGCACTAACTCTGTGTAAACCCATAGGAGGGGTGGTGAAGTACACCACACCGAGCGCACCCCCCCTCCCCAACACCCACCCCGCCGACCCTCGTCATTGGACACCGCCCCTCTCTTTCAGTGGCGTCGACAAGCCGAGCGGCAACAGGATTGGCCCGAAGTCACGTCACTTAATGCAGACCCAGTGTTGTCCGCGGTGAGATGCTCCCGTGAAGATGCTGCAGGCTGCAGAGACGCTTAACCAAAACCCCGAGGCTGGAGGGGCATGATGATGACGACGGTGATGATGATGATGAAGCTGCTAGTGCTGCTGATGATAATGTAAAAAAAAAACTGTCTGTCCTCTAGCTTTTACATTGTGGATGATTATATAAAGGCAGATAGCAGTCATTGGCTCCAAAGGGACGCATGAAACGCACAAGTCAACCTGTTAGGCTGTTGTCAGGTAGGCTGCACTAATTGGGCTAGATGTTAAAAAAGCACGTGAAATGAGATGCACTGCAAAGGCTTTAGGCGGATGGGCCCCATGACCTGCCAAGAATCAGCACGGGCACATACAATACAAGCCTTGTATGAGAGAGTCACTCATAATTGCGCTCCAGACAGAGAAGCCGTTGTCTAAGCATGTTCGCACGGGGCTGCATGCTCACGCGCCGTCCGCCGCGCGCGGCACCCCACGGCCAGGCATCAGCGTTTGTCTGTGAGCAGTAACCTTGACAGTTATCCCCGTCATCAAAGCTTCACGGGCGCATGTGGTGCCGTGCTCTTTGCGTAATGGGCGCAAAGGCTTTTTTTTTTTAAGTTTGCTTCCTTCGTGCTCGAGCTGCGATGATCAGAGGGGGCTGTGATGTGACTTTGGAATTGCCCGTAACCGCAGATGATCTCACTTGACAAGTTTCAGAGCAACAAGAGGAGGCTGAACTGTGCAGCCGAAGTCGAGGAAGCCCAAAATGGCACGTCAGAGGAGTGAATGGAAAACAGGAGATATAATCGAATGGAAACCAGGCTCAGCCATACAGATCCAGCCGTCATTTATTACACTGCCATCCAATCATTACTTAATTTCAATGCAGCAGATAACCCTCAATTTCATCCACGGCTCTCTGCCTGTGCTGCTGCTGAAGGAAGGCAAGCTGTTGAGCTCAGCTGCCGAGTGGCCTGCCGTGGTGAACACTGCCATCTTGAGGCGCCCGCACACAAATGCCTGAAGTGTGCTGTGAGCTTCTTTGCTCCAGAAAAAAAAAAGCAAAAAACAGCCAGCTACACATTTCTGAACCAAGACACAGGTTCATGCTCTGTGACGAGTGACCGCTAAATAAATGACACAAGGAGGGATTCAGCGAGAAGCAAAGTGTGAATGACGGGACGGCAAAAAGTGAGAATATGCCCCGGTGTTGGCAACCGGGTGATGGGAATGATGCAAAGGACGTGGGACCCACACTGTTGAGGTGAGAACTAGGCTGCAAATGTCTCCTGAGAGGCTGGCTTATTGCCTGGTCAGCAGTCCATTAGCACAACCAACCTGGTGGCCTGACCTTTCTGCCTCTGGATCCAGCCATCAATGTCCTTTGCAGGGAGAGAGCAGCTAAGGGAGTGATCTGTCACTTCACTTTAAAGTCTGACACCCTGATGTGGAGGAAAAAAGTGACAACATAACTGTCTACAGCGGCGAAACACTTTCTTGCTCTGCTGGCCAGCTGGAGTCATTAGGAACTCATTGCTTGCTTTTATTTGCTGGCTTGGAGTGTGTCTGGATGTGTATTACTCATGTTGTGGGGACATAAATCTGTTTACACAGTCACATTGTGGGGACTCGCCTTTTTTATTTGGACAGAACGCGAGTCCCCATAACATAAATCATTAATTTTTAGGGTGAAGACTTGGGTTAAGGTGTTTGTAATGGTTAGGGTGCGTCTCCAGGAAATGAATGTAAGTCTGTGTAACATCTCCAGGAAGGAAACATGACTGTACACTGTGTGTGTGTGTCTTGTTTTTTTTCTGCAAAGCGAGAATTATGTTTGTGTTTAATAGAATTTTCCAACATTGGCAGGTCTCTAAGGTGCGTGTGTGTGTGAGCACTGGGATGATTGCACAGTGATTGGGAGCACCAGGCAGAAAGTACGCTTTGAAAGCCATAAATCCCCACATCTTGTGATGCAACTGCTAACACCCTGATCACCGATCACCAAGTCCATCAAGCTTCCACAGATGTGTTCTGGTCATGGGTCAAAAGCCTTATGTATGTCCCCCATAAACATAACTCTTTATTATTATTATTGCTGGTTTCTACTGTGATTATGTGTCACATGACATTGACTCAGACCCCACAAGGGCCTAAAATCCACAAATCCGTGCAACTGCGCAGCTCCTAATTCCAAATGTACCCCGTCTCTCAGGTTTCTTATTTCCTTATTTAGTCTGTTTTGAACTGGCTGCAGCTAATGTTTCTGCCAGTCTAGTTACTGACAAGTGATGAATAATGTAGCATGCTAATATATGCTCTTGCTCTTCTGGTGCACCTCCTACAATCTCACATCGAAGAGAGAGCCTAAGGGAAGGGTCCAAACCTAAGGCCTTATGATTCCCCATGTACCAGGTGCAGTCAATCACACTGCTCACCTTGGTTTGATTCTCACACTGACTTATTAACTTGTTCATGCTGTTGAATTGGCTTCATGAATAATACAAGAAACAAATATGTTTATCTTTCATGTCCATTAAAGTGCAAGGTCAAACAGGTAATTTATGTATTTTCTAACTTAAACAAGGTCTGAGGAGCCGGTGCAGGAAAACGTAAACAGTCGGTGTCACAACTTACTCAGCCAAGCGGCAGCAAACAAGGCTGAAAGCTGAAGCCGATGCGGAGCGGCCCGACGATGCAGTTTGTCTGAATGTTGTTAATTCCCTTTATGAAGCATTTTAATTTAAAAATGTTTCTACTTCTGCATAATGAAAAGTGATTTGCTCACGCTTGGATTTGGGGCAAGATTATTTAAAAAGAACATCACAAGGAGAATATTGCTGTTACTGGGATGTTTTGTTACCATTCCCAGTGAGTTTAAATTATGAGGATATTCTCACTCAGGATGTTGTTTACAGCTGTAATGGAGTTCTTCAAAATGTCACTTTTCTTTTTTTGCTCAGGAGAGGAACAAGTTCCAGAAATTCATTAAAAAAAAAAAAAAAAGTGTGTCTCATGATGCACGAGTTGTGCTTTAACATAATTGCAATTATTCTCTGCCCTGGCCTTCACGAGTGCAAGAAAGCTTCTTCTGCAAGAGAAACAATCACTTCAGAGTGTGAGAGCTGCTTGAATTTCACTGCTGTCTCTCTCCACTGGGTATGCATGTTCAAAAAAATACAAAGTCATCCCATCAGAAGAAGCTCTAATCATCCAAATCCTTTGTAGTATCTTAAACCAATATATTAAATAGCGTGCTGTGCGTCCTCTTAAAAGAAACAATAAATGTAATGAATGCTTATTTTTGCCTGACATCAGACCCTTCAATCAGCTGATTCACAGAGAAAAACATCAGTGGGGCTGTTACCACATGAATCCTGCTGCTTGTGACACTGTACCGCCTGCCAGCCAAGCAAGTGTTGGCATTTAAAATCAGACTTGTGCGATGATAAAGTCTTTTGTCTGTTTTACTCATGACCAAAACTCTCCTCTAGAAGCTCTTGTCTGCTGTGGGTATATTTTGAGTGAGACGCAAGCAGAGAGAGTCTCTTTCATCACCGACTTACAATGTTTTGGCAATGTATATTGAAAGTAACCATTTTCTGTTTCTATGGCTTAGCTCTCTCTTTTATTTTTTTATCCCGCTGAGTGCATTGGTTTCATTTGTTGCTTGTCAATACCACAAAAGAGCCACCGCAACTGCTGATGAAAATTTGGGCCTTTTCCCTTAAAACCCTTTTGCCAGCGCGACTTCTCCCAAGAGTGGTAATGACACAGTGGATAATTGGCATCACGCATGCTGTGGACCCTGAATGCTAATCAGACCTTCTAATCAGACATCTCCAACTTAAAAGTTCAGATACATGGGAGAGAAAAATGTGACTAGGAAACGTTTTTCATGTTCTTTGAGAGGATTTTCAGTGAACTCAAAACTCCAAAGTCCTTTTTGACATATACTCAACTGAAATCAGTACAAAAACAATATAACAAGTGTTTAACATCATCAGCTTCATTGTTTTTTGTAAATATCTGCTTATTCTGAATTTGATGCAGCGATACGTTTCAAACAAGTTGTGACAGGAGCAACAATAGACTGGGAAAGTTGTGGAACGCAATCGAACGAAATCATGTAAACAGGTGGATTGGTAACAGGTGATAGGATCATGATTGGCCATGAAAGGAGCATCCTGGAAAGGCTCAGTCGTTCACAAGCGAGGATGGAGCGAGGTTTACAGCTGTGGGCTTTTGAGTTAAAATGTAAATGCATTCTGGAGTTCACCGCATTGCAAGTGCACGGACAACCCACGGTTACTGCCGAGCCTTCCTAATTACTGCAAAACCATTTAAAAGACCTTTTGCATGCGTACCGCACAACCTTCGCTGCCCGATGGTTGGCATTTGAGAGGTGTAATGCCATTCACAGAAATCCTTAGAACATTGACTGACATATTGTTTGATCAAAGAAGATATCCTGGGTGGATTAGAGTTTCTAGACGCCAAAAGTGCAAGACATGCCTTATAAGAAATGCTTCTTCCGTTCATACCTTCCCTCTGTCTGTCTGTAATTTGCTCTCTCCTTTCGCATTCATTCTCTCCTCATTTTTTCTTCTCCCTGACACGTTGAATCACATATCACTTTCCAGACTGTGCACTGAAAAAGGTCAAACATTCCCTCCCATTCTCTTTTCTTAGTGATGTGAAAGCCAGGAGGCTGGCTGTAGAGGCTGAAATGGATCCCGGTCAAAGACTGCTGCGAACCAGGGCAAGAAAGTTGAGCGCGATCCTTTTCTGCTCAGTGCACGGGCTGATTTGACCTTGTGCAAGCAGTAGCAAGTTATGAGATACTTGACATGCACTCAGTGCCGGTACTTTTTCAGGTGCTGTCACACTGAGTTGTATATTTTTGACAGGGGAAGCATGTACTCACAGTCCATCTTTATGACAGCTTAGCATAACATCTATAATACTTGTATGTTCTGATTGGTTAAATACACTTTTCCTATTTCCTCGCTCTTTGCCTCTGTTCTGAATGTGTGCATCGTAAAGGCTGATATAGTAAATGAATGACCCCCACAAGTCACAGCTTTGAAGAGTTTGTTTATTGCTGCCCTAAGATGAATATTTTAATAACTGACAAGCAGTTAGATACCTCAGATGTATGTTATCGCATATCTTTTATCAGACTGTACGATTTGTACAGTAAGTGTGAGATTCAGAATGATTTTATACTGGATGCAGAGCTGCTTATAGTGACCATGTCTTTTTAAAAAGATACCAACCGGTGAATGTCATGCATATTTAACTCATTTATTTCTTGCAGTAATTATGACTGTAGCAGTGGGGACAGCCCGTGACAAGAGGGACGATGGCAAGAAACTGCCTACATATATACTGAGAGTCTAATGTGTCTTCCGAAAGGTCAGACTTCTACATGGCAGTTTTTGTCATGCATTAGCCAAGCGACTTCACATTTATTAGGAGAACGTGGCTAATTAGTCTTTTTCACAAGTTGCTGGACTGCTTTGCAGATTCTCTGCTGCTTTAAAATGTAACAAAGATTCGGATAAAAGGCAGTTAAGTCTACAAGTCTCCTGCAGAACATTTTGTTCAAATACTGTAACTGTGTTATCCACATCAGCAGGCTTCCAGTCTGAGATTCCTGCGCAATGCGAAGTTATTTCACCATTTTATGCTTTGTTTTCCTCTCTCTTGGCAAGTATTCCTGAAGGCATTTACATACAGTATTTAACTGAGGCTTGGTAAAGGAATAATGTACTTTAATATATTTAATAATCACCAGTTTTAAATATTACACTTTGATTAAGTGTGGCTTGAGGAATTTTTTTTTTCCACTATTATCCAGCACATCCTTCATCTCAATTATTTGTTCACTGTATTCGGGCAAAATGTATGTAACATGTTACATTCTGTGTTTGATTAGTGGATGCATCTGTGTTAATAAACCTGTTATGAAGCAAAAACATGGGCTTCAGTGAAAGGCTCATGCCTCTTGAGTCTTCTACCAAATGTACGTCCAACAATAACACAGAGAGAAAGAAAATAAAGACCCCTCTGCTGAATTACACACATTTACACTGTCAAAATACTAAGATCTCTCTGTACGTAGGTGTGCAGTCATTGTTGCAGATACACTTTTATGTAAAATACACCCACTTATCAGTTTTAATCATTGGTCTACAACGCAGAGTGACTCATTCCCTCAGAATGAGGTGCCATATAGATGTTTCCTGTAATTACAAAAATTAATTCTAACGTTGGGCACGGTCGCTGGCGAGGAAAGCAGACAAAGAAACAAGCAAAAATGGAAAAAGTGTCTCTTGAACTTGAATAAGACTCCTCAGCAGTGCCCCTGACCCTCATGTTCAGAATGCTGCATTCACATCATGTCGAATTCTTTAACCAGTTTCTAACTTGTAAATGCTCGTCAAGTGGCGATTACGACAAGCTATTTTGTAGTTTTGCTTAAGCTCATTACTTCAGCAAGGTAAGACTTGCCATTGCCATGTTGTCTATTCAATTCTATTTCTTTCCTTTTGTGGTACTGGAAACATTATATGGCCTTGAGTTAAATGAGATATGTTGAATTTCAGGAAATCAATTATAATATTATGTATGACAAGCATAATGTAAAAAAAATCTACATGGCCAGGAATGAGTTCACCTTGTTGGATAATTCAGTTTAAGTTGCAGGAAACTGCAGGTTTTTTTCCTGTCTTGCCATATGCTAACGCATGCCAGTAATTTACTTTTTCTGAGGAATTGCCAGGGTGACGCCACACATCATTTTACAACCAACACAGGCTTTTAGCATTCAAATCACTGCCCGAAGCGATAAGGTATTATCAGATGACAACATACAATTTATTCTTAGCAAATGAGACGCAGAATAGAAAATGTCACTCTCGCCCATGGCTACATTTCCAAAAGCACAGACTCAGCTGAGAAAATAGTGTCATGGGTTGTTGTCATTCATTTTCTATAGTGCGACGCCTGATGCAAGGCATGCTAATAATCGTGTTTGCACGGTGAATACAGCAAACAACGCTACGTGAGTGACCGCTTCAAGGGCACTTAAAGTCTGCCGCATGTTCTTTTATGAACATATATACAGACTGTTGGTTCTTTTCCCTGAGAGTCCTTTGTGAAACAAGAAAGTTTCTCATCTCTAAGGCCTCATTCAGCCACGAATGGTAGTCAATTGTAAGGACCCGCACTGGCATGTTTTTCCTCAGCAACCTTAAAATGATGTCATTTGATAGATTTTTAATGACAGCAAGTGCTGCAGATTGTTAGCGTGGACTTTTTGAGGACTGTCCTTCATGTCTGTTCTATCTCAAAATGTATCTCTTTCATGTGCTGCACATTTTGTGTAAAAACACATCCAGCCGCCGAGATAGGAAGTAAGGGGCAACAGGAATACCATACCAATATTTTCAGTTCTAGTGAGCTCATTCAGTCTGAACATGGCTGTTCTCTGTTTCCAGAAAGGAGCAGCCAATATCCCAGCCATCCATCCATCCATCCATCCATCCATTTTCCGCCTCTCATCCGTGTCCAGGTCACAGGCAACAGGCTAAACAAGGTACCTTTCACAGAAAACCATTTGCTATTTTATCCATAATAGATACTTAAATTTAACTATTACCTCCGGCCTTTAAGGGGCTGCAGCTGGTGGAGACGTCTGGAGGAGGATTCACAGGTGCGGAGGAATGAAATTTTACTCTCTTCCTCTCCAGGTTTTTATCCTGTAGCCTGGGACTACCTGCGAGACTGCTCTGTGGGGATTCACAGGAATGTGTGACTGTAATTGTTTCCTAATGAGTTTCCTCTCCCCACTAATTGCAGATCACATTGTCTATTACGATCTATGGTTTACACATACCAACATCAGCAAAACGCGAACACAACTGTCGACTAATGAATTCCGTTCCTCCCATAAAGCATCCATAATAAACTCATAAGCAAGTACATGACCTGATCCTTCAGCTGGATGTCAGTCGGCCGGTTTTCTGCTGCAGCATTTCTCCAACCTGCATTTCTTCATGAGGCGTGTCTATTTCAGGCATGCTAGTGCAAACAATAGAAATAAAAAAGCTCAGCCAATTCAAGCGCAAAAAACAAAGGATTGTCTGTCAGCCCAATGTTTCCTTCAGTGTTAGCAGTTTCGTAGCTCTACAGAACAAGGAAAGTCTGATTGATTAGTTTTCCTCTGATTGTTTTCTTATGGTTCTCAAAGAGAGGAGATCAAGTCAAGGAGACAGCCTTGAAAACACGAGCGTCTTGAAATATAAAATAATCTCACAGCATCATCCGATTTCTGCATTTTTACAGTCTGTCAGTTTCCACCAGGAGGCAAGTATTGCATTATGCCTGAAAAGTTTAGTTTCTGGTCAGAGTAGTGTGTAAGCTCTCCACTATGTTTCTCGCCTGTTTGCTCTATTAGGTCAGATGGTCACAGCATATGGTGCTTGACAGCATATATTCCATTTCCTAATGTTAACTCTATGTTAATGTTCCATAAAACTCCAAAATTTAAACATATTGCTCCTGTGCCTTTTCGCAAGTGTGTCACCGACTGAGTTTGAGCTTATCATACAGATGTACATATATTTAGACATGCGGCACATCAGTTATTCTGCATATTGTCAAATCAGTTGCATCACCGAACCTGCACTCATCCAGTGCCTTCTGTCATTATTCCTTTACTACTTTGAAACCGGGATAAACACGCATGATGACAATCACTGAATGGATCTTGCAAGATTTCAAACAGCACACTTATCTCTCCCCTCTCTGTGACCCATATGTAATTGATATGCAGTAGTTATGGTTACATGCACCACTTTCTTTTCCCCTTTCCCCTCTGTTTTTTGTTTTTTTTTTTATTTTTTTGTTTCAGTTTGCAAAGTGACCACAATAAAATGTGTAACATTTGCACTCCGCATTAGAGTAAAAATACAAATATATGGAGCAGTTGTTGCAAGAAAAATGTAGTTATCAGGCTGGTGGACAAGATTCAGCTCAAAATTGGATTGTTGGATGCAAGCCTGTCTCCTAGAAATTACCTTTGTATATTACTGACTTGTTTTCATTGTGCTGACAAATGTAATCGTCGCCAGGACTATGATCAGAGTCAGTGTTTGTTTGACTGAATGAAACACTTTATGTGCCACGCTGGAGTCGCAGCGAGGCGGTCGGGGTGGATGGCAGACATACAACTTTTGCAACTTGCCAGGTGCATTAATTAACATTTCCTGTCTGTGTTAAAACATAATTGGGTCATCATCACATTTCCCCCAAAGCATATTTTCTGTTGCAAATTGGTCGTATGGAGATGTCATTTCTAGGAGACAGGGCTGTTGGACACCATCATTTCATGCAGTGCATAAAGTCATGGTTTCACAGGTAGTGTAAAGTCTGTGTTGTAAGCCCATCAGATCTTAGAGTTGTTGTGTCGTAATCGAGGACATAGCTATACAATTTTCAAGAGCAGTGAAGACGTACGGTAGTTAAGTTAAGACGTGCGGTTCGTCCTCCAAGCTGCGCACTAACCAACACGTGTCCCCTGTAAATAATGCCATTTCTAATTGGTCCAGAACGCATTTCACAGCTGCTCCTCAAAAACAACAGTTATGTTATAGCCTGCAGAAGTGCTTGACTGTGTTTTGAGGGGTAGCTAACTAATATCAAATCTACTGAGGTGCACAAAAATGGTTGGAGGAACAAAAAAAATAAAGAATTCTTCAAGTCCAAGGCGTATTTAGACAGTGGATTTGACATTATAGCTTTGGATACAACCTCTTTTTTTCTTTTTTGGCAGTAGCAACAAGCCAAATGTCAAAATTGTAGCCAGATCCAGTCTGCTTCAGGAGTTTAAAGTCTGCTTCAATTGACCTGCATATCCCCAGTCTGTTAGACACATTAAACAGGAGATATTGATGCAAGCAGCAATTGCAGGCGCCCATCAAACGTGCACCGCAAACAGGTACAATGAGGACCTGTCTACTTGTCTGCTGAGCAAATCTGATCACGACTGGAGCCTCGCAGCATTGATATGGCTCACTTCCTGTTTGTGTCGTTGCTGCCAACTTCGCCACAGTCAAATGATCCGCAATAAATGACACGAGTGTTCCCGACAGAACTGTTAAAACTACTCACTCACCTCGATAAGGAACTGATTACTGTGGCCTGTTCGCCTGTCTTGCATTGTGGCTCACCAGATAGTCAATTGTTGTAAATAATGCATGCATCCTCAATTCAGAGTACCTCTGAGTAGGCATGTTTTCTACTTGAAAAAGTTCCTGATTGTCTACTATAAGACATTGTGATAGTAAGCCCTAAGCCCCCTGCTCTGCATATCACATCTCAAGCTCGAGCATACAGTATGTGGGCTTTGAATGCTGTAATGTGCTCAGTAAAAATAGTGGATAATCGGTGGATATAATTTACATTTTTTTGTCACTACCCTTTTTTTTCCTTGTCACTCGCACACTAGTATATTCAGCCATTTCCTATTCGAGATGAGAGTGTAGAGATGACAGCCGAAGATATCCTCGAGGAGCGGCTCATATATTATGTTGCTCCAGAGACACTTTATTTTTGGGGCTGGAGTTTTAAAACCGATATTAATTACAGTGTGACAGTGTAAAGAGAGTACAAGGCGTCCTCCCGTGGATAAAGCCGAATGAGAGTTGTGAAGGTGCCTTTGATTGTGCTGAAATGTTGGCGCTCAGCTCGAGGTAGGAACTGCATGAGTGAGTGTAAACCTGACACATGACGCTGCCCTCCACCTCAGCGTGTTCTCCTCCTAGTTGTAGTTTACTAACGTTCATCCCACATATCCTTACACACATGAAACAGAAGCAACAATCTGCAGAATATGAAGTGCATTTGATGCCCGTACACCTGATGTGCAATACAGGAAGGAGAAGTAATCACATTACAGTAGCTGGAGGGTGCTCATATGGTAGGATTACAGTTAAAGATCATTTTCTGAATGAATCATTTTGTCTATAAAATGACAGAAAAGGGAGACAAAAAAATTCACTTAATATTCCAGAACCCAGTGTGGTTTCTTCCAATCCCTTGTTTTGTCATTCCAAAAGCCAAAGATATTCCATCTTCAGTGATATGTGACAAAGGAAGGCTGCTCACATCTCAGAAGCTGAAACAAGTGAGTGTTCAGAGTTGATTTATTTATTTATTTATTAGAAAAGTCCCTTGATAAATAACACCTTTGTGAAGCTGACAGTGTTCGTTTTTGTGTGTGTGGGTCAAGTGTTGATTCAACTCTATGGAAATTTTTGAGGCTGTTTGCTGTATCATACTGAACTTCCAGGGGTTGCTTAGGTAATCAGGTCTTTAATGCCTCCTGGAAGCACTTCCTTCCAGATTTTATGTGTTTTTGCACCATCCAATCACAATGTAATCACCTTGGACATGTTAATGACAGTTGCTATACACCATAAAGAGGTCAGAGAGATAACCCTGATTGCTGACAATAATGGGAAGCTAAGCATCCCCCTGATTCCCCCTCTCATTTCCCTACACAACAGGTTTTTGCCTGCAGAGATAGATGAACTGTCTTAGAGGGATTGGTTGGGTTTAGTGGGTTTAACTCCAATTGTATAATAAGGAACTTCATTTGTATCATATCAGTGTTTCTACAATAAGTTATAAAGTGACGTATTTCAGATTAGGGATACAAGAGTTGAATTACTGGGAACATTTTCCAGCTGTGTTTGTGGCGACGTGAGCTTTTCTTAACCAGACCAGTAACAAAACATGAAGTTAGAATGGAAAGAAATGGGAAGTTTCTACAGTGCCAACATTTATTCTGGTGACTGGGTTTTCATTGTACACTGTGCTGGTTTGGACAATATAAAGGAAATGCAGGGTCTCACCACTGAAAACCAGCATGATGGATCATACCACAGAGTCCAGGTATTATCAGAATTACAGTGAGAAGCCCACGGGTGATTGCATTGTTTGTCGGCCCATGGTCCATGCACAGGTTTTTATCTCAGAGATCACTCGTTCCATTTATAAAACTTAAGGGAAAACGCCGGTGAAAGCCTCCCACTGCTGTGTTAACTGTTAGTATTGTAGCTTTAAGCTTGTGTCAATGCCTCATTCTGGAACATGCGAGCGTGGAAAACGAGATGATCATCCACAACACATGTTCTGCTATTGAAAAGCCAAGTTGTTTTTATGAATTCCCATTAAATACTGTATACAACTGGGGGACCAAATACTGTAATTAAAAACATATTATTGTACTAAGGTTTTGTGCTAGGATAATAACCTCTCCATCGTTTGTGTTTCTGTGCAGATCAGCACAAATCCCCTTATAAATAAACTGCTTTTCCAACAAATCACACCCCTGTGCCCCCGCAGTGATTTTCCATGTACGGGAGGCTTAACTCTGTAACTCGGTGTCCGTGGTGTTTTGAATCTTTCTGCCACAAATTAAATTTGAATTGTTCCATAAGGGGTAAAACATCTTGCGAGAATAAACACGACACACCATGAAATTAGACTGTTTTTGGAAAAAGCAGAGGTATACTTAGATACAAATTTCTTATTACAGAAGTGTTTGCGCACAGATCTGTGTTGTGGCTGACTGGTCTGCTGCAATATTGAGCAGACAAACATGCCCCTTTTCATCTCCCACAGGTGCACAACAGGTTTAAGACTGCAGTGATATCTAGCCTTACAGCGGTGGACATGGGTTAATTTGTGGTGATCAGATGAAAAGGGGAGTTCTAAGTATGATTTTAAGAATATCATCTTTCACTGTGTTGGATCAGATAATCATCATAATCATAATAACCACTATATTGGTTTGAAATAAAACCATGGTAACACTTTAAAGAGAGTGATATTTCCATTCCAGATAAAGAAAAAACAACTACTTTTGCCTCCTAAAACTTGAATTGAAATACAACTAAATGGTTTGCTTTGATGGAAATATATTTGTTGCATGGATCCTGTTCACATGCGTGTTTTTATGTTTGTTTGTTTTTTTTTTTAAAACGGTGCACAAAATTCAATGTTGTCGTACGGCATGCAGGTTGTATGGAGGTGTTGGCCTGGCAGGATGACCAAGAACCAAGACTGAAAACGTTAATCATGCTTTAGTTTCTGAGAGCAGATATGAGAGAAATCAAATAAAATCCGCTTCCAGTTCACCATGTTTTATTCACTTAGACACAGCCCAGTGATCAATCATGTGACCCCTTGACCATCATAGATGTGCAAAACATTATCATCATCCTTTTAACTAAAAAAGATGCGTGTGTGTGTGTATATATATGCACTTTGATTCTAACCCATTAGTTAATGAGAAATTGGAAATAAAGATGTGAAGAAGTGCTTTTCTTTACACATTTGCTGTTGCAAGTTAATGGTATACACATGCACTGTTTGGTTTATTCTACTGTGTTTAGTACAATCCTATTGGGAATTGTTAATGCCTAATATTAATACAGCATCAGCAGTGATAAGATATATTTGCACTATAGGTAGGGGCAGTTTTTGTGGAGCGTCCATTAAAGGTTCAGTCAGATGTTCTACACAACCAACATCACAGCCCCAGCTCTCCCTGGTTCTGTTTGGAGAACGCTTTGGATGTGGCTTTCACAGCAGCAGCAGAGGGAATGCCTGAGGAGAGAGTTTGTGAGGTGCCTTGGAAAGTGCCCAAACAGCTTGTGTATGCCAGATCAGTGTTTCCATTATATAGGCCTTACCTGGGCAAACTGCCCAGGCAAACTTGCCACCCAGGAAGATTCTTTTGAATTCAGATTTATATCACATAATTCCAGTGGTGGAAAATAACTGAGTACATATACTCAGGTACCATACGTAAGTATAACTTTGAGGTGCTTGTACTTTCCTTGAGTATTTCCATAATATGCTATTTTATACTTCGACTCCGCTACAATTCAGAGACAAACATTATTTTATTTAACTTCACTACATTTATTTGATAACTTTAGTTTCAAGTTACTTTCCAAAGTACGATTAGCACTACAAATATTAATCAACAAATATATTATATCATTATAGCAAATGCATGACTTTTACCTCTAACAAAATATTTCTATACTGTGGAGTTGCAGATTTTCGGTAAAAGATCTCAGTGCTTCTTCCACCACTGCAAACTTCCTGTGCAATATGACAATTATGCAAAGAGTGCATATTGTCCCAGTTCACCACTCCACTCCAATCACTTAAGTGCAAGTTATTACTTCATAATTCATGAGAGGCCATGATGTATTAAAGTCTCATCTATTAACTCATTACTACATATTTGTGGACTACATCTATATAGCAGTCATTTAATTCTGAGCTCCTTTCATGTCATAACTGGGAAACATGCCATCATTACCTTAATACTGTATGCAGCAGCACATGTCAGCGAAAGCGTCTGTGGTGCAGACGTGGAGACAGCAGTCATCGCACATGCAGACAGCATCCTCTGAAGCAATAACCAATGCTTGTGCTCAGAATCTTTTAAATGACGCCATGATATTTGTTGAATGTTGGAATTTATAGTGAATTTCTCATCAAATGTGCATCTGAGTGAAAGAGCAAACAGCGTTATGTGCTGAGGTTGATGCTTTGCTCTGATGTGATATTACATGTGGAGTAAAATGCACATCACTGAGGGTTTAATAACAAGATCTCCAATCAGCTGACGGATGTTAAAATGCCTGTGGATTATGTTGTAGCCTTAGTTACTCTGTGCATTACCTCAGTACAAATCGCTATGGCGAATATTTCAGTGGGTTTTATATATTTATACCCATATGTGTGTGTATTAGTAGTAGCAGTACTGTATTATTTAATCATGTATAGCACTTAAACTATTCGATCCCGGTCATTAATTATGCTGTCTGCTGTTTATTTATGCCCCCTTGGCTCAGTGTAACTTCATTTCCTACCTGCCGTTGTTGTGAGTGCAACAGTAGCAGAGCAACATGTGCAGTGATGGAGTCTAATGAGAACCCAGACAAAGGGAAGTTTGGTGTCTTCTTATTATTCAATAGAAACTAGCTTGTTACTTATTAGGCACAGCCCATGTGACTGGAGCACAGTGTCCTGTCAAAAAATAGGGTTACTTTCTATTTTGTTTGATGATGCCGAGCCATGCTCTCCACATTGTCAGGGAGAGACTTGATGTCCCACACATAATGATTATTGGACAGGGCTGCTGATAATTCACTCTTATAAACCTCTAATGTGCAGCTCAGGCAGTGGTTGACCATCATCTCAGTGTCCACTTTCATTGCCTGCGGTCAGTCACGCTTGCAGAGTTGGAACAAAGACAATTAACATTCTGTTTGTTTAAACACAGGATTCACCACGAAAAAGTCAGCAGCTATAAAAGTAAATATAGTGAAGCTCGATTATTGGCTGAGGGAAATGAGCAAAAGAACATCGCTTGTGCCTGGCTACGTGAAGAGTGGGAAGGCCCAGTTTTGGCGGCCCTCCAGTCGGCGCTCAGACAACAAAAGTCCCTTGTGCTTAAAACACACACGCATAAAAATTTCCAACCTTATTCTGCGGGAGGGTGCTGCCAAAATGACAGCAAGTGTTTCCAGTAATTTACCAAAGGAATTAACAACTGTTCCTCCTTCCTTTATATGCATTTGTTCACAAATATTTTCACAAGTTTGCAAAATGGGTTTCACACATTCGGAAAATACTTGTTTGCAACAGCAGAGCACCACTCAAAGTTCACAGATTGTGGTCCAGACTTAGCGCACATGACGTGCTCACTCGCAGCGTCAGCTTCGATCTCCTTGTTCTGTGCTTCTGTCTCTTTGTATCCTGCTCAGTTTGTGATTGACCAGCTGTTAACAAGCCCCTCCCCTGCAGCTGCAGCCCCTCCCACCCCTGATCATCACTCAGCCTCAGAGGAGGAGCAGGTGCAGGGCGCATGTGTCACAGCACTGGACTGGAAAAGTTAACTATAATGTGGTCTGAGTCCTAATATTTAATCATTCCCATATTAAATGATACAAACCAATACAGAGGAGGGTGATCCATAGGCAAATAAATGAAAATAGTGGCCGACTGGAGGGATTAGCACTTATTTTAAAGAGCTTTATCACTATATTACGTTCTGCTGTATGAGTTCACTATATCTTATCTGAAGCATCCTGTAAATTGTATATTATATATGTATAACCATCTTAGTTGTAAGCTTCAGGAAACCCAGCAGGGACTGTGCTACTTCACTGTCACTCCTAGTAATAGGAAATATATGAAATGAGACGAGTGACTGAGTTGCCTTGGAATTAGTAATTACCTCACTGTACGGTTATTTATGTGAGTTATTTTTTTTTCTTTTTCTTATTGGTTTATTTGAAATGGACAGATAAACAGTGTTACATAAATGTTACATAAATCTCTGTGTATGTATATTGCCAGTGCATTAGTCATTTCCTGATAAACATCCCAGATTAGTCTAGACGAAGTTGAAATCGCACAATGAAAAGAAGCGTCTTATTACCTTATATTGTATTTTTTTACTACCTTCATTATGCCATTCGGGCAATTTCTGAGTATTCACACCGAAAACTCCCACAAAGAAACATGTAATTATTTGGTCTGACCAGATGTTTGGATGAGCACAGAAAAAGTGACCACAGACACTGAGGCACGGTCTGTAGACACATTTTATGTAAGCACGGCGGTCAAATTACATCTCTGGACAAATCGCCTGTGCAAATGAGAAGCAGATACATGAACAAAAAAGACCTGCGCAGCAGATATTTTGCCTTGTCATAGCAGTAGAATCGCAGGTGTTACTAATAACATCAGCGCTGGCTCAGTTCTATGCAAGTGTCCCAGTAGGCCATGGCAGTGTGACAGTGAGCCAGCGTGCACAGTACCAGGAGCTAAATGGAATTTAACCATCATTCATTTTATTATTCACACCTGCGCTCTTCCTTCCGTGACATGTCAGAATGTCTTCAGCAGAAAGCGACTGTCAGTAAATATCTTCCGTTAATGCACAACTCAAAGACGTGCACGCATTTGAATACGAACAAAGGCTAAAATGACATTCCCAAGTATTTTGCATCTTACAAAGTCATCGTCTCTCAAATATTTACTTCTTCTCTGGTTTTCTGGCTTTGCTTTTATTTCCCTTGCTTCGCAGTGCAGCAGTCTTTGTACCGTACAGACAAAACAGCATTTGTTTTGACCCCAGATAACAACCTGTTTTCCCCCCTTGCGGAATATTAAGGATTCTTTGGCTCTCGGGAGCAAACACATAATCGCTCTGTCCTCATATAGAATGTGAATGTTTTGAAATGATGTGATGATAATGATGCCGTATGATGAAAGTCAGCTGCGATCTGTTTACGGCATGAGACGCACGAGAAAAACATAACGTTCTCACACATTGGAATAAACATGTTTTCTTTGTTCTTACTCACGGTTACAATATTGTCAGACAAGAGTGGCTGTTCACTAAAAATAAATTCATTTACATCTGTTTAAAAAGATTTCCAGGGACATCATTTGCATGTGCTTCTTTCTTGTTTTTTAGTATATCATTTTGTAATTTAATTAATCCTCTTTCAAAGAGCTTTTTTTTTGTTTTTATCAGAGCTGTTGTCTTGAATTGTCTGTCAGAGACCTGAGATTTCTAACAGACTGTGGTCCGCTCGCATTCCACTATTCAGACTGCAGCTCTGCAAACCATCCCTCGATGTTAATGTTATTGTGAATCTAATGGAGGGATGCCTGAGTAAATTCTGTAATAACGGCAAGAGGGAGGAATGAAAATGGAAATCGTGGCTCTCCCGTAGCCCAACTGTGTTTGTGAAACCAAGACATGACCTCTACATCTGTAGGCCTGTTAAGCTCTCAAAGCTGCTATCACCTGTCGCTCCGCTGTTTGCCTAAGCGCTGGGTACATAAACACACCTGGCTCAAGATCCCGCTGAATTCTGATTATAGCCCTCCGTCGTTTCCCTGGGACTTATTTACCACATCTCCTGACATTGTGTTAACGGGCAGCAGAAAAGTAAAACCTTCTTCCTCCTCGTATGCTTTAATAGCCCACAATCTCCTCTGTCTCCCCGCTGTTGTCACTTTTTTTGTTGACCAATTTAGATAGCCCTCTTTTCTTTTTTTTATTTCTTGCACTCATTCTCTTTTGTCTCTCTCAAAGCTGGCAGAAGGATGCCATCGATCTTCATGAGGTTTTGATACACATCGTTTCACCTCCTGCAGTACCTGCTTTATCAGGAGATTGGAGGAGGACGGATGACTGATCAGACTGATATAGCTTCTCTCGCATTTCACTGACACCCCCCCTCCTTCTCTTTTCTCATTCCGCTTCATCCTTCTTTCCTCTCCTCTTCTTACCTCCTACGGGGTAATTGAAATTTGAACAGCTTTAGCCCTGTGTTTGGCTCATTTTCGACACGTTCGTACCTTCATTTTTTGTGTGTTTTTCTACTTAGCTTGGTAAAGCCACTCCCGGCACACAATTTGAAATATATTTCATAAAGTTGCGGTATTACTTTTCTGAGGTTTACATCCCCCCCATTTTAATGCATGTTCAAGCTTTTCACAAGATCCAACATCTCCAGTGAAATTAAATTTTGCGCATCGTGTGAATGCTGGGAAAAAAACTAACCAACCAAATAAGCAAATTTGTTCAACCTTCAAAAAGGGAAATAGCTAAGCCCTTGAGCAGGGAATCAAAAGTCCCATCACTTCCCTATAATATTTCGTCTGGAAACAGGTCAACTTGATAAAGGAATTTATATGAGGATGATTGATTTCCTGAAATGACTAATTTCCTTTGTGCAGCTGATATCAGTGAGTTGATATTACATTGGAGAGAACTGGTACTTGAGGAGAATAAGATGCAGGGAAAGGTCACACAGCAGGTTAACTTGTCAGGAATCCCAAGCAGGGGGTAACCTTGACTGAATGATCATAAAAAATAAGGATACATGTTGACAAACAGGCAGTATCTGATGCAAAAGCCTGCCTGGCTGACGAGAAAAAAAATGCACCGTGCCATGCATGTGACTGATCTGATCTATATGGCTGAATAACCATGAATAACCTCCCGCTGATGGCACAGAAATGAAATGATTAATTTCTATGACTGATAAACCCTCGGCAAGGCCAGGCAATAAGAGCTTAAATCACGAAAGGACAAGTGTCTCTCTGTGTCTTCTCTCAAGAGGAAAAGCAGTTTACTATCTGTCTCCGCACAATATCTCCTTCGATGCAAATTGCTCCCTCATTTCATGATAAAGCGCCGTAACAGGGTTTCCGATCATTTTAAAATAACGTTTCAACAGTGACACCGTAAAGAAGGTGGCAAAATGGAGCTTGATGCACACAAAGACCAACAGAAATGGAGAAGGAAGCAGGAGGAGTTCTATGAGATATGTCAGAATGAGACGCTGAAGAGGTTTTATTTGTCCAGCAGAAAGAGCTCACTTTCAAGAAAGTCAACAACTCCATGCAGCAGTTCACATGACATACAGTAAGATAAATATTGCAGACCTTTGTAGACGGCAAATTATTTAAAACATTTTCATACAAAAACATGTGCACTCCACTTAGGAAGGAATAGATCGTCATTTTGGGGAATATGCTTCTATGCTCTCTTGTGACGAGTTAAATGGCAAGACTGATAGCACTCTCGTGTCTGTTCAGTAAACACAAAGCTATACTGCCAGCAGCCAGTTAGCTTAGCTTAGCATAAAGGCTGGAAACAACAGGCCAGGTCAAAGGGAACAAAATCTGCCAATCAGCACCTCCAAAGCTAATTAACGCATCATTTCTCATTTGTATAATTCGTACAAACAGGGAAGTGTAATACTGTTTTCTGCAAAGGTTATGTTGCGCACTGTTTCTTGGTTAGGAACAGTTGCCAGGCAACAAGTGAAGACTCCAGGAGGTCAGCGCTGTCATTTTAACCCATCCGTTTTCATTCAGGTTAAATAAACGAGCTATAACGTGTTAATTAACTTGTGGCTCTAGAGGTGCTGGTTGACTGATTTGTTACCTTCAGACAGAACCTCGCAAGCCGTTTCCGTCCGTTTCCAGTCCGGCTGGCGGCCGCAGCTTCAGATTCATTGTACTGTGCAGATGGGAGAGTGGCATCCATCTTCTTTCAGCCAGAAATCAATCAAGCATACACTTCACAAATGTCAAATTATTCCTTTAAAATACGCTTTTATACGCTCATGTCCAAGCGTTCCACTTTACAGACATTTTTTCCTCATGTAAGGAGACATTAAAACTGCTTTGTGTGTCGATCTATAATGAAACTCTTAGAAATGTCCAAGACGACTTCAGAAAAGCCTTTAAAACTTTCAATGAACTGGCCATTGAATCTTGCAAGGTTATTGCAACAGGGTATTGAAGCATTTCAGCCTTCATCAGGATGTACTGTACAAGACACATCCACATTTTTTAAGGCAAAGATGCATTCATTTTCTTTACTGTTTTATTTTTTTGCATGCAATGCCATATTTGGCAGTATTTTCCACCGCCAGCTCGCCGTCGCCGCTCGGCACAGGTTTGAATTCCAGTCCTTGTTCTTACTGTGTGGCATTTGCATCCCCTCCTCATGTTTGTGCGGGGTCCCTCCAAGCACTCTGCTTTTCACACTGCACAAACGTGCTGCTCCAGTTAAGCTAAAAGTAACCTCACATGTGTGACTGTGCACGTCTGTGTCGACTAATATGAGCATTTCTGGGGGATGAGCATTCAGACTGTGTGCTTTTTAGGAGTTCGTTAGTGAAATAAGAAATTAGCCTTCTCATAAATCACGAGGACTGCCATTTCTTGACACTGGCCTCAAACGTACAGCCCCGAACCCACCCCATCTCACCCCTGATAGGAAATGAAAATATCACCTTATCTCAGAATTAGAATCGCTCCCCCATCGTCTCCGCCACCACCATCCTCTTACCCCACAACTGAGGAGTGCCTGAAGATGTTTTAATATTACATGCCATCCTTTTGCTTTTAATAATTAAAGACAGAACCATTGATGTTGATTAGAAGCTTTCACTTGGCTTATGAGGGAAAACAGCTGCATGTAAAAAGCACCACTTTCTCACGACTTTAAATGCGATTTCATCGAAGGCACATTCTTGGTGCTTCAGCACAGTATTGAAGCAAGCTATTCATGTACACTTTCAAAGAGGGTGAAAATAACTTGTCTCAGTCTTAGGGCTGCAGACCGACAGCTCAAAACGTCATGCCTTGCTGTAATGTTCCTTGTGGTAGCTGTGGTAGTTCTGTACAGCATGCTTTTTTTTTTTTTTTTTTTTTTTTTCCAAGGAGAGACTAAATTGCAGCGACTCTTTTATATAAATGTCCAGGCCTGAAATTACCATTAATGGTAATGCAGTCGTCTATGGTGTCGTGCTGAGGTAAAGTGATGCAGCTGGACTGAGTTTAAAAGTAGTTAGAAATTTAACATAAATGTGTTTTTGCAGGGGTACACGTCAGTTTGACGACCCAGATGGACTGTGCATTAACACCACAAGGACGTTCTCTCCCAGCTTGAGTTAAGTGAAGGATGTAGAAAGGTGACAATAATTGGCAACAAAAATATTAGGGGGAAAAGGGATTTTCTCTGGTTAAATTACCTGGCATTAATTTTAGGCAGATAGAGCAGCAGGGTTTAGCAAATCTGTGCAAGCACAACGGGAAGAGAGACTGTGTTAAATTAGGAGGATGCTAAATGAGGGATAAGGTCAGAAATGGGAAACCAAAGTGCTGGGAACAGATAAAGGGCTTTGAGAGGAAGGAGAGCAAAGAGAGGTGGGGAAGCCGAGCCTTTGCAGGTGGCCCCATCACCACCCAAACGTGCTGGTAATAGCTGCCATTCATTATCGAATGTGCGACTGCCTGGTGCAGGACCAAGTACCCCATCCATCCCTGTCAGCTAGTGGCATGTCAATGACAAAACCTTAATTACACCATTAATTAATCGAACGATTTTTTCCAGCATGCACTCTGCGCCTGATGTTCGTTAAGCCTCCTCGTGAGCGATTGCTCATGCCACAATACCATTTAGCTGACAGAAGTACACAAAGAAAAAACAAGTCAATGAAATGGCATCCTGAGAAAAGAAGGCCCCGAAAAGCACCGCAGAGTTCTATTGATTGACAAGATGAGGAGAGAAAGTGGTTGATCTTGTTATATACATCATCAATTGAAGTAATTCACATCCTTTCAAAATCCCCCCGCTGTTTATTTGACATGCAACAAGAATGTCAAACGCTGCTGGAGGACAACGTGTGCGTGAAAGAGGGAAGATGGCCTGAGCAGGATGAACAACCTAATTGACATCACCAAAAAAAAAAAAAAAAAAAAAAAAGCTCGACATTTATAACTAATGTGAAGCCAATAAGCCGGGGATGAACAACAGGCCAAAAGACAATAAAAGGTTATATGTGGAGGAGACAATCAAGGGCCACTACAGCAACCCCTCGGGCTCTTTACCAGGTCTTGCCCAGGAACTAACCAGGTTCAAAATCATTTCTCACAAGAGCTGCAAAGTGCCTCTGCTTTCATCTAGACTGTCGAGAGTCCTGTTACAGCTGTGTCCATCTGCAGTATCTATTCATGACCTCTGATGGCTGTTCAGTGAAGGAGTACCTGCGGCTAAACAAGAAGCACGTAGTTGGACGACATCTGTGAAACACGCTTTGCACTCACGCTACAAAGCTTTCCTTTCAAATTCCATTTTAACCTTATTTTCCATGAATCTAGAATAGAACGTGTTTAAGAATGAGTCACATTTCAACCGCTATCTCGACAATTCTTTTCACCGCTGTGACGAAAGCTGACTGAACAGATAATCGCACGGGATTAATCACTGCGCACATTACGCACCACACCATCAAACAGATATTATTAAGGTCACAAAAACAATGATGATAAATGTGAGGCAACCCAGTGTGACTGCACGGCACTTAGTCTGTCTCACACTATCACTGCAAAAAACAATGAAAAACCATTGTTAATGCTCAATCTCTTAAAATGTTCATGAAGACATCTCACCATTAGTAAAAATTAAGCAGGGAGAAAAAAAGGAGCAGCATCAAATTAGCCCTGCTATAGAATCAGGGATAAGAAGGCAACCCCCCCTCAAAAAAAAAATAAAAAAATTTTAAAAAATGAAAAGGTCGAAATGCTTGAAATTGACAGTGGAGTGCAGAGAGGCTGGGTGCAGAGCTGTGACCGGTGTCAAGGCCTCATCAGTCGCAAAAGGAATGGCAGGCCAAAATGCAGAATAAAGCATCAAACTACCTGACTGTGGCAGACTGCGGAGGAAGCCGAGTTGGGACAAGCACGCCGAAAATAAAGACCCGTTTGACAGAACGGGCTGAGGTGAATTATGAAAAAATTGCACGTTGACCCAGAAGGGAGCAATTTTTAAAACAAAACCTATTTTTTTCGCCAGAATACTCCCCAGCTGTTGTTTTTGTTTGTACATGATCAGTATCATCCAGTGGTCATTAATACCACTTTCACATGCAAGCTGTGGCTATCAGGCAGGATAATGATCCAAGTTTAGGCAACTCAAACTGCTGCGTTATGGGTAATGAAAGATCGTGGTTTGGGTTGACAAAAGGCTGCTTAGTTGCTGGTGGAGAGAGCTTGTGGTCAGGGTGAAAAGAAAGCAGCATAGGAGTTTCAGAAGTCACTTAGTATGCCCGCAAACCATCCTGACCTGCTGCCTAAAAGGCTTTGTGGTACAAAAGCAACCATGAACGGTTGCATTGTCTCTAACAAATACCCTGCATGGTCAACCTATATTTGAGCATTTATACCAGACTGCCGGTTGTGCGTTACGTCCATCACTGCTGAAACATTTCTGAAAAGTTAAGGCAGCAACTCACGTTCTACAAGTTCCTTTCTCCAAGAGAAATTCATTATTATCATTATCATTATTATATTCAAGTACTGTACTTTTAGTTTAATTTTGAGTCTGTTCTCTGCAATATCAGCCCTCTCTCCACTTGATCCACTAGAGAGTAGCATGTCAGTGTGACAGTTTGCCTCGCCTACACGTAAAAAGCACATGCATGTACGAAGCTGCAGTACCAGCTGCCTAAAGCAAACCAAACTGCAACCATCAAGCTTTATTTTGAAAGTGTAACCAGCTGTTGTTTTACGTGTTGTCGATGCAAAACGTTTCACAGACGCGGTGGGATGGCGTGGGTAACACGCTTTGATACCGGGTTGAAAATTCAGAGGGAAATATTGTACTTTTTGCACTGCTACATTTATCTATAGTTAACACGTACTTTTCAGATTAAAATGTTATATTTGAAAACAAAAAACATGTTAGATAATCAAATGGTTCCCGACCTAGTTTGCTTGCCATGTCTTACAAAAAGTGTAGTGTAGTTGGGCTCCTGGTGACATTGAGATGTCTACAAGTTGTTTGCAGTTTCACTGGAGAGAGATTTCCTCTCTTATCTGCACAGATGGTTTTCTTTTAAATAGCAATTTTGTGGCGCAAAGAGGTCAAACTATTCAATATTTCCCAACAACATTAGAGAAAAATCTGAAATAATTAGAAGAAATTTGTGTATCAGAAGTTAGTTGTTTTTCTTCTTTCTGACCCCATTAATCATCTATATATAGACCTAGTGATTAAAACTAGCTCCACCTCAACCAGCTACAGCAGTAAAATATAGATGTAATGACAGAGAAAGGGACAGGGGAAAGGAAAACCTTGTGTGTTATTCCCCTGCATCTGAAGAGGTGCCGTCTAAATGATCAGACATTAATTATACTAGCATGTAGGCATTTGTACTGCATGATCCTTATGGCTGATAATGGAGTATTGTGTCATGTTTATGCTAGGTGCATAGATAAGTCTCATCATTATCATAAAGCACTGCAAAGTCTGTGTTGGATTTGCTCCGGTGGGAGCTATTGTATGGTTAGATTTTCCTCTGTGCTACAGCTGATTTACTGCCTTTATGGACGTACTAACAAATGCTCACAGGTATTGAAATAGATTCAAGCTCAGAATGTCACAGTAGCTGAAAAGGAAGCCCAGACTCCTTCGCTCAGAGAGCTGGCTCTTTATTATTGTGTGATCCGCATCGTTATTACAAGAAGCACACAGGATAATCACACCTCATTAGTTATGTCTTATATTAATGGGCGCAATATAAATACATTCCCCCTGTGTTTCAAATGGCTAAGCAAGAAAACACATAGCCGCTTATCTCGCTGCTAATGCAGTCTGGGTAAATGATGGGGCTTTGTGCTGCTGGATCCTGGGAGAGCGAATACGCAAACACTCCTTATTGATCCTCTGAGTGGTTCTGAGTCAAGCGTCTGCATACATGACCGTAGGATGACAGAAATGATCTCGATCCAACCCTCGAAGACTTGATGTATGTTCAGGCTTTCTCAGCAGCTGTTCCTCAAATACTACTGAAATGTTCTGCTGATAAAAACAAGCTGTGGTGTGTGTGTGTGTGTGTGTGTGTGTGTGTGTGTGTGTGTGTGTGTGTGTGTTTGCGCACGTGTGAGGACATTTTTGGAATGTGGGTAAGGAGAACAGGAGAGCATAGCTGAGGAAAAGAAGGTCATGGTATTACATATCCACATTCAGTAATAGAATATGGCAGACTATGTGTGATGCTGAAATCCGTCAGATCTCCCTGCCCGGTCTCACTCTCTGTGTGTCCTGCTTGAAATTTCTGTTTGATTCTTCGCTGGGGAGAAGAGGCAGTCATTAATACACCGCAATATCTTCCATGTCCTTTGGTGCTGAGGGAATCCTTTACCGCATCCCTCCTCCGAAGTTATGTAAATCAAAATGTGCATCAAAAGCCATTTGCCACATTAAGCACAGCCTGCAAATATATGTGTACATGCAAGCAACCTTGACAAGCCTAAGACTCCCTGTTGTATTTCAAATTCCCTCACCTCATTTAAAAATCAACCATGCTTAAAAAATGAAGACATAATCAAGCAGCTTGCTTTGAAAATCAATGGATTCGACTTGTTTACTTATGAATAAGAGAAATGTGCTATTTGCGTCCATCAGAAATTCTCTGTTTGATATTTTCCATCTGAGATATACAGGAGAAAAGAATCATACATTATTTAAACGACAAGACTTTAATCCATGTTGCTATACTGTGTATTCTCGGTGCTACTGTGGTTGTGTCAAACACATACTAAAAGGCCAAGGTGCTTTTTGATTCTATCATTGCCAAGTCTGTAAAAAAATCCCATGACACTGAACTTCTGTAAAATTTTATTCTTACTTGTGCGTCAGAGTGTTGCTGAGGCTCCAGCTGACGTACACCTCTTAAAAAAATTCAACTGCACAAAAGGGGCTGTGGAGATACTAGGGGGATACCATAATAACTGTAATTGGTCAGCTTGGGCTGCTTGTGTATTCTCCTGCATCTGTTTGCGATGCTGGTGGAGACTGTTGACTGTTGAAAACAACATGGAGCAACTTCCCAATAACTGAGTAACAGTTTCTTTTCCAGTAATGGGAGACAAGTTTACGCTTTGTGGTGCAACAAAGCGATTGTCTTGCGAGTCTTGGCTATGTTTGCGAGACAAAGTCCCAAGTCAATGTCCTAACCTTTGTTTTTTGTATTGTAAACAAGTCCTCACCGTATCTCTTTACCAAATCAAAAGCCCTTTAAAAATTAAAATCAAGTAATACGTAGCCACTATTGTAAATTCACAGAAATACGTATTTATTGCTATCAGATAAACATAACATTTAAAGGTGCAGTGTGTAGGAAATGGACAGAATTCTAGTTCAGAAAGTAAAAAAAATAACTTCTGTTGTCAACAGAACGTGAAAAAGTAACCGTTCTGACTGTATGTCAAAATGTCTATGGATTGTTTTGCAGAGATAGCTACTGAGGTTAGCATGCTAACCAGCTTGCTGCAGCCCGTCCTGTCTCATAATTCTACTTTGTACTTCAAGAAGTAATAGTTTCATAGTATTTTGGTTTGCTACATTTCACTAGCACTCTTGGCTTTTTTAGTGTAATATATAAACAAAATAAACTCAAAAAATATCAAGAAAGGAAATATTCTTAATCCTATTCTCCTTACTAAAAGAAAAATACAGCAGAACACCTTCTGAGTTCAAGTTTTTCGCTTTTACCCAACTAGGACGAGCTTATTTGTCAGGTTAACTCACCGCAAAACACACGTCATTCAAACTCAACCGAAACAAAACAGAAGTCACCAAAATCGTCTTGTCTTTCCAATGTTACAGCAATCAAAGTGCTGCTCTAAATCACCCCAGCATCATTTTCCTGCTTATCAAACCGGCCTCCTTTACTCACAAACACTAACAGTCCCCCAGTGCTCCTAGCTCTCTGAAGGCCCAGACTCCAGTCAGCTAACAGGGCCACTAGCTGCACAGCTAACTGAGCTAACAAGCTAATAGTAGCTAGTAGCCAGAGATAGCTACAGCAAGGAGCAGCAATTAGAGGATACTCTTGTTGCCTGTTATTTGTTTGTGGCCCATTTTTAGACATTCTACCTTTTGAGTAAAATGACAGGCTGTGCAACAACAAGTTAACGTAACACAATCTCTTGTAATTAAGTAACCAAATGTTTGGCATGTTATCATCTTTTCTTTGATGTAGGCGTGTCTGAATGTCATCATTTGACCCGCTGTCAGGGACATGAAGAGTTGATTCACTGTGCCCTGTTCTATATCATCGTTTCTAATCCTTGCTCTTCCAGTCAAAAGCCTTCAAATTAAAGTGAAGTCACAAGCCAGCTGCGTTAAAGTCAGTGTCGAGTTGCAAGCGTATTTCAGATTTGTCGGGTATGGTCAACAAATTCACGACACAACTTGACTCAAGTTCAGTCAGAGTCTGCTTCATTGGGCACACAATGTGTAAACGAGTCTTCCAAATTGAATGACAAAATGCACTGCTTGTCCTTGCCCTCTTGAATGATACGTGGAGTCAAAGCTTTTTCTGATCTGATACAAAAATCAGAATTAGATTTAGGTTAATTAGTTAAAGGTAGGGATATCAGTTGGAAATGGGAAAGAAACAGCAGTCTCACATATTGATCTCGGCTGTTTTGTTAACCCAACCATTCACCCCACAGTTGTGGTTTTATTAAATGAGTATGACTGTTTAGAAGGTCTTCCTTGATAATCATAACCAAACTGTATTGGTTGGTGACATACCTAAGCTTTCATCTAACCCCTGCCCGGGCTGTTTTTCTGCTTAAATTTAAATATATTAAAACACTTTTACTCCTCAGAAATTTCTCACCAATTTCTGGGATCTTGTGTTGGTGACAATGTGATATACCTATGGGTCTGCAGAGCATGTGGCCACTGTTTGTATCCTGTTTCCGGCCAACAGCCTTTTGTTGTTTTCTTTTAGCCTTTAAACCTTACAGTCCCAACCTCAACAAAGCAGCTTGTGTGCGTAAATCTAACTAAACATTCAGAAAAGCGGTGTGCGACAACGGCCATTGTTATTTTTTTAACCTTTGGAGGGCACTGACGATTGATATCATGCTGCCAATTGGAGCATCAGATCAGAAAACACACATGTGGGTTGTTTTGGAAGGTAATGACAAACAGTGTGTTTGGGCATTTGGTTTGGAGGACATATTGTGTGCTGTTACTTGATTCTGCAGAGCGTTCAGTGATGACGGCCTGTCTGTCTGTTCTATGTAAAGTTAAGTTATAAACAGAGGGTGTTCAAAAGGCATTTCAGTAAAAGGAGATCTGCCAGAGGCCATTTTAATGCTCAAATGGATTCCCATGGTGGAGCAGATTGAAGTGGAGGTGGTCTGACCGCAAGAATTAATATATACAAAAAGGGGCTAAACGGGAGAATAGATTGCTGTCACAGTTGGTAATTCCATGTCTAGATTGATTGCTGGCATATTGTATTGCTCATACTGAGGTGATTAATCTGTCTTTGCATAGTTCAAAACCTCTGTGGCGCTGACTTGTTTGCCTTGCCAACGATGCTGTCAAACGCAATTGTATGTCGCTTTCCTTTTCATTCCATTATTCTTTTCTTAATTCCTCTTTAAATATCCTCGTCCTCACTGATGTGTGTGAGTGCGTGCGCGCACATCTGTGAGCGAGCAAGCGAGTGAGTTAGGGGATGTCTGAGTGAGTGTTATTAACCTTGCATTGTTTACTCAGCCTTACATATATGCATGAGTTGGCAGTCCTTCATTCCACACTGATAAAAACCACTTAAAATTTCAGACAGAAAATGAATCCTGTCAAAAATGTACACAATTGAAATTTGTTAAATTAATGAGATGAAAAGAATATGAAAGGGCAGCAGCAGGTAGACCAGATGACGGGGTCAATGGGAGACACTATAAAACTGATTATGATTGATGATGACAGATGAGAACATTTGTGCATGCAGAGGAGAATTAATTGGAAAATTAGTAACCATGGTTAAATTATCTGCAGCCAACAAACAATATGCATATACTGTATATCTATTTTGTCAGACTCGTAATATTTTGATTGGGAAACGGAATACCTCTTGTTTGAATATTTAATACAGATGTTTATTTTTTTTCCCATTTTCTATAAAAATGATAATAGTATCATATTTAAATGGAAAAGTAGTCCAGTAAAGCTGGAAAGCGTGCACTGTACACTCTGTAATTACATCCACTCATATCCTGGGAGGCATGTTTAACGATGCAGATTGAGTGTTTGAACAGATGACTTCCATGGCTGTCGATTTTATTTTCTCAAAGGATGCCATGCAATAATCTCCAGGTCAGAGCATATTTTCATAAATAACTCAGTTCAAGATATTGTAACAGCTAGGCATGATATTACAAATTCCTCACCAAGATTATGGAGTTCAAAAAATAATTGGACATCCAGGCAGTCATTTAGCTTAATCGGTTTCCCATGGAAATTCTGACGCGCCGCATGTCGCTGTTTCTCAGCACTGCTGACACTACCGGGAACAGGAGACACAGAGAAATGGGCTTTTTGATCTCTAGATAATAATAATAATAATAATTTATACGGTACACATCATAAACATCTTCAACATTTTCATTGAGCTAAAAAAAATACTTCGTTTCGTGAAAGTCAGGGATCAAACTCTGATCATCAACTTTTTATTTTAAAAAAAAGGTCTTATGGACAAAGGACCTGAAGACACGAGTCTAAAAATAGACTTGAGTGAATTAATTTCTCTCTTCAGCCATGCAGCCACAGGGTCATTACCATAGACATGGCTTAATTTCTAGATAATTTGTTATTCCCAAATTGCAACACATGGTTAAGTGTCTTGGTGGGACTTTGATGCCCAGAGCATGTACTCCCCGTGTCTGGCAGAATGTCATGATCAGAGCCATGGACAGCAACAGGAGGCAGTGGGCAAAAATGAATTCAAAGGGGCTTTAAAGCACAAAAAAGGACAGGCCATCCTAAAAATGAGCAAACAAATCAGCCGATCTTCATATCTATCACATGAGTGAGCACGAACAAAACCTACATGCAAAATAGCTACATCGAACTGTGTTTATTTTTAGTTTATTTGTAAGATTTTTCAGTGTGACTTTGTGAGACCTCGCATATAATAGGTGCTACTCTTTTTTTAGGTGTCGACGCCAGCGTGTAAGAAAGGACTGGCATCATATGCTATGCTATAATGAAAGGCTGAACTCCGAGCCTGAGATCTTAATCAAACTATCCTGCAAGACGGCTGACCTGTTACTCACTGTGTGTGCACAATTATTGACTGAAAAAAAGGCAAACAAAAAGATATAGAGGTAGCCGCGGTTGCAAAAGGAGCCGAGTGCGGTTTGCGGCAGAACAGAAACTAGACACAACAGCCTGAAAGGTGTTGTGTAATTGAAAAAAGAAAAACCTTGCACTGAACGGTGTGATCTGCAGGCACTGTCATACTAGATCATTAATTAAATCCCTGAGTAATTCAGAATCAAATTAACAACTCATTGAATTGAGTGAATGTAGCAGTTGTGATACAGTATAGAGCAGGTTTCAGCTCTCATTGCTCTATTGAGGGGGTTTGTCAGTTTCACTCTGACTTCAACACACTACGGGACTGGAATGGTGAATGACAAACTGTTGCCTCTTTATTAGTGTCTATAGTGGCTCTAACATAAAACATGCTTAACATAAAACAGTAGAAACTGAGATAAAGAAACTGAAAGCTTGCTGGCAGTGAAAAGAAAGCAGAGCAGATTATATCAAACATGTTTGGCACAAATCAGGTCGTTGTCCAAGAGGCCCCAAGTGGATCAGGCATGTCAAGATTGAATTATTAGAAACCTTCCAATTGAATAAAAATCAGCAAAGTGCATCTGCTATCTGGGAGAGCCCCTCTGAATGTCCACAGAGTCCAAATCAGCCACAATTCTCTCCCAGTGAGTGGTCAGCTTAAGCAACTGGAGCATTAGCTGGAATTAAATGGAGTTTACTGCAACGTTAATCAACTCTGTCCCAACTGACGCTTAAAATAGTTTGAAACAAATGTGCAAGTGCAAAGCCACAAGAGCTGCACAATCAACGATAATATCTCAGTTTTGCAACCATGCTTCCAGTGAATGAGATTCATGTATAGTGCAACTCATTTGCACAGGATGATGCAGAGGAAACATCATTCAGCTTGGATATTGCTTTTTCACATATCATCAGCTCCTGCTCCTGGAAACTAAAGCATGATCAAGACTTCTATAGTTATGTAAATGTGCATGCATGTACTCATGTTTACCTAAAATGTAGTCAATGTTGTAAATGGTAGCTACCACTAGCAGCCATTTATCTTAGCACAAAGCAAACAGGGGGCAAGCAGTTAGCCAAGCTGCCCAAAGAAGAGGTTACATGCAGGACTGTCTCTTGACTGAGCACAGTGACTTTCTGGAATCTTGTTGGTGTAAGGTTGCATTTCTTTTGAGTGAAGCTAGGCTAGCTGTTTCCCCCTGATTCCAGTCGTTGTGCTAAGCTAAGCAGCTGTTGGCTGCAGGGTCACATTTACAGTGCAGACATGAGAGTGGCATTGATCCCCTCATCTAACTCTGCAAGAAAGTGAATATGCATAGTTTCCAAAATTTCCGTTAAGGCTTAATATTGGAAGAATCAGAGATGAGACACAAACCCTAATATGGCTTTTCTCTGTGTGACACTTTCTGAATTGAAAGAATAATAAATTGCCATATTTTACATCAGATATATCATATATATCATATATATTGGTCTCCTACAGCTCTGGGCTCTGAGAAATGTCAGCATGCCTTTCATATCATTAGCAATGGCACTGCTGTCTGCATATGGAAATCAGCTAATTGGGGCTAAAGACCAGTCGTGATCCCCCCATGTACAGCCAGCCAATCAGAACAGTTGCTCACGCTGCTTTTCTAATAAGCCTAAAAAACCACACGCTGGACTTCTAAGTGGAGGTCACTGCACTGTCATGCAAACTAATTATCTAAGATTATTTGGGGGAAAAAGTCTTTCACAAATATTACACAATACTGCAATCCGTAATGTTTAACAGTTGATATATCTTGTTGATGTTTTTTAGAAACTTTCTCTCCACTGTAGTGATATTACTGCTTTGAAGGCATTTTTCTGTAAAAATGCAGCAGAGTCAAAGTGGGCATGATGTGATGCTGCAAGACTTGACCACATGCATAGGAAGAAATCTGCCACTCCGCACTTTTCTTCTTGTTACTTACCCCTGACCTGCTCTTAAAAAAATATAGTCAGCAGCACTGCACCACCTTTAATGATGTGTAATCACAGTGGTTTCCTGCATAATGCCTTCAATGTTGGGAGAGACCATCAAGCATCGCCGATATCCAGGGACAATTTAGGCAGATGGTGATACTCTACTTCACTTAACAGAGAAAGCAAGATAAGACATATTTTCATGCCTCAATAAATAGACCATTGAATACATTCATATTTGGAATAGAAGGTCATGAATTTGCCTAATTTCTTGATGATTTTATGCTATACTGTATATTGAAAATAGTGAATGGCTTTGATTGATGTTTCCCCTTATGTGCTGTATGTATTCCATCATTTTCCAGAGAGCAGGGAGAGAAAAACATCAAAGTTATTCATGTCAATCTTTAAGCTCTTTAGAAAAAATAATGGTGAGCGAGGCTGTTTGAAAACTCATATCCATGTTTGCTTATGCTCATTTCATTCCGCCTTGTATCCCATTCTATTTCAAAGCAACTGAAAGCAAAGTAGAGCCACAGTTCAATTCAAATGGAGCTGCAATTAAATGCAAAAAGACTGAGAGAGAATTTGACTATGGGGATGTTTATGCATAACAGACTCTGTCATTGCAAAGACTTTTGACTACACTCTATAAGTGACTGTTATATCAAATGTGATCTGGGACTCGCTGAATACACAGGATCATCTCAAAACGGGTAAAATGGCCAATTTAAAAAGCTCCTAATCCAATGTGTGACATTATCTTCCTTTAAAAATAACACAGTGTCTGTATGAGATGTCACTAAATCACAAGCATAGGATTTTTAGTATTTGCCTCACTAGTGCTGTGACTTGGCAATGTCTGTCTGCTGGTTGGCTCACCAATTTAGTCCAGACCTAAATATCTCAGCATCTATTGAATGAGTTGGTGGAGAGATAATTCCAGTTACTTTGATGATCCCCTGACTTCTGCCACCAGCAGGTCAAAGTTTAACTTTTCCAGCGAAATATCTCAACATCTACAAACTGGATAGGCACCAAATTTGGATTTTTTGACATTGATGTTCCCCAGACGATCCTCATGACTTCAGTGATCACCTGACTTTTCCTCTTGTTCACATTTGCAGTGTTAACTAAACTATCTCAAGAGCTATTGGACGCATTATCATGAAATTTGTTTCAGATGGCAATGGTGTATGTATGGTGATCATGATGTTTTATCTTGGACCTTCACTTTGTCCAGTTCTTTGGTTGTCTGGTTTGTGACCAAATACCTGCCATCTGGCATCCCATCAGCCTCAGCTGTACTTTGGGTTTGTGAAGGAATCATCTAGACATAGTGAAGCCCTTAACACCTGCCCTAACCCCTACGTTTGTTTGTCTCTGATTGGATGAACAAAGCCACTGGGATATTGGGTTCAGTAGTAACTAGCAAATGGTAGCATGCTTACAGGCTAAACAAAGGTGTTGAACATGTCATACCTTCTAAACATCAATGCATGACTGTCATTGTGAGCATGTTAGCATGCTGATGTTAGCATTTAGCTCAAAGCCTCACACAGCTGCTACCTTGGTTGTATGCTCTTAGGTTTTTTGGGGTTTTTTTTGGAAGAACAAATATCAAAGCACTGGCCTATAAATGATATTATGAATTTGTACTATTATGCGACATCATTTGGTGAGAGCACCAAAATAACAAGATTTTTACATGAAGCTATAATGGATTACTATTATTCAAAAGGGCCCTTAATGCATTTTATCGTTCACTATGGCTACAAACTAAACACGATTATGTGGTTGGGTGCAGGAATGAGCCATGGAAAGTCTGGATGCTGTTTCAGGTTAGCAGTGCATTAATGTAAATCAAGCAGCAAGTGTGTGCTGGCTAGCAGCTGTTTGGGGCCCCAAGTGCAATCGTGAGCAGCACCTCGGTCCCCAACAAGTGCTAGCTGCAATGAGGTGCATCATAGTGACTTTTAATTTCCCTCTTCACCACATCATATTTGCAGTAGGCCAGGGAGGGGAGCAGGAGGAAATAGATCCCCAGATTATTTCCATCTATAATTTCTTATCTGGTGGTGTGCCTTCCTTCTGCCGCTCCTCTATTGCCCCCCTGCAGGCACTGCCTTTTACTCCCTGGGTGTGCCACCAATCTAGAAATTGAATTTGAGGGGAGGAAATTAGAAATGAGGGCATTTTCATTTCAATTTATCTTTCCAATAAGGCAATTTTGATGTAGGGTCTTACAAGGCTACAATATGGAAGCCCCACACATTTGATACCCTTCACCTTGCGACCTTGTCACCTATACCCCACTGCCACCCTTTAAACCCCTACCGGCCTCTCCCTGTCTGCTCGCCCACCCCTTTAAAGAGCTCTACATCTTAAAAACAGTCAATTTCCAAGCCAAAGTGTGCCACCTGCTTTTGGCAGCTGGAAGCCCTGGCAAATGTAGATAAATGAACAGAGCCACCTGAGGGATTTTATGAATCTGCTGCTGCTTGGCAGATTTATTTGCTCCCCACCACAGAGAGCTGCACTGGTAAGCACAGATTACGGTCTACAGCACAACTGCCCCTGCCCATTCTCCTGTTCTGTGTCCACCCATACGAGCTCTGAGAGGCTGTTGACCTGTAATTCATCAGTATTTTAAATTGTAAACTGCAGCCTTGTGTTTTTCTGTGTCTTCCTCCACCCCATCATTACAGCTCTGGAACAGATTGTGTAGTGCCCTTGGGAAGCTATGAATATGTTTGTTTAGTGCCTGATCTAATCTTACATCATTATGCAGAAGGATATTTGAGTAAATCTTATAGAACTGTAATTAGATTTTTGTCAAATGCACTGCTGTTCTATGCTGTACAGTATATGCTTATGTATAACTGTACAGTATTTCGCCTCAGTCAAATTCATTTATAGCAACTTTATTCTGTTTGATTTGCTTTCGCTTTAATATTGATTTAATGTGAATGTGGAATGAAAATATGGTTGCAGATATTTTTTTTCTGTTGACTAATTATCAAATATTCACACACCACCAGATAAGAAATTATAGATGGGACCTGCAACTCTCTCTCCTAGAAACTACATATATACTGCTTACTTGTTTTCTGTTACATTTTGTTCGATTTAAGAGAAATATAACATAATTGCTGCCAAGATGATGTTCCATGGCAAGGTTGTGATTTTTTTCCCTCAGTTAATGTGCTGCTACTTTTTGTACTATATGGACGACATAGCTGTATATGAACGAGAGGACAGGGTTGTAACCTGCGTCCGCCTGTCACACCTGCTTTACAGGTGCCAAAAGCAACATGTTACAATAAGGGACAACTGAAAACTGAAGCGTATTATTACAAAGAAACAAAAAAACATTAAAGGCCTGAAACCAACAAATGGTCTCACGTGATCACTGACATGGTCCTTGTGCTGGTTTTCTCAGTTAATATTTCCAACGAAGTTAACATCATTGTAATAAATGAAACCGACTACTACAAACATTCCTCTCAAATGTATTCTGCATTGGACAATTTCCACTGAAATTCAGAAACACAGAAATGTCCTGACACACACTCATACACATACTTTGTTGTACTAAGCTTGTGATGACACTCATTGACATAATGCATTCCTTAGGCCGTTACCCTAACCTCGGCTGTCACAGCCAAATGCCTAACCCCAACCCTAACCTTAACCTTATTCTAACCCAGCTATTAAAACCAAGTCTGAGCCCTCAAACAGTCCATTGAGGTCTGTCCGAAAGTGAGGACTGGCTAGAATGTCCTCACTTTGAAAACTGTCCCTACTTCGAACATCTAAAACTCAAATTGGTTCTCACAGAGATAGCTGTACAAGTACACACACGTACACCCAGTCATATTTCCATCATTTTTGGGGACACATTACATAGACTTACATTCGTTTCCTGCAGCCTTACCCACCATAACCATAACCAGTTGCCCAACGATAACTTTAACCTTAACCTAAATCTAACTTTGACCCAAGTCTTCACCCTAACATAACAACGTTATGGGGACTTTTTCCCCATAAGGAAGGCAAGTCCCCACAATGTGACTATGTAACCAGATTTATGTCCCCACAAGATAAGCAATGTATACACACACACACACACACACACACACACACACACCACACATCTTGATGAATTATCTCATGATAGTAAACCAAAGACGCACTTAATACCATTACAAATAGATTTCTGAATGACAGTGTTTGCTTTCCATACAAACAATAACAGTAATTCTAAGCACCACAGGTGACTCACTTGTATTTGTCATGTTATTTTGTGTAAAATCCTCACAAACCGTCATTTATTTTGCAGCTGAATGGTAGTGCCCTCTCCTGACACATTTCAGGCGAGCCTTTTTTCTTTTGTAGACCCTTTTGGAAATTAGGTCAAATTTCAGACACAGCAGTCAGTGAGCTGTCTGACTTTAAAGGGAGTTCAATCACCGACCGACACATGATGGCTCCAACGTCTGCGGGCAGTTAGTTACCTCTCTGGCGTCACATCTGAAAACTGTTACATTTAACTTGGAAAAAATATAAACCACATTTTGTCAATGTTACGACGGTTGTTATTGTGATCCCTCGTCTCTGTGGCTGTCATTTAACTTAAGTGAGGAGCATTGTTCGGAAATCGTACACTAAAGCCACTCTCACCAACAGTACAAATTTACAGGAAATATATTGTGTCTGTGTGTTAGTCTACTGTGTCCTTACAGAGTAAAACTATGAAAAATTACACATTTCACAAAAATGAGAAATGATACGCCCACAAGTGTAGTTTGTTTTTCTGTTCTTTGAATATGGAAGCTATATCGCCTCTCTATACTATGTGTACGTTAAAGAAGTTAATCAGCTCATTGTAGGCTTTGTTGCTATTGTCAGACATGGTCGTATTTGCCTGTCTAATTATAATGCCAACCGTAATTGTTTTTGATGCTGTGGAAGCAAACAAGCAGCAGATGTTTTGAAGTTTTGCTTAGAGAGTCAACCTAACTAGAATAGAAAAGATTCAAAGTTTGCTATTGAAGCTTCAAGTGTGTTTAATTTTCTTTATCACACCATCCATGGTCATCAAGTCAAATTTCACATTTATTTATTTATAGAGGGCTTTTAACAAACAGGCTTAAAATTGTTTCAGAGACCAAAAGTCTAAGAAAAAATGAACAAGCATGTCACTGACTTAAAATGTTTGTGTGTGGTGTGTTTGTGACTGCAGCTGTAGACGCAGATATGCGTGATTCGAGAGTGCTGTACAACACCAGCAGCGCGCACAGGAGTAATCCGAGGAATAATAATTAATTGAGGTGACTGCTGGTAATGACAGCAGACAAATGAGAAAATGGAAGAGAAAACAAGAGTCTTCTTGGACTGAAGACATTTTTCTGTACAAACACTCAAAGGTGTAGGAGATCATGTCTGGGTGCACAGGGGGAAAAAAACTATGAATCATTTACAGTGAGGTTTTCTCCACACATGCACACACAAAGCTCAATTTGCTGTTATTTTGCTCAACATACCAGGGTTATGTAGTTATTTTTAAAAAATACAGGTTCAATTTTCTTGTATCTTCAAGCTGTTTTCATATCTTCATTGGCTAAATCAATTACTTGTCTGTGACCTTGTGTACATGCGCTGTAATTTGTTCTCAAGTTGCAGAAGAACATTCAATTCTTGAAGACACAAAGTTCAGCAAACAAATGATTTATATCCTGTATTGAACTGTATGGCACGTCATCTTAAGACTATGAAAGATTCAGTTTAGAACAACACAGCTTTATTCTGTGCAAATGTATCATCAGCGCATGCTTCCTTGATAGAATTTAACTTCAGGGTGTGTTTGTGAATTCTGAGGTAGGCTACAGATAAACTGGCATCCTTCCTCCCTCCTTTCTCCTCTTGTCCTAAATCCATAGAAGAAAAGCAAGTTGAGCTCATTCCCATATTGGCGGAGCACACCCATGGGTGCGTTTAATACTCTAATTAATTAATTGTATGTGGGGAGCAGTAAAACTAATATTGAAGCAGAAACTGGCTGAGGGCACGCCAGACACACTGTGTGCAGTAAACTTGCTATTTTACATTTACCCATCGCTATTGTTCATGCAGAGAAAACATGACCGTGCCTCTGTACCCTCAGACTGAATTAACAGTTTACTGAGGATTGACTTTCCATATTCCATTTAGCGAATGAGTGCAATTGGAAGCCACTCTAATCTATGCCACTGAATAAAGGTTATTATGGTCTCACATCTTAGTCATCAATAATTTACATCAGATTCTTTATCATAATTGCTTGAGAGATAACACCTATTGCTGTGAAAACATTTCAAGCATGTTCATTCGGAATGGCCTGAGATCTGTTCAATGCATACAGTTTGACAGCAAAACTATGACATTGTTGTAGATTAATTTCTCACCAGCTTCAATAAAACTAAAAATGTCATGTTTTGGACAGGGGACGTTTGTTGAGTTTAGCAGAACTAGGGGCACCTACGTGTAATATCAAGACAAAAAAAAGACAGAGAGAGAGAAATCGAGAATCTGCACAGCTCACACAGCAATGCTCATGTAGATAAAAAAAGAAGTTAGCTCTGTCTGAAAAGGTAATAAATATAGCACATGGTATTTTCTGATGTAAGAATGGCGCTGGAACACGACGACCTTCAGCGATTAAATCTGTGGCAGACAGGATGTTCACAGGTTCACCAACAGCTGGAGCCCAAGTCTTTTTGCCATGCTGTATTTTTTGGTTTTTTTGGTCGGGTACATTTACTGTTGTCATGTTTTTGGTCCATTACAAAGTACGGTATATGTCAAAAAAAAAAATGACTCATTGATGTTCCTCTCTGCAGCAACATGACTACTTCCATTAGATTACAACAGATGATCTTAAAGTCGGGTTGCACTCATAAATGCGCTGGGTTTAATGGTGCTTCACTTGCATGTTTGCTTCCTGCTTTGCTATAATGGAGACGCTCTTATCGCTTGCTGTCTGCTTTTCTTAGCTGCACTTTTGCTACTTTTTACTATTACAACACATTTAAGGAAATTTCCTATAGCAACTAAATCACTGGGAGGATAATTATGACCACTCTGGGTTGCGGTTATCTTCTTTGCCTCCCACAATGTTAACAGACCCCAACAGTAACTTAGTGGACGACTGACAGAATAGTGCCCTGGACTGCACTGTGCCTCACAACTCATCAGAACAGATGACGTGCAGAGACTGTCATAAATTGTTACAGAAGATTGGATATTCGCACTGGAGAAGTCCTCCATGACAGTTTGCCAGTGTCTTCCGCCGGTGAGTTAGTTCATCAGAATTTAACTCGACAGGATCTAAATGGATGGCTAAATGACACCATAACTTTCCCAAGACTCACTGAATCAAAACCATTGAAGTCATCTACTGTGACTGGGATCTCTACCTGGGATAATTTGGGTGCTAAACCATGCAGGACTGTGCAGGTCTGTAGTCACACAGAGGGCAAAACCTATGGGCTCAGCGCAACTTCACCTCCAGACGTTTAGAGGGCAGCCAAAGGTGGGAATAAACACAGTCCACAGTCAACCCTGACATTACAACTGGAAAAACAAGTTTGAACCATTAATAAATCTCATTGAGACGTAAGTGTCGATGACTGTGGGCCAATGATGCTTGCAGAGAACAGTGTGAAGTGCTAAAGAAGGATTTCAGTGAACTGTTTAACTGTATGGACAAACTGGAAGCCCATTGTTTTATTAGGGGATCACGGTCAACAGAGGGATCAACAGGTTCGGAAGACTCTGACGACTCAACAGATGGCTCGGAAAAACCTGCGGTCTGAAAGGGATCAACTACACTGATAATTTCAATCTGTTCTGGGGAGGCAGGCATGTTTTTAGGGCAGATGGCGTCCACCTAAGCAGATCTGGAGTTACAGCACTGATGGGCCACTTCTGGTTTGAGACATCCATCAGCCAGGCCTAAGATGATTCACCCTGACACACAGCAGCCTCGGCACTACGTTCACAAAATATCGCCGCCTCAATGTCAGAGTGCTGACAACCAGCTCATGGATCAGCCCTCTAATTCCTCCCCCCCTCCCTGACTCACCCCTTTAGGGATTCGCTGATAAAACGGAAGCGCTGGTTAACGCTGGCATTAAATTTACCCCCCGGTCACTGCCACATTGTCTGCCTCAACCCCAACCAAGCACATTCTGTGCTAGCCTTGCTGAACAAATGATGACAAAAAGAGAGAACAGCTCTCTCCTGCCGAGGGGGACAAGACTGATAAGACCAGTGAGGTCACCAAAGGTTTGCCTCGTCAGTCCCTCCCACCTCCCCTCTCAGTGATATCACTAACAACCTAAAATCAGAGATTAAGGAGCTGGATGCGATGTCCAGCAGACTGGTCTGCATTTCCATTCCACTCACTATACCCTCTTTTTTCTGCTACTGGGCATGGACCTATAGCCTTGTACAGTGGCCCTCACCAAAGCCCAGAAGCAGGCTCTTCTTCTACATGTTCCTAATCCTGTTTTGATAAGAAGTAGAATGAACACAATGCATTTAACTACTCCTACAACTTTCAATTTCAATCAAATTAAATATCAGTTCTTCGTCTCTAGGAGTGTAATGGTACACAGATGTCACAGTTCAGTTCATACCCTGGTTTAGGAGCCACGGTTTGGTGAGATAGCATGTTGCAGAATTAGTGTTGGACAGTATACAGAAAGATACTAGAATGAATAGCCATGGATTTGGGGAGGGCCCATAAGGAATGCTTCTGCACAGCTACAACTGAACGAACACTGAACACTCTCCCTAAATAGACCCAACAGATTGCACTTGGCTATGAAGCTGAAAAGCACCTCTTGACTAAAAATACAGAATAAATAGAATAATAAAAGATAAAACTGGTGCATAAGGAAGATGCTTCAAATATAGCCACCTTGGCTACATTAAAGCTTTCAAATAACAAAACATTTATGTTTTGTATTGTATTAAGCAGAAAAATTGGCATGTGTTTCCATTCACATGCCCTACAACACTGAAGCACTTGACTCACCCACAGCACTCTCTCCATTGCTGTTGTAGCTGACTGCAAACCCAACTTGCTATTACTTATTTAAAGGATGCAGGCAGGTCTTCCAGCTCCGCTGATTCACTGTTCCTTGCATAGTGTAACTGATTAACATGTCAATCAGCTTGTTGTTGTTAAAGGTGTACGGCTAGAAGTTTCAGGGTGGAACGTGTGCTCGTGAAGTTAGGCTCACCATCAATCTCTGTATCGTGTACTCTGCCGGACTGCCAGACCGTGACCCACGTACTGCGGTGGTTCGGCACAAATATAAAAAACACAGCCTTGCTTGTCACCCACAGTCTTCAGTCGCATAACAAAATACTTTAAATTGGCAAAGAATGTTTTTAACATACTAATTTTAACGGAATTAAGCTTCAGGTTTTCAGCATTTTGAGACATCCACAAGACTCTTACAGTGCAAAATTTTATCGATGACTTTGAATAGATCGTTCATATTGACAACCCCCAGGACTGCAGTACTAACACCTGTGGACTGACTCAGCCGAGCCCACACACCATAAGGGGCTTACTCTGGATTTAATCATCTCCAGCACTCTTAATATTTCTAAGGTTGTGGTGATGGATGTTGTTCTTTCTGATTATTCTTGTGTTTTCTTTGAGATGACTGTCTCTGTGCGCACAGATGTTCAATCAGAGTTAATCAGAAAACGGGCTATCACTGAAAACTTTGGTGAATTATTCATTCAGGCTTTCTCTTCCTCACCCCCCTTTGATTGGATCTCAATCAATGATTTTGCAGATAATTTCAGTCCTAAAATCGCAAATGTAATTGATGGTGTTCCTTCCACTAAGGTAAAGGTAGTCTCTGGTAGGAAAAAAAAACACTCACCATGGAGAAATGCCATGCTGGTAACAACAGACCTGTTAACAAATCTCCACGTTCATTATGACATCTATAAAGAGAGACTGAACGGAGAAACAAGAGGCAATCCTTCTTCTCTGACATAATCGTCAAAACAATAATAATGTTTGTGGCTTATTAGCTATTGCATACAGGCTGACACACCATCCTGATCTTCTACAAACACAGCTGTTGTCACCACTCTACTCTCAGGCTATTTCCCACAGGCCCTGAAATCTGCAGTTATTAAAATGCTCTAAAAATGTACATTCTAGACAGCTCACCAATAAACTTTCATACCAAACTCAACTCAATATCACATTAAGAACATGTCAAAAACATCCTATGTCTCAGCAGGATTTAGAAAAACCTGTCCATGCATCATCATCATCAGTAGGGCCAGCTACTGCAACGCTGTCTTTCCAGGTCAATAAGACAGCAGCTGCAGCTCATTTAGGAAGCTGCTGCTCGAGTCCTCACAAAGACCAGCAAAGTGGATCCCATCACTCCAGCTCTCAGATCTTTCCACCGACTTTCTGCTTGTCAAAGAATTGATTTTTGAAATACTACTGTTAGTTTAGAAAGCACTCAATGGTTTAGGGCCAAAATACATTTCTGATATGCTGTTCCATTGGAAACTTGGGGTCATTTACTCATATCTTGCACTGCACTCTAATATTTATTCCCCTGCTTGATTTGTATTATTCTGTTTAATTTTTGTTTTACTTTTTTTTTAACTGTCTTTATAATGTCTCTCTATATTTCCATGTGTTTCTTTTAGACATTTTTTTGTAATGCCTCTCTGTCTTGTGCAAAGCACGCTCAGTTCCCTTGCTGTTGAACGGTGCTCGACAACTTGCCGTGCCTTTTTCACAGTCATTCTCTGTGCTAACCTTGAATCTGAGTTTAAGACGTATACCTACAAGTACGATTTTTTGACATCACCAAGTAGTTTGCAAGCCAATCTCCGTCTAATCGAATTTTGTTGTCTAAAAACCATGCCAGAGACAATATTCAAAGCAGAATATTTTTATATGTCATGAAATGTGTCTGGAGGGGATCTTTTAAGTGATTGTGCACCTTACAATTACAGAAATGTTGTAATTTTTGACACTGTAGATAAATTTGATGAACCACATTCAGAAAAAAAAAATATCAACAGAGTACCAACTTCCTGCCTCCAACTGTTAAATTACTCAGTGGCTGATGTGCCAGTGCTGTTACTGGCGAGCTCAGAATAATACAGAAATTGCTAAGGCATCTTGATGTTCTACAATAGCTGCATGGCTGCATAGTTACCATGGCAATGCAGGGACAAATGTAGTGTTCCTAGCTATTTATCAATGCCATAATCAAAGTCAAGTTTGTACAAACTCAGACGTGGTTACTGTGGAGAACATCAGGCACGGCTGGAATGAATATAGCAACCTATCAAGCAACATGCTTACTGCCTCATCTAAATCTAATGGCTAGTGTTGAGAACATGATTAAATGTGTGTGTGGGTGTGTGTGTGTGTGTGTGTGTGTGTGTGTGTGTGTGGTCGGGTCAGGTAGTCCTTAGAAATAGAAAATGCATGGATTTGACCAACAATTCCATAAGAAAGCTCAAGAGTAGGTCCCTACAGAGAAAAGTGTTCATCACCAGGCCAATACCATCCTAAGAAAGAGTGTGGCATGACAGCGGGATCATGCTGTGAGGACTGTATAGAAGACTGGCTGACCTGCAGGGAAGAATGAACAGAGCTGAATTACTGTTCAGAGTTGAAGAAAAACTTTGCCACAGGACCCTGACTTGAGACAATACACCTTTCAGTATATAACAATCTCAAAACAACACAGTCCAGCTGCAGCACAAGCCTCTGAATTTAATATCTGTAGATACAGATAGATCACTCAGTGCAATACAGAGCTTGAGAGGATTTGCAAGGGGAAATGAAAAACACTGCCACAAATATACTCTCAACAAGCTTTATTTTTGTCTTGGTTTGCGTGTAGATTAATGGCAAAAAAAGCAATCAGAAGTTAAATCTGTAATACGATAAAATATTTCAAATATTAAAGAAAAACCACTGAAGCCAATCTAATCTACGCTGCTGTCTTTAAGAAAGCCTGAAAACAAAAAGCGACTCAAAAAAGCATTAGCATCATTAGACACTCACCGCAGCATCCTGAATAATGATGTAACTCCACTGAAGAAGTTTCACTACGTTAATACTTATAAATATAGTATATACATGTACAATATCTAAACATGCAGTACTATACATAATACATATACATAAGTATCAAAGAACTATATGAATATATGTAAACATATGCTACATATGCTATTAAGGATCAATCATGGTTGACAGCCGATAAATGATGTGAAATATTTAGTTTAATCGAGAGGCCTGATGGCCTGGTGGTAAAAACTGTCCTTAAGTCTGGTGGTACTGCAGCCACGCTCCTGTAACATCTAAGCAAAGAGGCAGAACAGTTCCCGAACCAGACCGTGATGCAGCCGTGCAGCAGGCTCACCTGTAGAAGGTTTGCAAGAATGCTGGCGTTCATGCCAAACCCCCTCAGTCTCAGGAAATGGAGCAGCTGGTGAGCTTCCTTGACCTATGTAGTGTCCAGGGGAGGTCCTCAGTGAAATGCACACAAGGAACTTGAAGCCACTGACCCTTTCAACCTCAGCAACCCCCCCACTGCAGTCCTGATGGACGCGGGTGGGACGGGTGCGTGAGAATAGGCAGCCACACACTCCCGACACCTCGGACTGACTTCAGTTTGCATACAGACCAAACAGGGCCACACATGACACAGACTGCGCTCGCCCACATGGACAAAGTTAATACACACGTGAGAATGCTCTTCATCGATTAAACCTTGGCACTCAACATACAACAATGGTGCTGAATGAGCAGTCATCAAAATACTCCAAGATGACTGATGTCAGTGCGTTTAAACATGCATTTAAACTCAAGGCCCCTGGTTTCTTAGGGAAAGGAACAATGAGGGAAGAGAGTGGAAACCGCGGGCTGACTGAGCTCAGAGCTCTCATCAGTGCAGTGACCTCATGGTGCACCACAAGCACAAGAAGAACACAAACAAACGAGGTACTGTAGCTCCAAAAACATGCTGTAAGCTCCTTGTAAGAGCTAAGAACGAAAAACAAAAACAAAATACTGCCATCCTTTAACGCCCACATGGAAGAGATTAGATTGAAAACTACTGTGTGTACACAATCATGAAATACTACTTTTTAGCCATTTCAACAGGTTAATTAGCAACAATTAACATAAAGCACAGGAAAACAGCGAAAGCATGTGTGAAATGCAGCTTTAATCCGAGCTACTTCCTTCAGGTATGTATCACTTCATATACTGAAGTTACTACAAAACACACCTGAACTACAACCTCCACCAGGCATTGATGCGCGGGATAGGCTGACGTCTGTTGGTCACGTGATTCTTGCGGCTTCCTACGGAGTCCTTGTCACTGCTCCTCGCGTGACTTGGACGGGACAGGTGAAAAAGTCAACGGGAATAAACGCTACTATTTAAAAACATAACTTATTTTGAGCATAACGCTAGTCGTTCTGTCGTTATTGAACCTCTCATAGTTTTTGAAAAAAGCTACCTTAATCAATCACTGCTTAAATGCACCACCTCGCAAGCGCGTGAAATGAAGCAAATCAAACGCACCCAAGATGTTGCGTGATCAACAGGTGCACGCGGAGCTCGGCTACACGCTGAAAAGCTCTGGTGGATCATCCAGAGGTGACTTCTACACTTCATGAGGCTGTGTGAGGACTTTGCTCTGTTCCTGACAGAGCGTCCTTCAGCTCCAGATGTTCGGAAACTTTGACGGACGGGAAGGCCGAGGACTGGGGACCGCGTCGAGGAAAGAACCGGAACAAGAGCGGGTTCTTGAGGACTTCACGGTGCACGAGGCTCAGAGAATGACAGTCAGACAGGTGAGTAGGAACAACACAGACATCAACAACTTCGTGGCATCGCGTGTGCGTGCTACCTGTGTGTAAAAACCGCACGGCTCTCTCTGCTTGTGTGTGTGTGTGTGTGTGTGTGTGTGTGTGGCTGCAGCTGCTGTGGAGTTTATATTGTTACATCTGTGTGTTGTCTGCCACAGTGATGTTTCCTATTGTTGAAGCAGCAGCTTGCCTGTTGCACCTGACACCGTATCCAGAGCAATTCTTCTTCATTGTTGCTCATTTCAGTTTAACTGTCTGAGTTTTTTCCTCTTTTCTGGTTAAGGCTTTACAGAAGAGGGCTGTTGAATATTTACACCTGATCATCAGTGGAACTGGCTGCAAAATCTGTCTCTACAAATGTAGAGTTGGTTTGGACTTTACATTTTAACATTTTAACGGACTCACTTTTTTTACTTTAATCTTGGTAAGTACATTTTTGCACACACACTATTAATTAAAAAAAAATCTTTAAAGTAACAGTACTTTATCTTTGGTATAGTATAGTCTGTCTTTGTTTAAAAGTCATTTGAATTTGAATTTATGAGGACATCAAATCAAAATCATTCCTTTGCCTAAAGGCTAAGCCCCCCTGAAAAAGAAAATACAACACAGCACGGGATGGTTGGGAGTCATTTATCCGGGATTGGGATGGGACAGGAGTGAAAATCCTCTCCAGTGGTACCTTCTAATGCACACATCACAGTTACACTCGAGGGCACTGCACAGAATCTGTGAATCGGGCGGATGGGGTGCGGGTGAGTAAAATAATACGTCATCAACAAGGAAAATGGGTCTCTCTATTAAGAGAGGTGTAGTGGTTACACATGAGGCACAGCTCAATAATATTTAAATCTCCCGACACACCAGATCCTGATCTGTCAGGATCTCATGTCAATGTTTTGATAGTCCAGGTTCATACAGTGAAAACACTTTGGAGTAAAGTAGCCGTCATCCTGATAAATCCTGATCAGAGCTGACTAAAACAATCATTTCAGAAGCTGAAGGTTTCATTCTGCTTCCTTCCTTAGAACTAAATGTCTCACGATATTTGGTGCAGTGACATCTCTAATTATTGTAAGTCATTGAAGCTTGCTTGAAGAAAGCGCTCATACATCAAGACACAAACAACAATGGAATCACCTGGAAAGCTCGCACTGCTCGGCGTAATTTAAAAGGCAATACTGCCTGCAGGGACCAGCAGAGGTGAAGTGAAATGTCCATGCAGGTGTGGCTCTCTAAATTGGAGAAAACAATTTGTTTGGATAGGTGGCGGGCGGAGGATATTTGTGTACATGCGGCTTGGGATGACATCCGAGCCGATCCACGCACCACGGCCACCAGGTGTGTCTGGAGACAAACTGAAGCAGCTGTTGGTCACTTGCAGCCCACACCTGCTGGCGAAGAGTGGTGAGGAGTCAGCCGTCAATGGTGGTTTTAAAAAAGTCAATAAAATGTAATATATTTAGCTGATGGGCCCAGCAGTACGCAAGATTAGCCGCAGGAGGATACACACACACACACGCACACAACCCCCTGTTCCTTTGTTTGGAAGACACACCTTTAATGTGCTGCCTGTCCTTCCTGTACACTCTACCTACATTACTCTTTCAAAATAAAAACATTAGCCTTTATAATTTAACTTAATTTAACCGGACAAATAATAACACAGCCTTAAGAAAGTAGTTATGTAATGAATAAACATGAAAACAGCAGATAATTTCAGCATGCTGGACCACACCAAAGGTCACTCACAGTTCAAACACACACTGTTGCTGTTGTTTGCCTCTGCCATCTAATTGAAAATAAGATGATTTTTCCAGCACCCCACCCTGGACTGTCCTACCACCCTTACCACTGTCTCAACACTCCTTATATTTAGATGAGGGGACACAGAGTAAATCCTAAAATCCCCACTAGGCAACTACTTGCTCTAAAAAATCAGAGCAACACGGATTGGGTTAACTAGTTCCTACATAAAGTGAGGTGGTCAGATACCTGGTTGAAAGTGAAATGCAGTGAACAACCCTGCATTATATAAATGAAAGCACAAACTGTCATATTAGTTTATTGAAGAATGTATAAATTACTTTGCTACCGGCTAATGAGACAATTGGTGTCAGAGGGTGATTATGAAAATGGATGGCAGAGATGGTGTAAATTCAGACATGTTTCTTCACCTCTTGGACGTGCTTATGCTTGGCAGATTGGTCTCTTTCCCTCCGTGTGATGCACTAAAATCTGTGTGGCATATTTGACATAAAGCGCGACTTTGACATATGTTGCTCCTCATGAAGTACGAGTAAGCCTCCTCCCATTTGGCGATGCACTCACACGAACTCTTAGCTGCTTTGGCAGGTGCTCCATCCATCTCACGTTCATCCTTCTTTTTCTTCTTCTTCCTCTTGTTTTATTGCCGGGTGCCATTTGAGTGAATGACTCGTCGTCACAAGATGCTACAGCTAATTTTCAACGCGCCGCTACGTGCTGTACCACAGAGGAATGCAGCAAACGCGTCAAAAAAGCCATCTTACTGGACTTATGCGTGAAAGGAGTATCTGTCTCCCCATCGATTTTCTTGACAAACATCCGTCCGGTCGACCTCGCACTCGGTGGGTGTATTGCTGAGGACCAGAGGAAGTGCGATGTTGACTGTGACCCTAACCCTAACCCTTCAATGACTAATGTCAGCCTATCCTGATAATAGGGAATTAGTAATTCCCTTGGAACCAGCTATAACTTGGCATAGCTGGCTAGCTTCAGCATGAATTCATGAATTGTATCAGTAGTAATGATATAGTGGTTTCATTTAGTCACTGTTACGTCTGCATGACTCTGGAGAGTTAGAGTTCAATGGCAGGGCTTTTCTTACAGCATCTCCTGCAAATGTTGATAACATTCTATAGTCAAATCATTTAGATTGCATATTTTAACATACATGAAACAGTTGTACTTTTTTTTCTTGAACTCACACATCTACATCTAAAACCTTGGGTCTGTAACTGCTGCGTCTAGAACTGCAGGGGCTCTCCGGCTCTGCGGGTCGGTGATATTGAGGAAGCTGCAAGCAGCAGTAGTGGAGACCCGGCAGCTGGCCTGTTCTGAACAGACATGTTCAGCAGACATGAACGGGCACTGCAGTAGTCTTTTCAAATGTCTCATCTCATGGGGCCTCCCACAGAACTGTGAACTCCACAAAATGTACAGTCCACGGGCCAAAGACTGCCATTATTATAGTGTTAACTCATTCTTATGCTATTATCTGTACAGAGAGGATTGCTGATAATACTTATCGAAAGTATAATGTGTGTTCTGTGTAATATTTCCTTTTTAGATGGACAAAACAGGCGGACTCGAATTGCATCATTTCCAGGGGAGACATTTGGTTTCTGTTCAGCAGGAAAACATGACCATGAATAATGAGCACAAGGGCCAATAACAGCAGAATACTGCTGTTCTTGATCAAGCTGTCGTTAGCAATAGACACTCCAGCCTCAGGCCATGTCCGCACCAGGCCGCTGTTTTACTCACACATAGCTGATGCTTTAAAAAAAAAAAAAAAAACGCTCCCCACAGTGGGTAAATCTCAAAATGCTGCTGTTGTCAGTCTCAGATGCCTCCGCTTGTCCAAACATGCGCCACACCACCACCACCCACACTCCTTTTCCCCGGCGCTCTTAATCCTTTCGCTCCCTCTGACCAATCGAGTGTAGGTGTAGTGAAGGTAATTGTGAAGTAACTACGGCGCTGAAAGTCTTCAAACCCACATAAAACATAAGCCTCTTCGGCTTAGGCTGTGTAATGATATGGCCATCATTAAAGGGCCAAAAATAAAAGTGAGCGTTGCTGTAAAATTTGATTCCAAATGACACAATTATGTGATGAGCATAACATAGTGATCCATAGCACCTGTGGGGGGAAATTAAAGTCACCCTGCGGTAGCAAGAGACGCTTTGATGGACTAACAGGTCGTGTTCTTAGGTGTATACAGACATGACAGAAATGACAATACAGAGTCACACTCTACATATATTTTCCAAATATTCCTATTTGAAGGAATTTCTATTTTGATCCTCTTGCATTGACCCACTTTTTCCCTCTCAATACCATGACCACGCTCTGTGCCTCTCATGTACCGCCACACATTCGAGTCACAGAGCTAAACATCGGATTTTCTGAAAAATACCAAAAGATGAATACATAAAAAACCATCTGAAAAACCCAGAGGAGTGTTTAGCAAAACTAAGGGCTGATGGTTATGACTCTTCTAACCACCTGGACGAAAAAATATTCTGTCTGCCTCATAATGATAATGAAAATGTGACCCATTGTCCATGATGCACCACTTTTCCTGAAACCAAGCAAAGATGGTAGCCAGAATTCGTCTTGCTTAATTTCTAAATGAACCAAACAAACAAACAAAAAAAGTTATTATCCGATCACTGGGAAAGGTGTGATTCTCATCCATATGCATGTATGCAGTCACTCATTAAGACCACTCAAACACTCTAATACCCTCATGCTGGCAGAGAAAATAAGTGCTCGCTCATGCACAAATAAGATCTCATTCCCACAGTCTTCCGCACAATATTTTGCTCCTTGCCATCAGCTGATGAGTTTGTTTCTTAACTCTTTGCTCTCAGGTCCGGCTGTGAAACGTACCTGAATACTGTCAGGGATGGGATGTAAATCTAAATTTGGTCAAAACTGATGAAGGTGTGTGTTCACAGATATGTAGGGGGTTCATTTTTCTACTGAAACACCAAATACGCTAGATCATTCTACAAAGTTCCCCACCAGATTACAGTAGAAGCGGGTGCTGTAATTAAAAGTTGCATGTTGATGGCTTTTGACTAAGCACGTACAGCTCCTGAGTAACAAAACAGTCTCCCTAACAAATCTGGTAAAAATGTGTCCCTGAACAACAAAGTGTTTTTCAAACCTGTTTGAAAAACACTTTTTTATCATGTAATTTTCATTTTCTTTATTGACTGATGATCTCATTAAAGGCTTCCAGTAGATGTCTTCCAACTTCCAAATTTTCTGCCTGAAAGTATCTGAAAGTTGTTTAAAATGTGAGAAAGTCAGTGTACCTCATATGTGACTAACGGACGTCTATAAATAAAACCCAAAATGAAACTTACCTCAGTTGGACACAGGGCCTGATTATATTGTACAACCTGGCATTACATCCATTTAAAATCATGAGCTGAGGAGGGAGGTTGAGCCAGGATATGCTGTTTTGGGAAAGTTCACAGAAACTGGTCATTCCTGGATTATATCTAACAGTTCTGCAAAATTACGGCTTTCAGCTCGACTAGCAATCTTTTCCCGACTGCAAGACTGTCCTGTCCCTAGAGCCACGATAAACATGCATGCTTGTCAGTGACATGCATTCTATAAGAAAGACGAGGACAGCTGCGTTTTGCTTTGCTATTTCCACAAGACGAAGAGGAGGGTATTCTTTTTCTTGGTGTTCCTTTTATCCCCATCTTTTAAAACTCCAAACCATAAGTAAGTTCAATGTTAATATGCGTTCACTTGCATTGTAATGGTGCTTTAGTACCTTGTCCGATCATGCTGTAACTAAGACAGCTGTAAGCTATGTAAGCTCTCATCGGACAGCTAATGCTAATGTGACCACAGCTCGATAACCATCTATCACTTTTGACACGCTCACATGTGTTGAAAGAATTTCCTTTTTCCTAAATGTCCAACTCCTCTTGCAACCCCCACGTTGCTACTTGTGGGTGTTATTTAGGTCTCGATTCCAAGTCATGGCCACTGGTGTATTTTAGCTTTTATTTATACCCGTTACAATAGACGATTATTCACATGGTTCATCGAAATGTGAGCAACTACATAACCTTGAGAAGGAGGACAGTTATCTAAAGGCAAAACACGACCCTGAAAATTCAAAAGCATGAAAACTAGCTTGGTAATTAGATGGTAAATTAGTCCGTGTGGACCAATTAGGCAAGACAAGACATGGGGGCTCTGTAATGCTTTGTCAACAGAAATGAAACCAGTACAAGGAGACAGACGGGTTGAGGAGGAACAAGTCTGAATGAGAGACAGGGAAGGGAGGGAGGGGGCATGAGAGCATGTACCCTGATTAAAGGGGAGAAGAGGATCAAAGAGAGGTTTTTTTTGGCGTGTGTGTGAAGATTAAACAAACCTTTAGAAGAAAAAAGGGTCCCATCATTTCCTGTATTAAGTTTGAATTAAATTTTAATGCAGAAACATTGCTTGATCTCTTTTACAAATGATGATGCTTTGATTTGGATGCTTAAAATGTAAGTGGAGTCCCTCAGCCCAGTGCTGCACCACAACTTCTTTACATTTCTTTCAACTCGCTTCTCAAGACTTGCCTGTCCTTTTTTTTCACTTTTTCTAATTTGACTGATATTTGTAAGTATTATATTTTATTTGATATGATCTTATAAATAATGAAGGTGGGTCATCCAAATTACACACACACAAAAAGAAAGACAGTTTTGGTTTTATGTTCCAATCTTGTATAGACATTAATCTTTGAAGTGGAGCATTTGAAAATTGCATTTTAAAAAATTCTTCACTAACAGCAATATGTCTCTCCAGAAACAATGTTTCCATAGTGACTGCTTTGTACAAAAGAAATGTCCGCAGTGAGATCTGATGATTATCCACAGTCACAGAGCTGCTGATTTTTGGGGGAGATCATGCTGCCCGTACGTCTGTCCAACGCTTCAGTCCAGAAATATCCTACAAATATCTCATCTACTGGATGGATTGCCATGAAATTCGTGTTTTTCAGACAATATACCTTCATTATTTTGATGATCCCCTGACTTTTCCTCTTATGACAGCACAAGGTTGTGGATTTGAGTGAACTGTCTCGGCAACGTTTGGATGGGTTGCCATAAAATTCAGGTTCAAACATTCATGCCTCCCCTCAGAATAAATCGTAATAACTTTGATGATCTATAAACTTTTCATGTAGCACCATCACGAGGTCAAATTTTTATTTTGTACCAAACTTTACGACCAAATACCTGCAAAATTACTGGCATCCCAATTAGCCTCAGCTGTGTTGTATACTTCTAATTAGCAAATGCTCGCCGGCCAAGGTTGATGTTTAGCAGTGTCATTGCTGACATTAGCATTTTGCTCAAAGCATCACATTGCTTTCATGCAGCCTGCAGCCTGGCTTTTGACTTTTTGTTGACAGAAAGTCCTGTCCTAAATTCCTGTCCTGTCCCAAAACTATCTTTCAAGGTACTTTAATGCAAAATGTTCAGGAGTTGATCCAAAGCAAGGAAATCCATATCATTGCCCTATACTTACATGCCACTGTAAGGTGGCCATGAAAGAAGATAATAGACAGTACAATCCCTCCACAAAATCTCCCCATTTTGACCAATTCTACACCAATCCCCTCTCCCTTTTGTTAAAAAAAACAAAACCAATGTTTTAACTGTTTTTACTTTAGCCTGGAATATGCTAAATGTTGCTCTTTTTTGTGTCTTAAGTTGATCACCTGATAGAGTTAGCTGGCTGCTGCAGAAGGCCATAAAACCCTGACTGGCGGGTTGTGCAGGCTGTTTTCGTTGTGCTGATGCACCTGCAAGGGGAAGATAAGGCCACTGATGATAACAACCTGTCGGCATTCTGACATTTCTCTGGACACTCAGCAATGAGGTCTTGGCCACAGCCCTGCAAAAAGAAAGGCGAACCGCAATTTGAAGGGGAAAAACAGGGATTTTTCACCTATTTCTTTATAAAAAGGGAAGCAAATCATAATAAATGATGCAGGCTATTTTCCATTGGTAGCCACATTGTTGATTTTCCCAGCAAGGCAATAATACAGCAAGCCGCTTATACTGTTTAATCATCAAGAGTAGGTATGAAAGGCATGTATGCACAATACACAATAACTTGCATAAAAGCTGAATAACGAAATATTATGCAACGGCGTATTTAGTCACCTCATTTTAATCTGCATGTTAAACAAGACCCGTAGTGAATTAAATTGCCCAATTAAATGTAAATGCGAGTGTAAATGATATTGCTATCACATTTTAATCAAGACAGTTTGTTTTACACGTAATTAACCACTTGGGATGCATTCTGCAAAGCCTGTTTCATTGGAAATGAAAAAAAAAATCTGAAGTCAATATCTGTCAAGTGACAAATGAAGTACTGTGTGACAGGTGTTATGACAGATATCCTGATTTTCTCAACATTTTTTCATGACCATGTAGTCAAAAAAAAAAAAAAAAAAAAAGATGACAAGTCCGAGCCACATTTATACTGCGAGACAGATTCAGGTCGCTCATTATTTGTCTGTAACATACTGTAACATTAATCCAGCATATCTATAAACTGTGCTGAATGAGGCGTTCTGGGGAAATTAGCAGCCTGTTGACTCTTTGGTGTGGAAAAAGTTTGGCACTCTTGAAATGGAATACGCAGTGTTGGTGACTATAAACCTGTGGCTGATCTTGTGCTGCACTGTCTCGAAGGCGCAGCACTGCACCTCAAACTCCACAAGATAAATGCAATTGCATTTCAGTCGATTTTTTTGATGCGGTTTTGTAACATTAATCCACACCTGTGACAGCAGCCTGCTCCATGTCGGCCGTGTTGAATTATGTGAGCTGGAGGTGTTTGCATTCATTTAAGATTTGTAGGTCTTGACATTTATAAGGTGAGCATTACCAGAAGTATTTTGGTGGCATTGTGCAGTATCTGCGATGTTTTATGGTGTCAGGTTTTTCTTTCCTAGTGCAGATTTATTGTTGCCTCTTTCAGGTGCCACCCAGATTAGACTAACACACATCATGGTTATAATATGATGAAAATAAAATAATTGTATGATAATTGTCTAAATTGTCTCGAGAAGAGTGAAACAGTCAATGGCCACAAATAAGAAGCGATCCAGTCATCATTGTGATCGTTTCCTTCAGTAAGCCAGCCAGCCTTCCTCTTTTATTCAGACTACTAGTCATTTTATTATTTTGTTTGTCATTTAACCTTTACCACATTTACACAGCATTGTTGCAATCTCGCCATTCCCCAGCGCCTTTCTACACTGCATTGTGTGCAAAATGTATTTCAGCTTGTGTGGTGAAAACGTTATCGCGCTTCTCTCGAGGGAAGCGTTTCATGTCCCCTGATCCGTAACTGAACTTCAGGTCGCCGCGAAACTGTGAATGGTCTGGACTCTGGTTTGATAATCAGAATAAAAAAAAAAAGGTTTCCAAATGGATCAAAGGTAACAATTGGGAGAGTTAATGTTAGCAGGTTTTCCAGTGTTGGTAATGATATTAGCTGCTGTGCCTTTGTCACCATGTAGCTTGCAGCAATGGAAGGCAGAATTCTGCACAAAAAGGTCAGCTGGAACCGCCATCCTGAAACTGGACCTGCACCCTGTAGAGAGAGAGGACCAGTACAGACAGAAGAGAGTTAGCTAAAATATCAACTGAAGACCTCAAGTCCATCATGGTTGTTGAGCACTTTGCCACCGTGAAGTCCTCTAGCACTGGTAGGTGAGAAAGCACACTCCTCTCCTCTCAGTCTGCTCCTCTGTGGCCCTCCTGATGTCTGAACGGCCAGCTGTGACTGCAGAGACATACGGTTGTTGTGCCGGGGTTGATGTGCTTATTCCGCTTTTATTGGGTAAAATAATGTAAGCCTAAGCTCTTCTCCTAAATGAAGTTGTTTGTTTAATAGCTGCTGCAGTTATTGTGTGGCACCATGGACGGGGCCTGCCGTGCTTTGAAGAAAGTGAGATTTTCCCAATTTCACATTTATTAGTTTTCAAGACACCTATAGTCCTCATGTTATTGTGATTGCAGCCTGTAAAGTGGATTGGTAGTTGGATTTTTTTTTCTGTCCTTGCTTTTGTTTTTGTGCTGTAGATTTATGCTTATGCTGCAAAATGCTTTGCAGGGAAAATAGCACAAGAGCTTAATTTGCACTAAATCTTGATCAGCAGCACTTCATCATGGCTGCCAATGGTTGGATACTTTTAACGAATAGATGCCTTTTTGGTCGTTTTTTTGGTTGTATAATTTAAAGGGATAAGCAATGCAACATGTGGCACACAATCAATAGGAGCAGTGTGTAAGCCATGTATTAGATACATGCATTGTGAACCTACACCCTAAAATCTGATCTGTCAGCAAGTGTTGTTCATTATGCTGCTGCTGATTTTTATGCTATGTAAAAACATTTTGATTATTAAAAACACCTGTAGTGTAAGTAATCTCACACCACAATCTGCAGCCTCCAAACTGATGATAAAGTTAAATTAACAACAACGCTGAACTGTAACCTTCATGCATATGTTGTGAAACATTAGTGCAAAGATGTCATGGAGACTGTATTGTAGATTGCAAGGATGACGCAGAATAGCACGTTTCAGAGCCAATTATATTTTAGAGCCATAGGAAAATGCTGTGGATGATCTGAGTTGCGAATTTCCCACTGAGGAGCCTTCAGGACAATCGTGTTTCACAGCCTCCTCCACAGCTGATAGAAATTGAAAGCAGCAGCCATTCACAAGAGACAAGGGGCAATCTAAAGATGAAATGGTTATCATTACCTTAGCAAATTGTCAGCTTTCAGTGTGCGCAGTCAGGAGGGATCCTGAGCCTACGCAGTTAACTGCAGTTGCTCTGTGACATAAAATCAGCGGCCGACCTCTGAATGCAGCTACGTATTAATATACTTTCCATATCTAATGAGGATGGAGGGCACAGTCAGAGGTGAACAACCTGTAACAATGTCAGAGTTAGAAGCTCAGAGAAGCCATCCTTGCTCCAAAGATGTTTCCTCAGTGCCTGCATCAAACACCATGCAGATAATTTCAATCTTGGAATCACTTACTACACTGGTGGAGATACTTATATTTGCCAGACAATTAGACAGTTAATCGGCACAACAAGGTAAAACATTTATATCCCAAAACTGCTTCAATCCGAGCAGGTATGGTTCGCTCCACTGTGTAGAAGGGATGTTCCCAGCAAGTGTTTTCAGCCCTGATCCTGATCCCAGTCCTTTAACATCAGGTATCTGCTGTTACTGAGTCAGAATACTTATATTTATTTAAATACTGATTGAATATGTATGTGGCATATTGAAGTAATACCTGTAGAGTACTAAATTTGACACACCTTATTTGTCAGGACCTACTTGATCCAACACTGCAGGTCCTGTTTTAAAAATCAAAATTTTATGAGCTTAAATTATTAATATGATATGAATAAAATGAGAAGCCGCTGCCTGAATGTTTTGTACACTGCTCTTTGCTCATGATAATTAGTATAGGATGTGACCAAATCCATACATTTTTTCCAACCTCGGAGTCGCTTAAGGTGTGCCCAAAGTATTTTTCACGTTTGTACATGCATGCAATGTAGATCCCTGCTGTCATAAAGGGGAGCAGCTCTGGATCTCTAGCAAGCGGAGGTGGACAAACACAGGAGAGGATGGTAAAGAAAGGGTTGGATTTTGATTGGCAGTACCATTAAAATATGCTCAGATTGGCCCCTGATACATATCCTTAGGATCAGCATCTCAATTGTTTAATCTGATGTCTGGCTGTTTAATGATTCAATTTCCAGTGTTGGAAGAGTTTCCAGACTCTGCCTCTGCCCTGTTTGTACTGGCTGGCATTTTGCATGGTAAGAGGAACTGTTGCAATACTTCATTATGATTGATCAACACATAGAGAGAGCAGCTGTCCTTTTGTGTTTCTGCAACTACCATGGGGGCTGTAGGCATGTGTAAGAAATAAAAGACATTTATTGCATCAGCTTAAAGCACCATTTCACAGGGGCATACCTAGTCAAACTGCCAAGCCATATAATTGCTATGGTTCTGTGGAGCTTTTTTTTACTTTGCAGGCTTTGTGAGAGATGTGCACTTTATTCTTGCAAGTTTCAAGGCACCAGATCTCTAGGACACGGTTTCATTCTTATTGGCAAGCAATTAAATGTGCATATGAATGACTTTTCTTGTCAAATATGTGATCTCGATACATTCAAGGACTAAAGAAAATCTGTCTGTCTTTCTGTCTGTCTGACATGACATTCAGCACTGTCTCCTGTGTTGTTAACACCGAAAGGCATGGAGAGTATCATGTAGAAATTTGCATACCATGCTGACCATGTAAAATGAAAAGTAAAATGTAATATTCATGTACCATGATTTCAAACTAAATGGCTGAATAGTAGCATGCTGTTCCATAGCACTGGATTTTGTAAGGCGGAAATTAGCCCAGTAGCAGTCCATTATCTTACGCAGCATGGAGGACCCATTTTTATTTATTATTTTGTTCAAACATCAGTCAAGGTGACCTTCCTATTTCACTGGTGTGGCCTCCAGCCTACATAATATCAGAGTAGTAATCTAATGGACGTTGGGTGTCAGGAGCAGAAATAAGCGTCAGGGATAATAATCGGGTGTTTCATCCCATGTAGGATGACATGATGACAGACAATAGATAGGGAGCCTGGGACGCCTCACAGTCAGTGTGACAGCGGTGGACACAGGTTTTATTGCGCCCACACAGATTTCAGTGATACCGACCAATCAGAGGACAGTCTGCTTTACAAACAGGACGATTCTCAGTGTTTTTTGCTTTTACTTTTTACTTCTGGGTTTTGTTTTGTTTTGTTTTTTTCCAGTTACATGAGCCTCTATAAGGAAGTAGTTGGATAATATCTAGACCACAGCAGAGAGTTGCAGGCTGAAACAGAACATGACAAGACCGCCTTGAGGTGATTTGAGCAATATGTTACTTGACATGCTAAACCAAAAACAGCCAAAAACAAATATGGAGGTCCAGATGCTTTTTAATCAAGGAAGGCCGACTATCCAATGAGGAGAATGCTGGCCAAAATACTGTGGAAGGGCTTACTACAACATCATAGCTGATACAGGTTCAGTATAAAACAGACAGAGAACACACCCAAACAAACAAACACTCCACAGCCATATAAAAGGAGCTCCGTCTCGTTGCATTAGGCTGTAGCACTGATGTTTGCAGTGCTCGTCAACCACCTCTGCAGCTGTGGTGGACCTTGCAGTTTTATTCCAGAGAGCCTCAGACTTGGAGAAGGTGGATCTTGACTGCTACTTGCGGGTCTCTTTTCTATTTGCATTATTTCATCCACCATAGAAACCAAATTTAACAAATGGCAAGTGCACAGATGATGCTTCAGCAGTTGATACAGAGGGCCATTATCTTCATCTTTAATGGCTTCAACAATGATGAATTCCACTTCCATTCCGTCATTATCAGTGCTATCATCTTGAGTTGCGTCTTCCTCGGTTACCTCCTCAGTAGCACTGTCCATTTCATCTTCTCCAAACACACAAAGTGCTTTGAAGAAGTTTGAGCCATTATCCACTGTGGTTTGAGTATTATCTCCTGGATTTAATACTCTGAGTGTTTGTCACTCATAGTACAGTACACAGCAAGGCCTCAAATGTATGAGCGTCCTTCAACTGCTTACATGCATGACCAACAGAGTGCCTCTCAGAACTGCTGTGATCCAGCCAATGCGCTGTTACTCCAATAAAACTTCTCGCAATCCAGCAATCAGTTGTTGTGGCAATGTAAGCAGCCTTCCTATTTACTTCATACACCGGCTCCTTAACCGCTGCTGTGGCTTTGTCAATCTCGTGCCACACAGTGGTCTGAGATATGACTATACCGTTGGCTGTAGATCTTGGACAAGGTTTTGGAATGACGGCTGGGCGTTGTTAACACACTTCTGAGAGACTTGCTTCGTCTCTTCCAGCTTCATCTGCTCAGATGTGAGAAAGATGTCCTGGCCTCAGATTTCCTTATGCAGACAGTTGTAGCCGCTTCGCTGTATTTTTGGCTGACATCCACGCATCCTCTATAAAAGACAATGTATAACTTCAGTTAAATAGGCCTTATCTTAACACGGATTGGTGCTAAAAGGATAAACACGTCATAAGGTGACCCTCAGCATCCGCCCCAATGTGTTATTTTGAAAAAGAAAAAATTCAGAGCAGGAGTAGAATAACTTAATAATAATAATAATAACTTCCACCAAAATCTTCAAAAGTACGGATGAAAGAACCGATAATGTCGGACCTTATCAATACTATGGCCCTTAACGATTTAATGCTGAGGACCGTTTAATACTTTGGTACCCATCCCTACTAATAGTGCTGTGTTTATTTGACAAGATAAATACATATATTTGTCAAAGGACTTTAGTCAGTAACATACACTCTGCATTTTTGCTAGCTAACTATTCATCAGCAGTAGATTCACCTGGTACCCGTATGATCATTACAGGCAAGTCCACAAAAATCATTTGATTTGACCAGCTGGAACTACCACCTGCACAAATCATTACATTTAAAATGTTTTTTCTGGAATCTTTACATACCTCTACATGCTTTCTCAGGTTTGGACGGCTAATATTTGTATGCCCTGTTGAAGTTTGTGCACGATAAACAGAGAAAACATTTGAAATGTATGAATTTTCTCCACTTCAGAAATCTCAAACATGGACTCCAGATATGGTCAGAAAGCACTCTGAACTTGTCTGACAGCCGTAGGAGGAGCAGTTTACTGTGAATGCCTTTTTTCTTCCAACACAGCGTATGGCATATCGCATTTTAGAAATTAAAGGAAAATTCATCCGCTGACATCAAAGCTGTGCCTCAAAGTTACGAGTACCCGGAACCTTCATAGAAATGTAGTGGAGTGCAATATTTGTCTTTTAAATGTAGTGGAGTAAAATCTGAATCAGAGTCAGCTTTACTGGTTACGTGTGCACATACAGACTCCGGCTTAAACACTGCACTCAGTGCTCTTGCAAAAGTAAAATATGCAAATATATGAAATAAACAATATGTCCAAAGAACGATGGAAGTCATAAGTTTCCAAAACAACGACGACAAAGGTCACCTGACTTTGGAAGGATCACCTGCGCACTCAGTTTAAAATGTTCATGTTATTTGGATGCAGATTGAAGAGAGCAGGTTGTATTAAACCACTTAGAAGAGAGAAGGGAAAATAAAGTGCTGCACAAAATGTGGCTGCCAAAGACCATGCTGCTTGAAGACTTACACTGGATGTTGTGTTTGCAGTGGAGATGCGATGAAGCTATATCACAACGTAAGCTTGTCTATGCGAGGAACAGCTATTACTATTTTCATGTCATGTCATTTGATTAATTTTACAGAACTCCAAGCAAACTCTCATTCTTCAACTGGTCTAAACTAACAGCAAGCTTTTAAATCTTGCTGTTATTCAGAAGCAGAAAAATTGACTATTTGCAAGCTTCTAGAACATCTAAAAAAATAATAAATAAATATATGCTTTTATTATTGTTGCAGAATTGCCGCTGGTGAATGACTGTTTTCTAAATGGGAAAAAAAAGTTTAGTTCTGGCCAAAGGGTGCACTTTACTTACAAGTTGCACTTCACTCTGAGTGCATCTCCTACTGTGTGTACAATATATTTCATTAGGAGATAGAAATCCATGCAGGTCAGGGGTTCTATTAATGCCTCCACTTCCCTGAAGACTAACAACCGCATATGGCTTGCTTTGAAAATGCAGTTTAGTGCCCACCCACGCTGAAAGAAAGAGAAATTAGGGACCTATTAATGCAATGCACAATAGCACTGCATGCTACAACTTTGCTTCCCTTTACTCTCCCTTCTTTCCTCTCTATCTTCATCTGTATCTACAAACGGGGACAACTCAAAGCTATGCACATTACATGTACAAATGTGCTCATTACCATCGCAGGGGCGCACGGGCTCCTACATTAAATTTCTCAAGATATTCATGCGCAGTATTTCTCATGCTTTCTCCATGGCAACGATCTCACCAGCTGTCAGATCTGTATGTTCAGTGTGGAATGCAGAGCCAGCACGAGACCTAAGCAATTAGCTGTTGATTAGGGACCCTTAGCCACTACGCATCTCCCAAATTAACTGAAGACGTGAACTCTCTTCGGTTTCCTTTGTTCATTTATATGAAATAAAACAATTTTTTAAAGATAGAGAAGCTAATTTCCTTTCCTAAATTACTAAATTACCGACGACACCAGAATTAGTTTTCACTCTGATGCAAATGACACCTGAAGTGCCTGCAATCAATATTTTTATTAACAGTGGGTCACATGACTGGCTGAATGTGAAAGGGTTGGGGTTTTGATTCTACAGACCCCCACCTTCATTGTTTTAATTCACTCTCGCCACTCTTGGCGGTGGGCGGCGGGCAGCTCTATTCAGCGAAAAAGCTCCAAAAACTTACTGTACGCTACCTGACCAGCACCGTGCAGCACATGGAGAAAGTTAGAAAGTAGCTGGTGAGCACAGGGGAGAATTTAGCAGCTAAAAACCACCTCAGGAGTTGGTGGAGTCTAAAACCAGAGCTAAAAGATAGTGAATGTTTGACTTATTGGACTGCTGTTATCAAACTGTTGCCTATTTGCATATCCATCAGATACAGAACATTTTTAGCATTCATTTGGAACGAATGAATGAATGCTAATCAGGCTAATAAGTTTGTCATACATCAATAACGGTTATAATATGTCGGTGTATACGATATATATGCTTCTACCAAGTATTCAAAACACACACACACACACACACACACACACACACACATATATATATATATATCCTCCAAAGACATTGTAGCATGAAACCTGGATCACATGTCTTCATACATCAGATCCTATCCTTGGAACCTGTGTGTGATAATTGATAGTGCTTCTCTAAACTGATTAATTTAGATGTCAAATTTCTTTTTCTTTTTCCAGTCTTTTCCCAGTCTGAAATTGGACGCTTCCTACCCTTATCTGACCTGGAGTAATGGTTCATGTGCTGATACCCTCCAGACTCCACTATTGCATCTCATTATATTCTGGAATTTGTCGGACAGATATTTTCTGTCTGCAGTTTTAGCTGCTGGTACAGTCTTGCCAGAACATAATACCCCAATCCTTGTCTCCTCGCACTGGTTCGCCTTAAGATTTTGAATTAAATTCAAACTTTCATTACTTGTTTTTAAAGCCCTTGCACCAACTTACAATACAGATTTACTTACACCCTATAGTACCATTAGGCCTCTTAGATCCTCCAGCCAAGATCTGTTAACTGTCTCAGTCTCCCACAGTCTCATCGGAAAAGGGCCGATAGCAAAGCGAAAACATCAGACTGGCTTAGTATATTGCTATTATTTAAGTTGTGTTGAAGCATGTTTTTATTCTCTTGCATGCAGTTTGTTCTTTTCAAATTGGACGTACTGATGGCTCTGAATGAAGCATGTTTAGGGTTTTTACAATATTTTTGGTGGCATCTTTTTCAGAGGGTTGACAGTAGACGAGACAAGAAACAAAGGGAGATGGAGGCATGGGGAATAACATGCAGCAAAGGTTCCTGGTACAACACAAGCTACCTTGAGTGGGCCAGAGGTGGCTGTTGTGTAGGTTTTAGCAGAGTGATTCATCAGGAAGTGTAGCTGCTGTGCTCATTTTTCAATGTAGGGGGTCATCAAATTCTGCTTAGGCCTCTGAAAAGGCCTGGACCAAGACTGTTCAGGGGTTTTAATGCCTTCCTCCTGTTCATTTGTGGGTCAGGCAACAAACCCCTGAATCAAAGAAATTAAAAAGGGGATAATAAAGATGCATAAAACATAAATTAATCACTCCATATTTCTCCAGTAGCAGAACCTTAACAGATCAATGACATTTACATATCCTATCAAAGGAATACTCATTATTACAATGTATTGACCTGATTATTCCACCTACTTATTACTACAGTTTACAGGTCTTTGTTAAAAGTTTATTGTGAAACGGTGCCCACACAGTTACTGTCTTCGCTGCTGTAAAGTCAGACCCCGAAGGGCGAATAGAAAAAAATCAGTGGCAGGCACCTCTTCTGTATTGACACAATAAAAAAAATGAAATAAGAAAAAACAATGTTTACCTTCATAAACAAGCTGTCAAGCAGCACGATGCTGCTCTCATCAAAGCATTACAGGAGGACTCATTACATGGAGAGGACTAATTGCATATATTTTGGATAGTCAGAGTAATATTTGTCCCTTATTGCCACACATTTTGCTATTCAAACAAGAACAAATAAACAAGAAATTATAATAATTCTGTCTCTGATCCAGACACTTCACTGTTTTGACACTCTTACCTGTCTAAGCATCCGAGATGTTTCACTTTATGTCTCCTCCTGCATTTTGGGGTAATATTACTGAGTGCTGATATTAAATCTTTCTCGCCTTTGGGATTTTGGATTTGGATTATTTGCCTATTTGCGAGTGTCTTTTTGCTGTGCAAAGCATTCATCTTTCCATTTAAACTCTGATGCTGTAACTGCAGTGTTTGAGGTATTTACTGTATTGATGTGGGCTGATTCACGCTTTCCATTATTGTTGTGGACTACAGAGCGAGTTCTTCGAGTGGGTCTATATCAAGGTTCATGGCACTGCTTAATAGAGCTTTGCATTTAATAGACTCCTGGTCTGCTAGGTTGAGATGTTGCCAGTGCTTTATAGATTTTATTTTTTTCTGTACACAAGGGAGGACAGTCACAATCAGCTTGTTGGAAGTATTTTAATGTGCACCCAATAAAGATTTCCAGTATAGAAGGCTCAATGAAAGATTTTTTTTTTGGTTTGTTATCTCTCCCTCTCATTCACAGCATGGCAAGCAAATATGACTGTTTTTCAAAATTAGACTAATCCAGACTTCAGACTGCTTTGCAAGCAATATGCATGTCATTGTGCTCCTCCTCCCAAACATGAGTGTATACTGTACTTAGGAGCTGAATCAAAATGGCCAGTGGCATGGATTAGGTCACATTTACATTTGCAGCGATTTAAATGTGCTCTGACATCATGGAAATTGATGGTTTGTTGAAAATGAAGTTATTTTAAAAACACAGACACAATAACACTATTTCAGCCTCTCTGTTATGTCTCATGCAGCTCCGGCCTTCATCACTAGGACCTAAAATGCTGCCCCTAATGTATCTCTAAAGCAATTAAAGTGTGTTCCAGGGACTAATGAATACAACTAGCTTTTTTGGTTCCATTTTTTCCTTCCTTATTAGATCAAACTAGCTATTAGTCATAATGCTTCAGAATTTGATAAGATCGATCGCGCACCGTGACATGCTCAAGAGTATTATGTAAGAGTGGCTTATTGTGTGGAATGAGCTTGAGAAAAATACAAAGTTACATTCTCTTATTTCATTTGAACATTTTGAAAGGTTGTACTCACGCGTTTGCATTTACACTTGTAAATGCTTTTCAGAATTGTAGAATTGCATGATGTCTATTCATTGGCAACGTGATTACTAGACCAGACAGATTCATGACAGAAAGGCTGACACTGATTACTGGCAGTCACTGAATATTCGATCGGAGCAGAAATAAAGATGTCAGATTTACACCAACAGAATCCAAAATGAAAGCCACTTTTTCAAAATCACAATTTTCGGGATTGTAATCCATAAATGTGAGTTTATGCTCCATTTTAAGCATGCTGTAATGCATGGTCTGTGCTACATTTGATGACTTTTCAATGCACGGAGGGGATTTAGTAACTCTCACACCACAGGAGTTGACAACAGAGCCGACTTCTCGACTCCAGCTTTTAAAAACTCACAAAAACTGTCCTCTCTGTTTAAAGCTCCAGCAGCCTCAGCTACTGATGTGTGAATGGAGGACTTCCACTCCTCATGAGCTTTTCTTCCGGGATATCTCGGATCCAAAATCAATCATTTTCCCTACATTAGGTACGCCATTACTTGACTCAAAAACTTGATTCAGCTGCGTTCCAGCCAGTGCGGCTGAGGCAGACTCTCAGTAGTGTGGCCAAGTTCTTTTGAGTGGGCTGTTTTTTTTTTAATTATACAGTGACTTGATTGAATAATCACTCTAGACGATTTTGAGAGTAAACAAATGAGTTTATGGCTGAATTTACACAGTCCGCCTTGGCATGCTTGAGCACTCAGAGTGCCAGATTATGAGCACGCCCTGAGTCACAGACGATAATTACAAACTTTCTATAAATTCCACGCTGTATCAGGAATCTATTATCATGTGAGTGTTTTATATATATATTGCTGATTGATGGCTGTATTTGAACACTTCTTCTTCTTCTCTTGTGTTCACTCAGGGAAATGTGAAACAGGCAGGAATGAAGAAGCATTAATAATTTGGAATCTCCAGGTATTTTCAATCAAATGCTTTTGACTGGTGGCTAATGCATTTTCTACTTGCAAAGTAATAGTGTAAGCTGCACTGCAATCTGGTCACCCCTGTTAATGACCAAAATATTTAATTTTTCCCAGTTATTGTTTCAGTGAAACAGATGTATCATGACTGCAGTTCTTCAGAGAGATACTGGTGAAAGAAAGGTGAATTTATTATTTAAGTGTGGTGCTGGACTGAGGGTGTAAACTGTAATCTGCAATGATACCTCCTCAGTAAACCACTGTTTTAAACCACAGGGTCAAATGAGCAAAGTCAAAGGGCTCACTGAGGGGCAGATGAGGCCAGTTTTGTTTCAATAACCCATAAATCCAGACAACAGAACTTGCAAATGCCTGTCATGTCTCATAAACAAGCAGCAGAAACCGTAAAATTCCCTCAGACGCAAACAAATACCTCTCAAGTCGTGTTACGTCAACCCTAATCTGAGTAGCGGCCGAGCAATTTGTGTTTTAAAGGAAACAATCCAACCACGAATGCTCTAACACTATTTCATGGGACCAGTTTGTGATGGTGTATTCAATCCCGGAGCTTTCTTTTTCTCTTTTTGGCGTCCACACCCTAGTAACTTCTATTTCTGAATAAGTCCCTACTCCTTGTAAAGACATTCCAGCTTCTAAACAATTTAAACAAAGGCGTTGCTTCTGTTCTACAGAGTTTGTATGTTTACTACTAAGCAAGGCAAGCATTAATCAGAAATAATTAGACTTGATGTCTCTAGGCAGGGCTACTCTCTCACAGAGATGCTTGACCTTCAGGAACAGTATATGATCCAGTATACATACTGTACTGCTTGATTCATTAATTTCCTGCATAAAAACAAGCATTTGTCCTCATGCATTTGGGTTTGGAGTTCGCCTCTGTTTCTGTCACACTGGCTAACCCTGAATTGCAGATGTAAATTTTGCCCAAACGCTCATTTAGTCGCAAGTCTCTTCTCCATTTTCAGGACTATAAAGGTGCCGAGTTTAAAGCAGGGTTAGCGGCTTCAACAGGAGAGATAAAGGAAGTCTGAAATAGTTTCCTCCCACTCATTATCCACTCCCTCTGGACGGGATAATGAAACAACAGCGTGACGTGGGCACATTATTTTCACCTGCCCGTCAGCTGAAAGGTTAGATTTTCTTCTGAAGCGACGTGGTTGTGGTAGGTTAACTAAAAGAAATTTGACTTTACAACCTTTGGAAATGGTACGAAAAACCTTTGGTCTTGAGTAAATAATCTAAATTTATTGCAGTAGTTTGGCATTTTGGGGAATATTCTTACAGGCTTTTTTGCCAAGCATTGGATGAGAACATACCATTACCATTATTGATATGGAACTGTGGTTTAACTTTGCTTAAATACATACATACAGGGAACATGTTATATGCTGTTTGTTTAATCTGTTACAAAAACTGTAAAGAAAAAAAGTGTAAAAATGACAGCTGGCTGTTTTGTGGGGGATTATGCAACAGACTATTTCCTGGCCAGAGTCCCTGCTGCAACTGCCCCCAGCCAAAAATAATCAGGCACATAAACCCCTGTGAAACAGTGAAAGGTTGTTTTATGAATGAGATATAACATGTTAATCGGTAAGCTTTAGAGGCGCTGGTAGGCAGGTTTGTTACCTGCCAGGCTAGCTGCTTCCCCCATTTCAAGTTTTTTATGCTAAGCTAACCAGCTGCTGGCAGTAGCTTCATAATTTATCGTACTCTCAGCAAGAAAGCAAATGAGCACAATGTTGAATGCAAATACTCACATCCATCCACAGCACCCACAGCCCCCTTACTCTCTGTGTGAGAATAATACCTGTTCCTCGCCATTCCCTCACTTCATCCGTTTGTTGAGGGAAAAATGGTTTCTCTCTCACTTTTGTACATCAGTTGCATGTTTCTGCACTGAATGACACTGCTAGTTTCACAGAATTTCAGCAGATCAGACGGTTCTGTGTCCACAGTATCCAATGGTTACTAGTTTGCTGTCTGTGAACTTCTACACACCGATCAGCCACAAGATCAAAACCACTTACAGGTGAAGTGAATAACATTGATTGTCTCAATAGAATTGTTCTGCTGGCATTCACGGGGATGTTACTTTGACACATCACCCTCCTAAACATCTCAATCTGATCGAGCATCATGATCCATTGAGGCCTCACCTTGCAACCCACAGGAGCCAGAGGATCCACAACAGCATCCTGGTGCCAGACATCGTAGGACATAGTCCCGGTGTCCATGCCTTGACGGGCAGCATGAGGGAGACCCACACAACATTAGGCAGGTCGTGTTGATATTGTGGCTGATTCGTGTATCTTTAAGCTAAACAAGGGTGAAAGATGGAGTAACTGGTGGTGCTGTCACAGGGTCCATCTTTTACAACTGGAACACACACATCTGTAACTGGTCTAAATTTAGACCTTATCTTCAACTTTTTGCAGTGGTGCCTTGCCATTGCACAGCGACCTGTGGCCACTAAAACTTCTCAAGATCTGATATAGACCCTGGCACACTAAATCCTCTTAGCTGTTGCAAATGGAAGTGAGAATTTCAACAAATGCTCCATTTTGGAGTCGACCACTGTTGGAGTTTTCTTCCTTTTTTTCTGGTGTGGAAAATAATGAATTAAAAGAGTTAAGTAGATCAGTTTGGCTCGCTGACAAACCCAGTTGTTCAGGATAGTTAAGTTCATAGTGTGTGCACTGCAGGGTTCAACATTGCAGCTATACGGGAAATGGGCAGTCATCAGGGCAAACACCAGAGTGAAGTGGGAGGAAGGTGGAACTGGCTGCTGTACACTGAGGCAATCGGATGCTTGTCTTATGGTTGTGTTACTTTGCTAGATCAGGTATTTGTCGGCTGCTAGCTTGATAAAAAGAGCTACATTTAATGAGGGAGATGCTTGCAGGGGCAGAAGTTACTGCTAACCATCTACTAAGTCAAGCTTGCACTAAATGTCTTACACTGCACTTAACCTTTCTGCAGATTCCTCCATTCTATGCCCAAATCTGGTACTTTAGCATGGTAAAATTAGTGGGACTGCAACTAAGGATTATTTCCATTATCAATTAATCTGCTGATCATTTTTTAATTCATTATTCAATTACTGTATGAAACAAAACATTGTCAAAAAAACATTGTCTCAACTTCAGAGCCAAACATGACGTCTTCAAATGTCTTGTTTTCTTCCACCAAAAGTCCAAATACCTGAACATATTTAGTTTATGACAAAGAACTGACATATGTGGCATTGTTTGACTGTCTACCTGAAAAAGGATTGAAACGATGAATGGATTATAAAAGTAGTTACTAAAAACAGGCCGATCGACTAAATGCTTCAGCTCTAAAGGAATTTCCAACCTTGATAAACAAAAGTCCTGTACCAAGGCGAGAAGGGAGACGAGATGAGAACATTCAGGCAGAGCATCACATAAAAAGGATCAAGGTCCTACAGGGTGTGTGTGTGTGTGTGTGTGTGTATAAGGGGCATTTACTCTACAGAAGTAGACAAAAAGCAAATTATCTGAGATTAAATACATTTTTAAAACTGTTCCTTTTGGCCAAGTTGACATGATGTTATTCGGTGCATGGTAGGGTTCTGCATCCCCTGAGCCATAGCATTATTTGACAGAATACATTTAAAACTCAAGCTAAGGAAATGAATGATAATGAAATTTACTGGTTTATTTTTACCGAGGGACTCATTCAAGTGCTCCTGCAGGTAATATCTCGGCTCAAGGTACTGTGGCTGTAAAACTTTGACAACCTGCAAATGTTTTTTTTATGTGTGACATTACTATATATGTTCATGGTATTTATTTATATGTAATATTATTGTGTCTACACATCAAGCTCTGAGATCCTAGTCCTGCTGTGGCTTTGATGGGACCAAATTCACTTTTATAGCTGCTTCCACAGACCTCTGCTGTTTTACTGCTTCATGAGCAGTGGCAGTGCAGGCCTCTCCTTTGAACTTGGATGCATCTGTGCGGCTGTGAGCGACACCTTTTCCCCCGCTTCCGTTTCTCAGTTTTTTAGAGGGTTTTAAATGTTATAGCTACAATACTCAATGTCGGCTGTGTGAAAATGATTTCTCTCGTGTGCCATCTGTTACGTACGTCATTTTAGGCTCATCTTCCTCCATCCGCCATAAATCTCTGATAACGTAAGTGCTCTAACTGTTGTGTTAATGAGAATCTGCAGTAGTTTGTTATAGGTTTTGTATAGTATTACCAAACTAATTTAACATCTGTGCATTAAGTGTGATGAAAAGTCTTAATCTGATGTGCAGCTATAAAGCTTTACTTTAAGGGACTCTTATGTTTTATAGTCCTCACGGTAAAAAGAAAAACAAAGGAAGTGTCAGTTTTACTATCAGTTTGAAAAGAAGTATCCTCGGACATATTTTTGGCCTCTGCATGTGCGCAGCGGTTTGCACATTTTTCTATTTAAATAATCAGAGGAAACAGAGGATATTCCACTAATGTTGAACCGATCTGTTCACCAGGGGTTTGGGCTAAAGAGCACAAAAGCTTTTAACCTTGCAGGAATGGTAATATGAGATGTAAGCCGTGGATAGCAGCGCAACCAGGCAGGCAGATCCTAAACTTAGGGCCAACATCCTTGTCCCCGAGTTGAAAGTAAACTGCCTGAAATCCTTTTCAGTACCCTTCCCAGTGATGTGCTGACTTTGAGCATGAAAAAGTGATTTCTAAACAGAAAAACATCTTCTCAGATTCAAAGGGTATAACTATCTAGGAAGTGTAGGAAGAACATCTGCTTTGACCTTGTGTGGCATCAAAAAGCCCATAAATATTAAAAAAGTCTGTGTGGGATCCTTTGCCCTCAGCAGTGCTGGGAAAGGTCACAGCCCAATCGAGTCTAAATCTGTTTTCTAACACCAAAAATGACACCTTGTGTATAGTGTGTAAGGTCTCTGCTTGAGGAATGTTATCATCATCATCCTGTGAAAAATAACTCTGTATCGCAGCGACCTGAGACGCCCAACTGCATTAACCCTAACCAGCAAAAGTATTATTATTATATAGTAATATTTATTTCAAACTTTGCATATGAATTATTTTCATGAAACTGTGCATAATGTATTGCTGTGTTTACCGGGAAGATGGAGGGAAAGAAAGAGGGGAGCCAGGATGCAAGGATGGCCCATAAATTGCACATGTATGTCATTGGTTGCCATGGCACACATACATTAATCCCCCTCTCTTATATTCCATTAAAGTGTATTTTTCCATCTGTGTATTGTAATCTATCGCTGGCATGAGACACTTGGGCACATGCAGAGAGAGAGAAGAGAGGAAACGAATATTACAAGATGCAGAAGCATCTAAGTACATTGTCAAAACCAGTAAGAGCAAATCAGAATTGATCCTCATGTAGCAGCAACACTCAGGAAATCCATCCATTGATAAACACTTTCTTGAGAAAGTCACGCTGTGGCTCCGGCAGTGGTGTTTCGTTTCCATTTGTGAAAATGAGCCAGCAATTTATTTCTAATCCAAAAATGGTAGCAATGGGCTAAACACAATAGTGTCTGCATGGCTCTCTCACTATGATTTATGGGACAGAATCTCTGTATATTTCTTTGGCGATAATAAGAAAATACAGCAATAAATCTGGAAATGTCAGGCAATTTTGCTATCACCTTGTTGGAATATCTGAATACATTATCTGCCGAGAGGAGAGGAGAGAGGAGAGGAGAAACATGTTAGACATAAGATTGTTGGTGTTCAGTGAGCAATTGCACAATTGCTTGTGGCCCCACTTCTGTAGAGACCGTATCCAGAGAGTCTTTAAGATATGCTTTTGCTGATTTCAGCCTTTCAGATGCCAGTTTTGGTGCCTGTCTCTTTTTTACATCAGCGCGTGTTGCATAATTTTGGATTTCGGACCGTTGAAGGGACAAAGTGAGCAATTTGAAGATGTGATTGGCATCTAACGACTAATCAATGAATCTAAAAAAAAATCATCTAAATTCGGTGATAAAAATAATCGTTTCATTTGTTGTTGATTTGTCAGATTTCACACAGCAGAGGCACAATAATAGAATCTGTTTTATTGTGCAGTATACCATCATGTAATTATGTGTAATCATTGTGTAATTATATAATTATGGTTCCTGCTGCAGTAACTCAGGATAGCTGCAGAATTCCTTGAAGAGGCATGACGACGGTATTTATGAGCTTCGCCTTCCGATACAGCAGCGATCAGTAATCACTCGGGATAAATAAAGCCCGCACACACTGTCTTGTTCCTGGACATGCTTGTCATCATTGCAAAGGTCACTGAAGCCCCCACCCTGCCCCTCTGTCACTCGCTCATTCGCACACACACACACACACACACACACACACACAAGGAGAACGGAGCACACAAGGAAAGAGGCTGGTATGGAGATCACTAGCTCATTTGTCTCTTTATCAGACTGTGTCTCCCTCTCTCCAGAGGAGGTGTCTGTTTGAAGAATGTGCCACGGTTGGGAGGATGAATTTGCATGATGAACTTGGACTTTATTTATTTATTTTGCATCAGGCAGCACCCCACCACCATCCCCGTTCCTAAAGCTGATTTCCATTATACACAGGGCAGCTGCAGACTCTTCCGCAGTTAAAGGCAATTTCTTAGATAATGATTGTGCCTCTTAAGGTGTCACACGTGGAAAAACAAAGATTTGTAGAACTTCTACAGAGCATTCAAACATAAATTGTCAGCGTAGCATTGTAAAGAATCATAGGTTTAGAAGCAGTGCACATTAGGTTAGCTATCTGCTGGCGATATCCATAAAATGCAGAATAAAGTCTGAAGAATATGACATCATGTACAGTTGGTGCACTAAGAGATACGATCTGATTACAGAGATCACGCGTTGTTTCACTTTGTCATGTGATAACTATGTCAAAAATTGACTTCCAAGCCACGCATCTCCTGCTGGTGTCATTGATGCAGTAGATGGAGAAGCACCGCTCTCAGAGAATTCATTTTCACAGATGTTGTGCCATTTCAACAGTGCTTAAGCCTCCCCTTCAAACCCGGGATGATAGCTATAGAGCTATAAGACAATCTAAAGGCGAGGAATTACTTTGTCATCACAACCACAACTATAAATTCAGTGAGAAGGATAACGACAGCTGCATCTAGAGGCATTCTCAGACCGAGGTTTCCAGCAGTAAACATTACAACCGCTCAAATTGTGTTTGGTTGACAGCATGTCCGTGCGTGTGGCCTGTAGAGGGATGAAAGAGGGAGAATCAGAAGGACTTTTATAAGATTGTGGCACCCAATTGATGAGAGCATTGATCTGTATCTCGTCAGAGACATGCTAGAAGAAGTGACAACTGCCTGCCTCTTTCTACTGTTTTATGGCAGTCGTAGAAGGTGGTGGCAGCAGAAAAAAATAAAGGTGAAATTCATCTTTTTTTTTGTTTTGTTTTAGTTTCCGTAATACCCCATAAATTACTACCAGTTCCTGCTTGTCAACGTTGAATACACGTGATAAATCAGAAGGCCAGCATCAAGCGTCATGTGATCGTGCTACTTGTTGTTGCAGCCTCACCTCGCTCCTGTCTCTGTGTGCTGCTAAGAGTGACATGCTTTGAACCACTGGGGCACACTAGCGTGAGGATTATAGGATGAAGTCATTTGGTTTCCTTGACAACAATGTGGAAGTTTAGCAAATGTGGTGACAGTGCTGAAACCAGAATTTCATTCTGCTGGAACCAGTCAAACTTTTTTTTTTTTGCTTTTTTGCTTTTTTCTTTTGTTTGCCTTTTGTTTAAAGTTTGTGAATTTTGATGTTGTGTTCCAGAGCGCCGGTTAATTCAGCTCACTGACTTGTTTACTTCTGCAAACTTTTAATCCTCAGACTCAGGGTGCAGTTGCATGTGCAGCATATGAGAAAACGTGACAGACACATCATCACAATGAAGCAGAAAGTGTCAACATTAGCTCTCATCTATTCATCTGAGCACTGTTTGTTTTTCCTGCGAGCAGCAATAAGCAATTACATATTGATTCGTGAAGGTTATGAGTTTGTCCAAACACAGATCCAGACAAACGGGAAAGAAAATACACGCTCAAATTGCATCATTAATCATTAATCATCTTACATGTGCAATCCACCTGCATGTGTATATTTGCATGTGCACGTACTGTATGTCTTTCCCCATCTAAGCAACGCTGGCGTCTCATGAGACCTAATTTATAAGGCTTGCGTCTGCTAAAAAATAAATAAAGAAAAATAAAAACCCAGATGGCTATTTCCATGCATAAGTAAGGAGTTGTAGAATTTTCTGGACATGACATTGCAATGTGCCTATGCAGGCAAGTGAACATGAGAACATTTTATATGTATGAAGTGTATGTGTGTATGCACGTGTATCAAGTCAATGTTTCTGTAGATATGTGGTATAGTAAGAAACCGATAACATGAAGAGGAAAGAAAGTGCTCAAAACCATTAGAAAGTGCATTAAACTTAATTGAACATGAAATTAATTGAGTCCATCTCTCTTGCCTTAATTGCAGGGTTGTCACATGCATTTTTTATGGGATACGACTTACAGTATCTATGTATTAAGTCCTTTGCAGCCCCAGAAATGGAGATCATTGTTTCCATGTCAGCTGGACAACAAAGTCTTATTGGTGAGTTTGCTGAAAAAGCTTTTAAGTAAACCTCTACACCTTCAACTGAGCTGCCCAGCCGAGTGCACTCAGGAGGTGTGGATGTAAGTGTTTGAATAAGAAGGCACATGAGCTCGAAACAACAGTTTTTGTTTTGTTTTTAGGCCCCTACTTTGTACGTAATTCTTGTTTTATGAGTGTGATGTATCTCTAAAGTAGCCCAACTGCTGAGAGTCTTATACCACCCAATTAGAGTTTGTATAATGGCGCTGGTGTACTATGTTGTCATAGCCTTTCTAATGTGCCTGCAATTTAGAATAAACAAAACACACCAAACTTGAACAAAAGTAGGTTAGAGTTAGACTGCACACTATGTGACTTCAAGTAAATAGCTCGTGTGATGGCTTATGTAAATTATGTAAATTGTGTATTTTATGCAAATGTGCTTTATTGCTGTTCATGTTCACAGCTGTGGTTGTAATGACGTATAGTGTTCTGTGTTCTACTTTCCACAGTGGACCAAAGTGAACGCTAATCCTAGCGGTTACATTTAGTTCATCTTTGCAGGTAATGTGATTAAACATTGCATATATTGTATTAAAACACGTTGAAAACTTAAGCCTTATTGCATTTATGCCCCTGTTAACAATTAAATTTACTGTACAGAGTCTAATAAATGCCTATTCATAGAAATCTATAATTTTATGGATTCTCCACTCCATGGCCATGCACTGAGGTAGATCCATATATAGCTATTGCCTATTGTTACTGTGACTGCTTCCCTCTGTGTAACGCAGCTGTTCCTTTTTCAGTTGAACACCTTGTTATCTTGATTGTGTGAACCTGCCCCTAGCTGAAGTCAGCTAAAACATTAATTGGACACAGGGAAAAGTTCACATTCCTTCCAGCCATTCGTTGCACACCTTTCCATTATTTATGTTCCCTGATATGAGGAATTCCCTTTGATAGAACCAATCAATGAGCATTTTGAACACTTTCTACCCAAGGAAAGATGGCAAAGACACTATTGAGAGAGCGATAGAATTGGCGGTGCTAAATTGTGTTTGGGCGATGGTACCTGTGCAGGCAGATGGGAGGAAAAACTCAGTATATGTGTTGACTTTGATCCCTGCTGAGGTACGTGCAAACCTGGACTACTCTCAGTGTGAGGTAACTTTACAGGACTTCACTTACAGCAGGCCTGTCCTGCAGTATATCTCACAGTAATGTGTGGCACCATAAATAAATCTCAACACCGAGCTAATGAGATATTTTTTTCACTGTAGATATATGTTGTATATAGTCTGAGTTGTACACCTGGAATCCACCCTGACCTCAAGAAATACAGTATAAATCTCACAGCGGGATGTTCCCTAAGCAGAAGAGTACATGTGGAGCTCAGCACCACATCACCAAAACCTCCCAGTTTACAATCTAGCCATAGTGAAGTGGCATTTTCCTTCTCTGTCCCATCTCTCTCTCGCCGTGTTCCATCTCGTGAAGGCAAAATGCAGCAAAAATAATCTGAAAAATGAAAAACGAGACGATTCCCAATCCTCAGTCAGCATCGTTATTCAGAAATATTTCTCTGTTTCGGTGAAATCTTGAAATCAAGCTTTATTTACTTGAAAGCAGTTCTCAGCCCTCGACACTCTGTTATGTGGACTGTGGTAACTGAGGATCCAGGCTCTCAGTAGTACTGTTGTGTGAGTACAGCCATCAAAAATTCTCTTTTAATATCCTTTGCAAATAAAACATTGTTTTCGGTTAGTTTTTGAACATCTCCAAGCCGCTGCCTCTCTCCTTCTAGTGCTCTCCAACTGATGCAGCACACACTTATTGATCATCTCACTAAAGCATTCCCTCTCGAAGCGCAGCAAGGACAAGAGCTCATGATTTAAGAATTAGAGCTCAGTTTTAGTTCCAACACATGTTTCTATTTTCTCAGGACTCAGCAAAGTCCTGCCACTGTCGGATTCAGTGAGGTTTCTGGGTGACGGCTGTCCATGAACACATGCTGAACAGGTAACAGATCTGCAGGATAAGCTGAAACATGAATAGAACAGGTATTTAGAATACTTTGTAGTACTCTAGATGCACAGTGTAGAAGTATTTAATTTCTGTAAAGGATCATTCTTCTTTACTACAGCTCATTTTCATAGTTTTGGCATAGAAAGCACTTCATTTGGACTTAAAACTGAAAGCGAGCATCCCCAAATGTCAGTAATAATCCCTCATCGCACAGGGAAGCTATGTGCGTGCACAGCCGCAGCAGGTCAAAGCTGAACCAGGAACTCTGCAAATTGTGTTAGATATTTACAAGAGGCTGTTGGGGGTAATGCTTTTCACGGTTTACCTTACTCTCCTCCTCAAAATAAGTTAACCTCGAGGTTTGTTTAAATCCTGTCTGATCCTCTCTGTGTTTGTACTTTTTGCCCTGTCAGACTTCTTTTCAGAGCCACAGATGAGTACAATGTTGTTTCCAAAAAGAGTTAGAGCCAAAACAAGAACGAGAAGTTGTAATAAACGGGAATCAACCTGCAATGATAATATATTTCAGCATGTTGTAGCCACAGAACTGCAGAAACTTGTCAAGTCATAACACATAATGTTTTAAAAAATGTAGCTGTACATGAAATAATACTTTTTCACATATGACAAAATAAAAGCGCCGGTTATCATGTTTTGTTTTGAAAAAAGCAACGTCACTTAAAAAGTCCAGGTGTTCCAGCAGAGACCTGCATTCAGTGGAGTCTCTGGTTTCCAGCTAACATAACTGGCAGTGTTTACTGGTGGAGAGCCAGCGGGGGACGATGCGCAATTTGTACTTTTGTGTGGGTTTAAAAGCAAAACATTTTTGGACAGGAGGAGCCAGCCGCACTGAGGTTAAAGTCTGCAGCCCAAGACTACCGCTGCGCCATCCAGGAAATCATCCCTCACTGGCTTCCCACCTGCGAACACTAGCGCTCCATGGTAAAACGCCTGGACCCTTCTCCGTCACGGCGATGGTCGTATTAACCTACATTTTTGTGTCCATGCTTTCGCTCACTCAGCTGAAATGCTTAACATGAAATCATCTGTGAAATACTGACGCGCAAGACTTCATTTGCTGCTTAAATATACGTGAAGTTACCAAAATCATAATGAAATACAGGAGAAAACTGTAATAATCTGTTCAGTCAGATGCAGAAAGTTATTGTTACACGCTCATTTGCATCACAGGAAGGGTTTCTACTTTGAGGTTTTTAGATTTTTATTTCATCATGTGATGTTTTGACATTAGGTTCAGTTATTACAGAACAAGAATATAAAGGGATGGCCAGGAAAGAAATGCTATCTCCTCAATAGATATGAGTGCTGTTAATGTTTTCCCCTCGTCGCTCACCGGCACCTTCTCTGTGTCATGTTTAGAAGCAGATCCGGGAGGACTTCAGGTGGCTTTGCTGTTGTAATCCTCATATTAGTGACACTTCATTTGAGGCCCTCTCACTAATCTCAGGTAGCGGTTACACTTAATGATTCTCCGGTGCCCTCATTCTGCTTAAGTAAATGGGAAAAGGGGAATGAGACAGACAAAGAGTCAGAGACACGGAGGGGAAAAAAAGGAAGAGGCAGGGAGGGTGGTGAGCAGGGAAACAGTGCCATCTGTTGATGCCGGTGAGGCAAGATACAATGCAGCAAAGACTCAAATTTAAGGACAACTTTTATGCGTGTGTGTAAATCTGAACCACGCTTATCAATTTCCCCAAAATCACAACTGAAGCTCATTTATTCTCAGGCCTCATTTATGGAAGCAAACTTGAGAAAAATACATAGGAATCCCATCCGTCAGCTATAATGGAGCACGGGAAAAGAGCTGCATATGGCAGAATGGAAACGAGTCACCAGTGAATCTTTTTTAATTGATCAGTCTCTTAGCAAAGCAAAGGCGGAGGGGGAAGGAAAACAAACACTCCAGAAATGTTGATTTGGAACAGACACTTCAGAGAACAGATTAGACTATCTAATTATCATCTTTGCCTTCGGATGACGCCTTTGATGTGAATGTGACTGCAGAGTCTTTCCCTTCACTCTGTAAATAATGAGAATTCTAATTAAGGGATGGAATAATCGCGGGGCTCATGGCCTTGGTTTGCTTGTTATTAGGGCCGCTTAAATCCTGGGGGATGGACGGCGGGCATTTAGAAGGGCAATGCGGAGGGATGTTTGTTGTGTTTTTTCAAGGAATTAAGCGTGTTGGCCGATTTACTGGCAGGCTGGCTTTTATGTTGTCAGTAGCTAAGGAACTGGATGTCAGTCATCTTAGTTATTGAATAAAAAGGATGTTGCTGTAGATTTTCAACAAGTAGATTATGGCTGCGTCGGAGCTCTGTTTGACTGGGTTTTAAACCAGGGTGACAGGAACTTTGTAGTGGAGTTCAGTATTCTTCCCAACCTCACCTCTGTTCCACGTGTTTAGTTTGTCTCATTAAGATGTGATTAAGGATTGTGAATGTAGGGAAATGCAAAGACTGAAATGTCATAGTTAAAAAGTACTTTTTATGGGCGAAAGTGATTTGTTTATTTCATCCTAAAAATGATATGCATTGTTAGCCTGGTTCCAAACAAGCAATTTTGAGATGATGGATTGGAGTACTGTGAAGTTGACAACTGGTCTGTTGAATTAAAGATATTTCACTACTCATCCAAGATGCCTCATTAGACTTCCACTGGCTGGTCTGGAGTCTCAGGTATTTCAACCTCTGCAGGTGTTCACAGCCAACAGTATCATCTCAGTTTGTGAAATATAGCCACATGGACACAAATTTTCCTTTTTTTTTTCTTTTTTTTGCGACACTCAGCTCGACTTTCAAACGAATGTATCTTTCGTGCCTGCAACACGTCAACGTTTTTCCCTCCGTGGTCAGGTTAGCAATAATAAATATGCAACGTCCGTTTAGACTTTCAAAATAAAGCTTGCCGAGAAACAATTCAGGTGAAGGTAGGAAAAGTTCCTGCTTTGGGCTAAAATAAGTATTTCCTTAAAACAGTCAACATTGACTATTGGTTTGACAACCATGTGCATCGGAAAAAACACTCCAATGATACGATACACCATAATGTAACACTGTCAGGGACCATTCTGCTGCATAATGAGTGCTTTTGCTTTTAACACTCAAATACTAATGCACTTTTAACTAAATGATTTGCTGAATGGAGGACTTTTATTTGCAATTATGTACTTTTTACATTGTATTAATACTTTTTCTCAAGTTAATTCTCGGAAAACTTCCTCCACAGCTCCATGGTGCTTATTAGAGTCACATGGCAGCCAAGCGAGAGCTGTTGGAGTCACATGTATTAAGTGAATGAATCAATTACCTGAACTAAATGAATTAACCTTAAATCAATTACCCTTATGACCTCAACGACCCCTCATGTGACGGCCTGTTAACGATTAAGCATACTGAACGCATCAAGAAAACTCCAGGCCGGCAGATACTTTAATATCAACTTGACAATGTCACAGTGAAACTAAACAGGCATAAATAAACACTACAGTGAGGGATGGAAGAGTTAACACTCAGTTTACACTCTGAATGAGCCAGTAGAGAAATCATTGGCTTTCATCCCTCGTGTCTGTTGTAGTCCAATCTGTATTTGTTAGCCAGATGTTTCCAAAATCCAGAAAACAGAGATCTGAGGCCCAACGTGCGATGCCATCCGCATTTAAAGCTGCTGCTTTACATCTCTTTGCATAGTAGGAAGGAGCCGGGGATTTTGCAGACCCACACAATTCTGCCTTTCATCTAACATACTACAACTCTGATTCTATGGCAATGGTTTGAGACTAAAAACGTTCTCTTGTTCCAGTGATATCGCTAGCATCTCAACCATATAATTGAATGATGTCAATTACAGGCTAAGGCTGCTATTGTAGGTAAGTGGCAGTGAATGTGATCAGAAGTAGGGATGCCTCAAATGACAGAAGGTTAATCGTTATTTTGTTTGAGCTGCATTGGGTCATCATAACGTTGCATCCAGGCTCGAAATGCATATGACTATGCTATGTAATGTGACTCTGTCAAAGATGTGAGCAAGCACATCTGGATAAATGAGAGTCCATTATGTAAAAAAAAAAAACCATTATGTATAACATTTTTATTCAAAACAAAGCTGCCCTGTCATCTTGATCTCAGCATGTAACATGAAATGAATAAATTAAGACTCTCCTACAAGACGTACATTATGTTTATTTTTAGCATGCTTATCTTATGAGCACAGATAATTAATGGACCAGCTAGCACTCATGTCAGCTCGGCAATGTGGAAACATAATCTGTATGCGTGTTGTAGCATACGCATTGTGCTGTGCTGTGTGAAGTTTTATTACAACTTCCGCACACACACACACACACCACAGTGTTTTATTCATGAAGGCTCGTTGGTCACTGTTCATTACGCTCCCTGTTGTTCATTTGCTGCTGTACTTAACTAGTTGTCTTTTTCTGTTACTCAGTAGTTAACCACAGTGCCTGTTGTCTGAAGATACCACTACTGAATTCAACGCAGGGGGGCTCTACTCTCATACCTGTAATGTACAATATTGTGCATATGGATTGAATTTAAATTTAAATTTTTTAAATTAGATAGCAATTTGAAATCAATCCTATAAACAACTGAGGGACTCAGTACTCGAAAATTGGCCTGATTATGACTGAATCTGCTACTAAAATGAATATTAATGTATGCATTATATATATATGTATGCAAACAGTATTTACCTTTTGACCCTTATACACATAGTAACCCTATTCAATTTCTATTATTTTAACACAAAAATATTTCCGTGTTTTGACACTTTCTTAATGAAATTCTTGACGGTAAAAAAAAGCATTGGTAATTAAATGATTAAACTAATTTCAAAATATATATCATCTAAGAAAAATAAATTTAAACCAACAAAAGCCACTGTCAGTCGTGTTGTTTTGAGCCCGTCCACACCAGAAAAATGGCCGCTTTAGTCAACTTTTTTGTGAGAAATATTTACATTTAGTGGACGGTGGTGACCTCTAGTGGAGGGTTTTAATTATGACGGGAGCAAAGGAGGAAATCAGGTGATGTTGAAGGAGTGGCCGGGATTAATAAAACCAGTAACCTCCTCCCTTTCTGGCTGCATGCCTCTGTTATCCTTCTGTTACAACACAGCAGCTTTTTCAATAACACAAGTTACACAGGACGTAATTGTGACACACTAACCAAGTAGTCTTGGTGCCTAAACCTGAGCAAACTGCAAGCGTTTCACAACATTAACAGCGTGAGGACAAAGGTCTGCCTTCATCATACCGGCCTGTTGCTGTTACTCTCCAACAGTGATGTATGTCTTTTTAGGAGTCATTGTCCATCAACCTATTCAGTCCTGTAGGCGTGAGGATGTGTTGGTGGTTTTTGTTCACCGGCAGCTTGTGCAATGTGGCAGCAGTATCAGCAAATAAAAGCTACTCTCATCAACAGTTACTCTCAGCTCTGAAAAACATTATCTTTCAGCTTGCTGGTTTGCTTTAATGGTCTTCAATTTTGCGTTTTGGTTCACTCTCCCTGCTCTCGTCAGAGTCATTTCCAGCTGCAGCAGACAGCTGTTTTCTGTGCAACATCGCTGATAAACCCACTGTACACCGCAGTGTCACACACATAAACCCAGCACCGCATGGCAGACAGGCAAAGTTGGTGATTGGCTGGGGAACATTGTGGAAGATATTTCCTTCAGGAGTTGATAGAGACCAAAACATAGATAAAAGGAGATTGAATACTGGTCATCTGTCTCCACGTCATGGCATCCTCGCTCTGTGTCTGTTGGATGTGTAAACAGGCAACAGTTTGCAGAAACGATCACCATATCAACTTCATGAGGTGTTAATACATCAATGATGTGTTTACAGCTTGTTGCATTGCCCCCAGGTTGTCAAAAACATCAATTATTGCAGGTATGGCCGGAAAGCAAAATTAGGGCTGCTTCACAGTTCAGTTCACTGTTGCATACTGTTGAATCCTAACCAGAATCCTAATCCGTTTAGGATTCACACAACCTGAACTGAACCCCCGACAGTCATCCTGCATCGTCGGCGCTACAAAATCCTCAGCAGAGTTCACCTGGCAGCCCTAACTGTTCAAACAAACCGCACAATTCAAGCAGTCGCAGGAGAGTTCGTTTCATTCCAGCCAAACAAGTGATGATGATCAGCGTGAGCACGCCCAGAAGCCGTTGGCAACTGTTTTTATCAAAGTGCACCACACTGGTTCAGGCTAAACTGACAAACCATCTGATACACATCAGCCGGTTTACAACCTGATAGCTGAAGCTAAAAAGTTTCATGCTTTAAAAATGCTTCAGTTTAAAGGTTCAATTTTGTTATTTTGTGTGCTGCTGCCAGTGTGAAATATGTATAAATCAACATTTTAGAATAGCTTTTAATCAGATCAAATATAGAAGCAATGTTAAGGTTAAAAATAAGACTACCAATTTCACAAAGCTGTTTCCCACCAATAGAGTAGTCCTAATGCAGCTTTCTCTAAATCCTACAAATGTCTGGAGCTCTGCCTGGAAGATGCTGCACAAGTGTTCCACAAGCTATTATTATATTTGGTGTTCTGCTGTGTGGTAGTGGAAAACAATTTAGGAAACCACAGCCGAGAGTGTGCTGCAAGTGTTCATTTGGGCTGAGACTGCGACTGAAACAGCCGCCACATATGGGCTGTCAATCTCATGTTCCTCAAACAATCCACTGACAACTCATTCTCTTGGGCAGTTGTCACCTTTGAAGTGGCTCCTCATCAAGAGAGAATTTGTCCTCATGGAATGAAGGTTGTCACTTAAAATGGCTCCACTGCTTATTACTGAGCAGGGAGTCAGTGACACTTGTCAAAATACAGGGTGAGGAGGTGGACATGGTGCCGTTCTATACCTGGGGGTGCATATCAACAACCGGCTGGACAGGACTAATAAAACATATTGCACAAGAGGTGGCAGGATGCTGTTCTTTAAAACCATCACTTCCATCAGCGCTGGCCGGCACACTGGTCTTTGTAGTGAAGGCCAAGGGAGGGAGCAGCACAGTGAAGGATGCAGGCGTGATCTCCACCAACCTTCAGGAAAAAAAAGGGAAAGTTTCTGCTTTCTAAAACCTGGAGGCCTCCGAGGCTGCAGGAGAGGCCGAGACAAACACTAAACCAACTTTCATCCTCAATAACATTTCCCGCCCCCTCCGTGGTGATATTCGGCATCTGCTGCAACGCCCCAAGGTGCAGCACGAAGGTCTCTTGGCGCTCATTCGTTCCTCCCACCAACAGACTCCTTCATTTCTAAATGGCCCTTAAGTCTCTGCAAACTGGCATTGAGTTGAAGCAGGCCGTCTGTACTGACCTGAGATTACCAAATATCCTGGATTGTTGTCTGCAACAACAGGCTCTGGACTAATCAATGTATTTATAATCGTTTACTGCGGCATTTTTTCCACTGGACAGATTTCTGCATATTAGACGGCATGAATTGCATTATTCATGCTGTGATAATTATTGACGATGAACAGTCAACATTGCAGGTTTTGCACAATGCCAGCTTCCGCATGTATGATGCCCCTGTTCTGGAGTTTTTGTGAAGGTAGCAGTTTGTAATACTCAAATCCAAACAGCACAACCTGTAGAGTTTTCTATCAGCATGTGTGGAAATGAATAAGGATTAAAGCTTTAAAGCAGAATACATGCTGTGAGGCTTTTTGTTCACATAACGTGGCTTTGTGCTGATGTGGTGAGCTGAATTTGAATGCTGCAAACTGCGAGTTCCACATTCGAACCTCTTATTTTTTTTTATTTTCTTTTCGTGGTGTCTCTAATCAGGATGCATGGTGGTTATACGTGTAGGCTCAGGAGGTAGAGCGGTCATCCACTTGTCAGAAGGTCGGTGGCTCGATTCCCTGGCCTCGGTGGTCTACGTGTCGAAGCGTCCTTGGGCAACCCAAAATTGCTCCAGACGCTGTGCCATCAGCGTGTGTGTGTCATCATCATACGAATATGTGTGTGAATGCAGACTGTAAACAGTGCTCTGAGTTTTCGTCAGACTAGAAAAGCGCCATATAAATACAGTCCATTTCTACAATGACCATGCTGCCCTCTTTACATACGTGTGTAAATCATTATGCTACAACTTTGCACATTAAATGTTATGTTCTGCAACACATACCAAATCAGGAAACTATAGAATAAAGAAGAAAAAATGTTATTTTTTGTTTCTCTTCAACATATTATTTCTTAATTGTTCAATAAAAGGGATCCATATCATATTATAGTTGCTTAGGCCTCCAAACCCAAGTAATTCAAGTAATTATGATACATTAAGTCTGTCACCACAGCTTAGGTGAATACTGAGCACCAATACAGCAAGAGAGTGACAGCACATGTTACTGTTGTATTTTTATTCCCATTTTTAAGTAATCAGTGACCAACTAACATTTGTATCTAAAACTCTCATATAAAATACCCATAAAATACAATCATCCACTATAATAACAGTAGTTCTCCTTCATCGTCCACGACGGCGGTTTACTGAACATAAATAACAGCATGTGTTTATGCAGTTGCTCCACACACCTGTTTGTCTTGTAAATCTGTTTCGTTTCCTGATTAAAGCCGATTCATGTTGCTGCTGCCAGATTCCAAACTCACCACAGGGTTCAGTAAAGTTTCATCTGAAACAAGGAAAATAGACCCTTTCAGGCTTTTTCAGTATAATTTTAAAAGCCCTCTATTTGTAATCAGCTTTCAAATCACATGTGCTTTTATAACTGAGGGACGGGGGACTTTAGGATTTACATTTGTCTGTCTCAGCTACAACTCCTCTGATCAGCACTGCATGTCTGAAAGGTGATATACGAAGTGTTTCAACAGTAATTCAGTCTTACCGCGTTCATTCTGGGACAGCAGTGATTTTGAAACACTGTTGTGAAGACGAGCGGCAGCCTCTACCAGCCACTTCCACTGCATTTTGCATCGTTTGCCCCCAGGCCAGATCTTTGTTTTTTGGAATGGCAGATGGGGAAATGAACTAAATAGCATTTGAGAGATTTCTTTAAACACACATCATTCATCTGAGAAACAACAGCTGTGCTGCTCTCGATAGCAGCCTCAAGTCTACAAGTCCTGCTTGTCAGCACTGCACTATTAGTTGAAACTGAAAAGCTGTTGAATCTGTTGAGTCCGTGTCACTAAATCTAAAGATTGGATCCAGAAATGTGTCAAGAGTCATCTGTTAAATGTGTCTTTTAATTTGTTTTTGTGTTTTTTTTCTTTTGGCTCTAAACTGTAATTCCTGTCTTAGATGGATGAAGTCTGCATTATTAATAATAAAAACATAAACACCAAAGTCTTGCAGTTTTTAGCTGAACTGAAAAAGCCCGCAGCCTGAATCCCACATGGCCACCAGGCACACAGCTCTGAATGTGGCTCGCTGCAGTGAGCTGAGGTTCATTGCAAATCCATTAATTTTACAGGAGAGTGATTTTAGATTGGAGACAATAATTTAGTCAAACTGCAATACACCTGATATATGTTTCTTAGCATTTGAACTCAGATGAAGCTACATGAGCTGGAAATTTGACACAAATGATGATTTCTAGAATTTCTCTGAAACTCTCCTGGGATGGGAGTGCTGAGGTTTTTAGTGTGCAAAGTGGCACCAAGTACTTCTCTTAATTAACAATATAGCCCTTGGTTTTTTTTTTTTAATATGAGAGATTGCGTGCATTCTCACGTACTGTATATTCTGGGAATCTATCAAAATGTTAATATGTAATGCTGCAAACATTTCCCCGCCTCAGCCATAACATATAATTTGATGATGATGCTACAGGACCTAAAACTGGGGTAAATTGCCAATATCCTTTGGAAAAAAAAAAAAAAAAGATTCCCAGAGTAAAAGTTGAGATCTAAATGATGAGCAAGATGGGTCTGAAATTACTGAAATGGTGCGGCAGACTGGAATGAGATCGCCAAGGGAGCAGAACATTTTTTTTAAAAACACAGTAAGTAATTTTAGCTGGAATCTTTAATTGCATTTTGAAGACGGTGACTACATCCTTGATAGAATTAGCCATCAAACCCTCAAAAGATTCATCCATCTTTCTGTCAGCCGTCCTCTAGGACATCAGGACCATGATTGGATAAAGGCTAAAAAATGTGACCCGCCCTGTTGTCATTACCAATCCAACACTGGCGGGTCTATTTTTGCTCCAAGTAATGAGGAAGGAAGTTGGTTAATTCTGCCTTGATCCTTCTTGAAAGCTGAGTGGGGGTTTCAGCCTGTGTAAAGAGGAAGAGGGACTTCTAATGGGTCCTTTAATGTGAAGTTTAAATATATCTTTTTCAGTCAGACCTTTAATAAAAAAATGTACAGATGAACAAGTGTCATCCTGTCATTCTTTTCAAAGCCTCGACTCGTGCTTTTATGTGCCTGAGGGTGTTAGTGTGTGCTTGCTTAGATGATATTTCCTGGAGCGGAAAGGTTATTGTTACCCACTGCAGAAAACTGTTCAAGTTTAACAAGTGTAAGTATCACTGTGTGTGTGTGTGTGTGTGTGTGTGTGTGTGCATGGGTCGCAGAGCCTCCAACCAACCTTGACTAACAAGCGTGTGCGTGTGTGTGGACGCTATCTAGTAGAGCAGTAGTTTAGAGTAGCGGTACTCTGGTAGTCGACTAGTAATCTATTACAAGAGTCTACTGCTTTCCTTGCAGCTCTGTCAGGCTGTACGTGTAAATGCTAATGCTGGCATGCTAATATGCTCATAATGACAATCTTAGCGTGCTGCTGTTTTGAGGGTAATGCCTGCCATGCTCATCATCTTAGCTTAACGTGCTAGCCCGCTAATATTTGCCAATTAGCACTCCAGACAAAGTGCAGCCGAGGCTGATGGGAATACTCTTCATGTTGCAATTATTATTTTTTTCTTTTGTGATAAACCAAAGTATTGGACAAATCAACATTTTGACCTGATGGCTTTCAATGAAAAGTCTGTTGATCACCAGAGATTTCACGGAGAGCATGAATGTCTGTATCAGATTCCACTGTAATTCATTTGCTAGCTGTTGAAACATTTAACTCTGAAGCAATAATGTCAACTTTGGAGGCAAAGTCAGGAGCTCACCAACGTCGTTAGGATTCATCCTCCAGGGTCTGCACAAAATCTAATGAAAAGCCAATAATCGCCAAGATATTTCAGGCCAACCCAAAGTGGTGGACTGACTGAACGACGTAACCGCACCTAGAGCCTCGCCGCTAGCATGGCTTAAAAAAACATATGCATACGTTTCCCTGTGATAACGATTCACTTTGCCCTCCACACGGCTTCTAATTACGTACATAAATTTTTATGCTTTTTACGATGTGCGGGGGGTGGAAAGGAAGAGAAACCCCTGCAGAGGGAGAGACGGCGAGACAAACAGAGTGAGACGGAGATTATGCATTGTGTCTCCACCCTGCAGGGCGGCAGAGCATATCGAAGGCTGGCTAGACTGCGCTGGGCATCTGCTGTGGCGTGAAGATGTGCCACCCTGCCAGACACACAGATGTAGAGTAATGAGTCATTGTGTACTGGAATTTTGTCAAAAGCCTGCATCTCTGTTTTGCTCTCTGCCTCCCTCGCTCTCACCTTCTACCTCTCTCTGCGTCTCTCTCTTGCTCTTTCCCCTTCTATTGTCTCCCACTCTGTGTTTATACTTCAACTTGAATTTCAAATTAATTAGCGTCGCCCGTGCCCGTGCTCCTTTCCATTTGAAGAGTGGCACTGACATGATTTTCAGATGAGGACTTGACTCTCACTTGTGAACACATGGGATGAAATGAAGTTTAATAAGGTCAGATTACACAAAGCAGCAGCAAAGGGCAAAATTTGTAAAGGTCACAGGCAGGGGTAGAAAGGTCTCAGCATGCATCTCAGTAGGGAGAAATGCAGAACAATATGACAGTGGGTAACAATGAAGGACAAGAAAACAAAGTCACTAGAAGTGCTGCACTCATTTTAAATTCGTTCCTTCACTTATGCCCTCAAGAACTGTTTGAGTTAGAGATCAAAGTCTGTCCTCTGCCAAAATAAGTGTGTCATCTTTGTACCTCTATTTCTCATCTTTACATAAATAGACATATTTCATATACAAAGAGCATTCTGAGTATATATTTGTCCAAAATGTTTGAGATATTTTCTTCGGTTTGACTGGTAGCAACCACAAATTTACAAAAAAAGGTAAAAGTCTGAGCTAATATGCCGTCCAACAGTTGTGGCATTTAGTGCTTTCCATACGTAAGACCAAGAAATAGACTAGCTGCCATGTATACCTCCCTGCTGCAGGTAATTAGTTAGAAATTACCATGTGGGTGGACCATAGACCATATGGTGCAATAATTATTTACATAAAACAACATCAAAAATTGACAGAATACAAAGAATAAATATTGACATAAGAACAGAATCTGTAAATAAACACACTGCAATCAATCTAATTATAGAAATCAGCATCATCTCTGGTGAACAGTGTGTATGCTGCGCTCAGTTAAATGCCATTTATCCATGTAAGCAAACAGAACCTTTGGTCTCCATTACAGTGATTGTGATGCAGTTTTTGTTTTTTTGGTCACTGAATTCAAGATGATCACAGCAGCTGGTGTCAGTCAGCTTTTTATCAGTGCACTGAGAAAAAACTTCTACCAACTAAGATAGATTTTGTAGGTGCAAAGAGTGGGTCTCGATTTTCACAATTCTCCAATTTTTTAGAAGTTAGGATCCTGTTTGGTCAGAATTTGTGCAAAAGAGACTGAGATGGAGCTGAAACTAATGTACAGATTTGCTTTTTTTGTGTGGTTTAAAGGTCCGGTTTGGAGGATTTCGTGGCGTCTAATGGTGAGGTTGCAGATTGCACCCAGCTGAACACCCCTCGTCTCACCCTCCCCTATGGCAGCTGCTAAAAACATGGAAGGTGCTCTCCAGGGCCAGTGTTTGGTTTGTCCATTCTGGGCTACTGTAGAAACATGGTGGTGCAACATCATGGACTCCAAGGAGGTGGAAGGTAACAAAAACACAACAATATTTACTATATATATTTTTCTTTCTGCTAGTAGATCTGCCTACATCCAACACACTTGACCTTCGGGTTATTATACATCTTTTGGGTTTTGGACTGTTGTTCGGACAAAAAGTAATCTGAGGAACTTTTATTTTGCCATTTCAGAAAATCAGTTGCAGCCCGACATTTCTTTTGACATGTTTAAAATAAGATAATTCAAACTATCCAAATGACTAAATGTGCTTTTTAGCTCCACAGTTGTTCCTTTTCCCGTAAACACCACAAACCTCCTCCCACCCAACAGCAGCTTCGGTTGGAGTTACGGCAGAAGACTGTAGCCAAGCACGACCCAAACTCACAGACAATGCAGTGTGTTATCACCAGCTACAGTGCCATCCGCTGGCTGGCTGGGCTGATGTGTGGACCCGGCGTGGCTGGATGTGGAGGAGAGATAGGGCGCTCTGATAGAGCCCAGGGCTAAAGAAGAGCATTGTGTGTTGCTAAACCACAGACCCGCAGTGTTGTCTTAGTTATGCATCAGAGAACTGGATGCTTCTTCGTCAGTCGCCCAATTTCAGCTCCCCAGTTCCCTCGCTGTCTCTCACACCCTGCCAGTTCCCTTATTTAGCCAGACGTGTGAAGCTATGTGTACAGGCTTAAACAGTGGAGACTGCTGGTTGCTGTCCCACGTCATAATGACTGGTCCCGCTTCCTCTCAGGTGTCCTGGTGTGAAAACGTGGAGAGCTGACGGACCTGCGGCTGGAGGAATGTGCAAAATGCTTGATTGCCGGTGAGATTCAAGAGAAAAAATTAAAAAAAACGTATGAAACTGCGTGACACAAGAGGCTTGTAAGGGCTGCAATAAGTCATGGATGAAATAGGGAAAGACAAGGAGGGCTGCATTGATTGGATTACTCAGCAAACCATAGAAGAGGAGACTGAGTGAGGAAATGGCTCAGAGATCTTAGTTTAATAGTATTCTTTCAGAAAGGCACGAGCTAATCATCGGAGAGTGTGACCGACTTTGAGTTATCACCCCTTTTATTGTATCAAAATTGATCACATTATCTCCCATCCGTCTCTGTACATTCATCTCTGGTGAAAGTGGTTGTCCAAAGCACATAATGGACAGATTAGAAGAAAACCTCTGTTCTGGCAACACTCAATATTTCCCCATTAGTGCGGTGGCCTCTGGGATTAGACCTTTGCCACACATTAAAGATGTCAATACTGCTAATATTGTTTTTGGAGGTCCTCCACCTTCTTAGAGCTACAGCTTGTGTAACCAGATCTGTTTGATAAGATCTATTGAACAGCTCTGAGAGTGGCAGTAGGAGACCCATAGGTCTTACTTTCTGTTTGAGAATGGAAGGCTGTGGGATAAAATGGCCAGAGAGGATTTTTTCCTCACAGAAGCTCTGCTCAGACCATTGGAGACCACAGAGTATTGATTCACAAAGCATGTCAGTATCTGATTTAATGCACAAAAATGAATCCAATGCACACTGAAATGAGAGGTTTAATTCCACCTGTGTGACACACTGTCTCATTGCATTATTTCTGTAAAATGTCTTAATTTTTATAGTTTAAATGCACACTAGCTGTGTCCGAAATCCATTTTACACACACTGGAAAACACAAGGCACCCGGTATGCAGACAAAAAACAAGAGATTTTTCAGTCTTTTGCTAATGCAAAGTGAATAGAAAAATAAATATTTTGTGTGTGGTGGAGAAATGGCCCCAAAAAATCTTTGAAAACCAAAAAAAAAATCTTTAGAAAAAAACATTTGAATATGTATTTGTTTAACTGGTAGGAGTCCATACTGTATAGCATATGTGTGTGGTGTGGTACAGATTTGTGATGCAATACTGAAATTCCAAAAAACAGCAATAATGCCTCATCACCACAAGAGAGCACCATTGCGCTTCCTCAGGACAGCAGAGCATAAATCCAGCCGCTATGTCCCCACATTGCACTTGTGTCATGGCCAGTATGATATCATGCAACTTAACGTACAATAAACATGGGAATGGGTTAAACAGCTCTACTGTATAAACTATAAATGAATGATTGAGAAATGAATGAATTTTAAATCACTTAGCGAGTGGGAAACATTTCAAACAGGGTTTTAAAACACAAACCAAAATTTTAGCAATGGCCTTGATTGCCTGATAGCCAGATTTGATATTTCAGCCTTGATTATGAGTCCAGTTTACAAGTTAAGACCAGCAGTGTACGTTTCTGTTGTGGATTTCTAACATTATGACTCACTTTAAGACCATTTCAGCCCTCAGCGCCATCCCGTATTTAATTTCAGCGGCAAACGAAAACACATACTCCTGCGTGTGTGAGAGCGGCGGCGGTGCTGAGGTCATATCCACTGGGATGGCCTGGTGGTGTGTGGACAGGATGAGGAATAGAGCCCTACTTTTTGAGTTAGATAAATACCTCCATCCGCCTCACCAGAGCATCCACCGGGGACAACACAAAGACCAAAATCAGCAATACATAAGCATCAATAATTAAGCAGCCACACACAGAGTGAGAGGGTGGGGTCCTGGACCGTGGACAAGGTTGGCTCTGAAGTGATCCTAAATGCTGCTAATGCCTCCGAAGCTCGTCACAGAGGACAAAACGGACCAGGATGCATTTTCTTTTAGCTAAAATGACACCGATTTAATGGACTGTAGAGTCTTTTTCTTTGTCTCAGCTTTATTTTCTGTCTTACTTCCTTTAATCGCTCTCCTTCTCTCACTTGCCTCTTGTTTCTGTTTTCATCTGCTAGTTTTCATAGATCTCTCTCAGACGACCAGATGTACTGGGTCAGACCTGTCCTACGTATACCCTATGACCCAACCTGGCTCGGCCTGCGCCTTATCATTTATTTATGAGAGCCACTATCAGTGCAATGCTGAACAAAACAACAGTGAAGTCACTGCCTTCATTTCTTTCAGCGCCTTCACTAAATGATTTCTCCTTTTAGCCGCCTGCGACAGCAGCTTGCTTGGAAACTATAACAATAATTAAAACCTTAAGAAGTTTTAAAACCTGTCTCAAGAACACACACACACACACACACACACACACACACACACACACACATATATATATATATATATAAATCTAGCTTTGCTTTGTGGCTCTGCACAGAATCAGCAGAACCTAGCGAGGAAAGGTTGAAAAGTTTATCAGCTGAGTGCTACAGACACACACATGTGGTGTTATTGTGGCGAGTCCTCTAAGAGGATTCAGTCTGCAGGCAGTTTTATTTTGGAAGGAAAAGGGGCTTTGGTGTTATGTTCCTGTAGGGGCTCTGGGACAAGTGGAGGGCTAGGATTTCTTCCAGTGTCACTTTGTCCTTGTGGACTTTCTATCCCTTGCCCATTTTTTTTTCTCCCCTATCTTTCTACGTCTCAGTTGCCCACCGACACGAATGGCAATTACTTCTGTGGAGTGCATGGAGGAAGAGTCTGTGCTGTGTTGCTGTCCTGAGTTTCCACTGTGTAATTTATGAATTGGCCACTAGGGGGAGAGGTAGCGCTGACACAGGAGATAAACAAAAGTGGAGGGTGAAAGAAGGAAACGTGAGCAATATGGAGAACCTGAAAGGGGGGGGGGCGAGACCATGTCTGAGACAGAGAGGCAGACCTGATGGAGCAGATAAGGAGAGAAGAAGAGAAATGTGAGGATTGTAGCATAGACAGACAAATACAGCAGCAACAAGAGGCAAAGATTAGGAGAAATTGTTTGTCTGTAGTTTTTTTGTTTGTCTGGGTGTGAGAGAGTAACCTGTGCCCCCCCCCCAGTCATCTTTGGCATCTCGCTCAGCAGCGTATTTCCATTCGTGGGGCATGGAGAGAGCAGTGACCTAAGGGAGACCCTGTAATTATCCTCTGTGTCTGTGACAGGCTGGGATAATCAGTCTCACTGGGAATACTGGCAGAGATCTGTGGACGAGTGATTCTGAAAGACCTAATCCTCAATGAAGCACTCTCATAGCTCTCACACTGGCAACTGGAGTGCTCTCACAAGACGCCTTTTTTGACTCGCAGGTCACACTGTTTGTAATCCCTCGCTTATTCTTTTCTTTTCTGTCTCTGTTCATATTGTGCTTCATATAGTCTCAATGTTTGAATAGGGTGTATTTTTGTTTTCTCACCGGCAGAGATTATAGGTTATATTGGAAATGTAGTGGAGCAACAGGGTAAAAAGTTGTTTAAAAATCAAAATTTTAGTGTTAGAATTCCCCAAAAAAGAAAAGGAAAATTTCCTGCCATGTTAAATAATGGGAGCGTTAAACAAATTAGCTCAAAACTTTTCCAAACTTCTCTTTTCAGCTGTATGTGCATGCAGTCGTCCAAGCCAATCAGCTTTCAAGTTTTTGGATAACAAAAGTTACCCGAACTGGACATTTAGAACTTGTTTCAGACGACCCAAATTATCGGCCGTGGCATTTCACATCCTAACAACATAAAGCTGCCTCTGTTTTGTTCGCTTCATGGGCGAATTTTCAATGTTTTAGGCCGTTAAATAGATCTTACGTGCAAATAATAAGATACAAGTCACAATACAGTGAGTGTTGGGGCTTCAGGTAGAGAGCAGGGAAAGTAAAGGTTAACATGCACACTTGCGCTTTGAAGTACGCAAACACACACACACACACACATCGGGATGTGCACACACAAACACAATGGTTCAACATCTCATCAATTTTTCAAAGAGGCTTCAGAAAGAAGTCAGTGATTTGGCACATGCCACAAATACACACCAACAGGCAGACAACACACACACGTAACACCTGAAAACACTTTTCAGTTTCAATTAATATGCCAAAAAGCATGCATGCGCACATATATGCCAACATTTCTATGTATGTTACGTGCTACTTCAATATTCTCACTGTGCAACAGGAGACGAAATCCTCCCATTTTAA